>NC_091171.1:15199228-15334228 GCF_040958095.1 Procambarus clarkii
CACTGGAGGTCCTAAGAGTCCATTTCGTACACAACCAACCTCGTACACATGTAGAATGGGTACGGAAAAATAAAAAAGTTTTCTCGGTTGGTGCAATTTCCCGCCGACCGAGAATACTCAGTTGGCGCAGTTAAGTGGTTAAATTTGGCAGTGATTTTGGGTGTATTACTTGGAGATTAGAGTTGCCGAGGTTTAATTCGGTGAGAGTTTTTAATTTATACAGAAGTGTGTGTATTAACGATGCCACCTGTTCATAATTTCCTTGTTCTAATTACAGGCGTGTTTTAACATGTTTAGTGTAGTATTTAAAGAAAGATATGGTAGTAAAGTTTTAGGAAGGCTCTGTCCCTCTGTCCTCTTTATTTGACTTTGGATCTTGGAAAATTGTTTGAAATAAATATTTTGGAAACTTGATTGGTTATTTCAGAGGGTTTTAAGCTTTTTGTTTGAAAAGTAATCATGTTTAATTAGGATGTGGGTTTTATTTTTCAGATGCAACTTGCATGGTGAGTGATGTAACCTGACGGTAAGCGTAGCCGCTGCGTTAGCCTCGGCTGCCTCGTCCCAAAGATGGCCACACTCTCTCGGCCTGGGAGCCTCCGCAATCCTGAGGTGGCCGATTTATTTGAACGAGAGGACCCTGAGAGACTATTTGATGACCTGCGTGAAATTGGCCATGGCAGTTTTGGAGCAGTATACTATGCACGTCATGTATCATCAAAGGAGGTAAGCATAATGTTTCATTTTTCATACAGTGTAACATTTCCCAATGATCAATAACACTTCTATGAGTTCCTGTTATAAATTTATTGATGTTACGTTTAAAAGATCAAAACAGTGATATGAGGATGGAAAATATCATGAAGCGATCTTTAAATTATAATAAGTATAAATTATACAAGAGGCCCATGACTTGTGTGGTATTACTTTGCAGTACCTTTATGTGAAATTGGATTTATATGGGAGAGCACTTTATCTCCTGGGCTGTGCCACTGATTATACCATGAAATATAATTTGATATTTGACATAAATATTTTATGTGCACTCAGGTAAGCATAAAATAAACAAATTCCAATTAGTTATTTTTCCTTCTAATATTGTCTTCTATTTCCTTCTAATATATTTTCCTTCTAATATTGTTTTCCTTCTAATATTGTTTTCCTTCTAATATTGTTTTCCTTCTAATATTATGGAGCCGCTGTCTCCTAGACAGCGGCTATGGAGAAATGGTCATACTGTACCCTGCCTATGCACAAAAAATATAACAATTAAAAAAAATTCATTATAGAAATACAGTGGTACCTCAGGTTACGAACGTCCCTGTTTACAAGTTTTTCGAGTTACGAGCTCAATTTGTTCGGAAAATTTGAATCGGGATATGAACTTTGCATCGGGAGACGAGTTTGTTGATACGCGTACGGCTGACCTAGCGCGTGGTGGCACGGCGATCGCACCTCAGTTTACCAGTGCCTCCCGCCTAGTGACTATACCGCCTGAATTCTTCACAAGAATTAACAGTTTATTATCGGATTTTTGGTCATTTGAGCATAAAAGTTGTTATTATATATCTCGCCATGGGGTCCCAAGAAAGCCAGTGGTAAGCTTCAAGGCAAGAAATCACATGTGAGAATGACCATAGAGGAAAAACAAGAGAACATTCGTAAGCATGAAAATGGTACTTGTGTTGTTGAACTAGCTAGGCAGTACAACAAATCTGCAGAGGAGGCAGTAGAGAATGTCCCTTCCTCATTAATTAAGAAAATGTGTGTAGTATGGAAAGGACTGCAAAGTTTTGCTGAAAAGAATCGCCCAGATAAAGCTGTTGTAGGCCATTGCATTGATCTTTTTAATGACAGTGAGATGCCTCACTACAGACAAGTGTTGCAAAGAAGGGAAAAACAATCTTCAATGGAACGTTTCCTTGTGAGGAAAGTGAGAAAATCAAACAGTGAGCCACAACCAGGACCTAGTGGTATGCAGGCAAAATGTGCCAGAGAGTACACTCCAGAGAAATCTTCACTGCCTGATGTCATAATGGAAGGGGACTCCCCTTCCAAACAGTAACATCTCTCCTCCTCCCCCCTCCTCACCATCTTCCATACTCCAACAGGAGTCATCAGCAAGGGTAAGTAATAACTTAGTTTTGTAGTGAAGATTTAGGTGAATTAGGTATAAAATTTACTTTGAAATTAAGTTTTTGGGGAGTCAGGAACAAATTAATTCATTTCCCATTATTTCTTGTGGAAAAATTCGCTTCAGGTTAGAAACCGTATCCAGGAACGGATTAAATTCTTAAACCGAGGTACCACTGTATTAATTTAAATGCAAAATGTAAGAAAAAAAAAAAAAAAGTGAATAATTATTGTTTCAATGGATGAAGGTACTCTGTTAGGCTGTCACTAGTCAATGCCCGGTGTTCGACTTTGCTGATGCTTCCTTTTTTTATCCTCGGATGTTTTACTATTATTTTATCACTTTTTCTGTGGAGAGCCCGTTCTGCTCCCCGGAGCTATACTGGGCTGTTGTGTATATATTATGTAATGGAGGCCAGCCTTTAACCTCACTTACTGTTTAAATGCTGGTCGTTATTAAGCCAATATATACATAAACCACAGTTCTGCTGTGTAACCTTCAGCACAATTCCTAGAGATCTAAACGTTTGACCATTTAGATATCACAAACTCAAGGACACTGTACCCTCTATGTTATACTGCAAAACTCTGAAATTCGCCGCCACCATCTGCTAACCCACTGAGCAATTCCCTCAATTAATGGTGAGCAGGGTACTGTCAATTAAGCATACCACGAAACTGTATCCCCAATTATCCGAAATGGAGGGTTAAGACTTATGTTAAGTGTGTTAATTAAAACAAAGTATAAAGGGATTATCTTAGTTAATTAAATAAATGCTTGTTGACTTGCAGAGGAAGCTAGTTCCAAACACGAGGCTTGCGCCCAACAGCAATGTAAAGTAAATGTTGGGGGAAAAATTCCACTAAACACCATAAATTCTATAAATGATTTATTAAATCAAGATTATGCATCAAAATAAAATGTAATAAAACCCTGACAAAACACTTCCTAACTGAGGCACTTGGTAATGATTACCACAATTAGTGTGGATTTCTACACTATACTAACTTAGACACAGATACCTTAAAATATCGCAGCCTGGCCTCGATGGTCTGTCGGCTCCAGGGAGAGGTGTTCCCAGTTCCCAGTTCTCAGAGGCTGACCCGAGGCTAGTTGCCAGATTAATCTTTGAAATTAATAACTAAAATCCAGTATTTGTCACTAAAGATGACTTCTAATTCCAAAACAATATGGGAATTCTCTAGATCCTCGAGCCAGGCTAATTACAGTAATCAGTAGCACTTGTATTACACTAATTTACATGATTTAACAAATAAGTTGGTAGGTATCTATTTTTGAGAGAAGACACATGTGTCTTACATGTATTCAAATCTTACTAATGTCAACCGTCTCTTTGATACCATCCAAGACTTATTCCTTATTCCCAATTGACGTTAGTTTTTAACATAAGAACTTAACTATGATTGATAAGTCCTCCTAATTCTGTAATACATTCATAATTCTCCTAGTTTGATGTTGTCACGGGAGGAGAGTGGCACCACCGTTTTCTACACTAATCCCTAGGGATGACCTAGGCTACCAGTCAGGTCCTCTCCAAACTCACTACCAACTTTCAATGTTACATCTATGGTCTTTCTACATTAACAGTACTACTGTTAGAATTAGACAGTCAATGGAAGGAGTTCTAGGTCTACCAGGGACCAGAGCCAGAACCTGGCCCCCCTCAAGAGACGCACGAGGAGCAATGGCCTAAAGACACCTCCGTGTAATTGGAAGCAGTCTTTGTCTGCCATCTACCAGGTCAGGCACCCAGAAAGATAGGAATTCCAAAACAAACTACTGCTGATCAAATAAATTGCAAACCGAAAGCCGAACTAGCAACAGAACTCCCCAATCAAAATCAAGGAAACAAGTATGACGTCACCACAAATGCCGCGCACCCGTCTGCGCAACCCCCCCCCCTCCCTGGGAGGGGGGAGGGGGGTGTATCCCAGACCTCCTCGCCGGCAACTCTCCTCAGTTCAGGGGCTGAGTATCAAAAACGCGAAAAACCGTCGACCAGAGGGAGGGAGGGAGGGAGGGATGGATGCAGGGGAGTCTCTGGGTCTCGCCCAGAAAATGGCGTTTCATTACATTCAACGTTGGTTTCATTCAACGCTGGAGAGCCCCTTCGGCTCCCCGGAGCTGTCTAACCAAAGATAAAGAAAAGAGGGACTTACCCGGGAGGCGGTCGTCACTCGCTCTTCAACTCAAAGTCGAGACAAATGGCTGCAACTTGCAACCCAAGGCTACACACGCCTGAGAAGGTCCAGGAACATTAACGAGATATCGTGCAGCCAGGAACCTGTTTGACCTCCAAAAGCCCCGTGCCGAATGTCAGCCTAGGACATATTCCCAAAAACAGCAGCCAAAGCCGCGAACTTATGAACGTCGTGGGCACAGGAATAGACCACAGGCTGGCTGGACCGAATAATCCTGCAGACGACCTGGGAGAACTGCGTCTTGGAACAGGGATGAATGGAAACCGGGTCCACCTAAAGCATGTCTCCTGACACGGAGGCCGTGGCGCGCAGATACCGGCGAACAGCCGCAACTGGACACAAAACATGATGCACCCCCAGCTGAACCAACCAAGTATCAACAACCCAAGGACCCCTTTGGAAAGCAGCAGACAGTATTTGGCACAAGATGACGGTCCTGAAACAACGAAGAGAGAAAGGACAAAACAACCCGATCAGAAATCGAAGACAACGTACGAAGAGACAAAAATTGCCGAAAGGACCGCCAGGAAATTTCACAGAAATTTTCCATCTAGACGAAACTCGCAGGTGGGACACCATCAACTAAGCCACCTGATCACCATACAAGTGGTGATACACCCACGTCAAAAAGACCAGACGCGAAGAGTGGTGAAGATTGAACCAACCATGTGACGGACCGAACCGATCTGCTGAAAGAGGCAGAGCCGCAGGAAGACCCTCGGGTTCGGACATCGAGCAAGAAGCGCCCGAAACCAAGGCTGGCCCGGCCACCAAGGAGCTAACAGGACTACTTTCCCTTGGTAAATCTCCAACTGAACCCGGATCTGGGACAACAACCGGACCGGAGGGAAGAGGTACTGGTAACTCCACCTTGACCAGTCCAGCCAAAAGGCATCGACCCCGATGGCCTCACAGTCTGGAAAGGGTGCCACATAAACTGGAAGACGCCTTGACCACGCCAATGCGAATAGGTCCACCTCTGGGCGCCCATAAGTCCGGCAAAGCCAACTGAACGAGACGGCATCGACCATCAATTCCATGGAAAGGGGAATGAACCGAGACAGGCCATCCGCCAGGACGTTTGACACCTCCTGAACCTGAACCGTCAGGAGAGCCAAACCCTGAGAACTTGGCTAACGAGTCACCCGAAGCGACCAGGCCCAAAGAACCAAAGACCGCATCAAACCCCCGCGGTTGAGGCAATGATCCACCGGGGAGCAGTCCTAATGGAGCCGGATCGTTGCTCCTTGAGCGACCCAAATCCTCTGAAGCGAATGCCACACCGCCGCAAATTCCCGCGCCATGCTGTGAGCTCGATGGAAGAACGGACCCCACCGACCCTGGCCGGCCTGGTGAGCACTTGTCACAAAACCACATCCGAGAGATGAGGCATCTGTGAACACATCGAGCAAGGGGCTCGGGGAGGCGCCACGGCACAGAACCCCGAAAAACCCACAGAGGAAGCTGGTGATGCAGCAGCCGACGCAAGGCTCCCGGGATCCGAACCCATCGATTGCGAGAGCAGCAGAAGGGACAACCCTGAAGAAACCAGAACATACGCTGAAACCGGATCCGACCCAATGGGTAGACTAACACGGTGAAGTTCAGGCACCCGCACAGCCGCTCAAACAACCGACGTGTGACGCGAGTGCCCTCCAAAAACAGCCGGAGGTGGGACCGCAGCTGTAACAGCGTCGCAGGAGGGAGAGACAAGGAAGCGGTTCGAGAGTCTCAGACCAGACCCAGCCAAGTCCGAACCTGAGAGGGAACCAAAAGGGACTTCTTCCAGTTCACCATGAACCCAAACCCGGCAAGCTAGGAAAGAACCATATCCCTGGCGAGCAGACGCGCGAACTGGTTGGGAGCCCACACCAGCCAATCGTCGCTGTTATTTGCAAATGTTTTCACAAATTTCATGGAGGTTTCTATAGGCCATTACTCCTCGTGCCTCTCTAAGTGGGGCTAGGATCTGGGTTCTGGTCCTCAGTAGGCTAGAACTCCAATCAAATTTACTGATGCCACGATCTAATACATACATATGTACATATCAGCCAGGTAAGCTCGGGGGGAGCTTACGGGACTCGCCCAGAAAATGGCATTTCATTACATTCAACGATGACTTTTTCATTTTTTTTAGTAATGTTGTTATTCAGTGTCCTATGAAAAATTTATACAATAAAATGTGTGGAACATCGAAATGCTGAAATATATACATGTCACTAAGATACGACTATATTATTTGTGTAGAACAATGCAACATTCTATTTTTGTGGTGTTACGCTGTATACACACTTTATATTTAACTATGTACTTTTTCATGCACAATTATGAACCACTAAGCCATTCTGATGGGTGTGGTAACCTTATAACATGTGGGCAAGAGTTCAGCCTGGCTCAGCATGTTTTGGATGAAATTGTATTTGCAAGCATTGAATATATAATATTTTCTCCGTAGTTCTAATGTTATTGCAGGTTTTTTTCAAGGTCAATGATACAATCGGCTGTCAGTAATAATATTTGTTTCACAGAACATGCAGGTCATAGGTATGCACAGATATATTTGTCACTAAGATTCATATTGTTTTCTTTGATAAAAAACAATAACTCATTTTAGTTTTGGTGTTATTATACTATACACACTTTATGTACATTTAAATGCATGATTATGAAATACTAAGCAGTTCTGGTGGGTGTGGGAAAGGAAATTTAAGATCAACATTGTACAACAGACACATCCATCAGACTGTGCCAGCAGACTATGCACATTGCTAATTCTAGGCACAATGTTGCTATTATTATCAGCATCGTGATAGCAGTGTGTAATTTGATAAATGTATATAATAAAATGTGTGGAACATCTCCATACTAAATATATGGTGCATTTAGGTAAAAATTTTAGTGACAAGATTATTATATTCTTGGAATAAACAATGCTTTTACTGTTATTGCACTGCATATACAAAACTATTTTTATATAACTATCTACATTTTTGTGCACCATAACGAATCACCCTAGCTGGCCTGATGGGGCCCCACACACACAATCACAGCGTCAACACGTTAAGTCAGCTGGCAACGTTGACACCACCTGACTCTCCATGATGCCTCTAGTATAATACATCCATCGCTAACTCTAGGCAGAATGTTCATATTATCAGCAGCCTGGTTACTAAATCCTTAATATAAATAATTTTTGCACAAGTTTATTTTCTAAAGGAGCATGAGGTAGTTTCATGATGTGTAGGTGCACCAAATAATGGCAGAGTGCTGTGGCTAATCTGCATCAGCTGTGAACATCATAAACAGCATTGTGTTCACTGATATCTAAACATTGTACATAGTCTATTACATAATCTATTGCAGTCAGAATCTTCTATGATACTATCACAAAATAAAAGCAGTTATTTGGTGTGTTTTATCATTTTTAAGCATTGCTGTAAAAACAAGCTGAACAGCAGTGCTATTAGCTCATGCTGCATGCACCACCATTGGTTGCTCACTTAGTACTTAGGCCTTCGCACCCAGGAATGGTGTCCGTAATATTTTTTCAAAATGGCGTCTGTTTACTGGAGGCCTGGGAAAGCTGACGTGAGCCCTGTGTACCAATGGGAGATTTATAATCTTATGATGTACCTTAGATGAGGGACTCAGGACTTTTCTCAAGATGGCACCTGTTTACAGGAGTCCAGAGGAACAAGATGTGAGCCCCATGTACCCACAGGAGTTTTGATGTGTACCCATGGGAGTTTTAAAATCTAACGATGTAGTCAACTACTTCATATGACGGGATGGTCAGTTTTTTTTTTTTAGCTACCCCATTATATGGGATGCACATTCAAAGGGTCAACCACTGTACTGCACACACTGTGATATAATGGGGAAAGTGGGTGTGCACACTAGCAAATCTTATTTGTTATTATGTACCTGTAGCATACCTGGAAAGGGTTTCAGGAGTTCTTCCATCCCTGACCCCTGTCTGAGGCCAGGGTTGACTTGTGATAAATTGGTCCAACAGGTCCTAGGTCCTATCCCCGAGTCCACTAGGTCCTGTCCCCAAGTCTCCACCGGGCCCTGTCCCTGAATCTCCACCGGGCCCCGTCCCCGAGTCTCCACCGGGCCCCGTCACCGAGTCTCCACCGGGCCCCGTCCCCGAGTCTCCACCGGGCCCCGTCCCCGAGTCTCCACCGGGCCCCGTCCCCGAGTCTCCACCGGGCCCCGTCCCCGAGTCTCCACCGGGCCCCGTCCCCGAGTCTCCACCGGGCCCCGTCCCCGAGTCTCCACCGGGCCCCGTCCCCGAGTCTCCACCGGGCCCCGTCCCCGAGTCTCCACCGGGCCCCGTCCCCGAGTCTCCACCGGGCCCCGTCCCCGAGTCTCCACCGGGCCCCGTCCCCGAGTCTCCACCGGGCCCCGTCCCCGAGTCTCCACCGGGCCTCGTCCCCGAGTCTCCACCGGGCCCCGTCCCCGAGTCTCCACCGGGCCCTGTCCCCGAGTCTCCACTAGGCTGTCCTCGAGTTTCTATGAGGCCCAGACCCTTCTTGCTCCTAAATCCTGATTTTTATTTTGTAATATGAAACTTTTCATCATAGCTTGCATAGCTACTTTGGTCTTTTTTCTGCAAATCTTTCTCGTGTACTTCAGATATATTTAAGCAACAAAAACTGAACAGATCAAAAGGTAATGATTGGAGTGGTATTTATTTTTCATTATTACATTTTATACCATAATACAATTGTGTGTAGTGAAATTGTATGTTTTTTATGTTGTGAATTTTGCACATGATGCTTATTGAGCAAGGCTTATTTGTCTTTTATAGGTTGTGGCAATCAAGAAAATGTCATACAATGGTAAACAAAGTGCAGAAAAATGGCAAGATATTCTTAAGGAAATTAGATTCCTTCGCAGTCTTCGTCACCCCAATACCGTCACTTATAAAGGTTGCTACCTAAAGGAGTCAACAGTTTGGGTAAGTAAGTTAATATTGCAAAACAAATTGGTCTAATTTTTATTCTGTTTTTTGTTAGTTTTTTTTGGTAATAATGGGGTAAACCATATATGTATTGTTTAGGGTTTTTATCTTTTATACAGTACTGTACAACATGGTTCCATATACAGTTGTATATAATTTCAATCAACCTTGTTTATAGCCTCCTTCAGCAGCTATTGTTATACCTGGTGTATCTTTACTGCCTTTTTTTACATGTTCTACAATTATTATTTTTTTTTTTTTTTTTTTTTTTTTTTTAACCTCTTCAGTGATTACTGTACTGTAATGTTGCTTCTTGGCCATCTTGTTATCTCCTATACTCTGTCTCGACATTTTATATTTTATTCCAGATCTATAAAATGAAATTGTTTTATTTTATAGATCTGGAATCTCTTGTTGATTCCTTCAAACACTGCTAACATTTTCCATTAAACCATCCCATTCCTCTTTACATACTCACATGGTACAGTACTAACTATAGTTTTCCCTTATGTGACTGCATTAGTCCCATTGCTATTATTGCTATGTTTTTCAAACTGCTTTTCTGGGATGGATCTCAGTGGGTCACTGTTGCTACATCCTGGAGAGCTCCACCCAATTCAAATTGCATCAGACTCTAGGGAGTTTTGTAAAACCCACCCAAAACCAAAATCTGATCAAGAACAAGGACACTGAGGAACAACGCACAGAGGATTTAAGATCACACACCAAAGGAAAAGGCCACCAAGAAGGTAGGGCAAGCCGAAACAGACAACAGCAAGGTAAAGTGAAAAATAAAACCCCAGGAAAACAAAAATAGGAAAATAAATAAATAAAAATGATATAGGGTAAAAAGAAAAGAAAATGGGCAACCCAGCAGGGAACTTGTTCATTTTCTAGTTGTAACCAACCACCACCAGGTGGTTGCCCACAGCTGCAGGCCACATAACCAGGTCAGTCTTAATCCTGGTGCTCCTTTGTTCACATCTCAGCATTTCAAGTCCCAATTTTCAGATGAGTGGAACCACAATCCTTGGGATATTGTCCAGCGTGGGCCATTTTGCTTGTGTATTGTTCCATTTTTTTGTATATCGCATTACATGTGTATTTTCTGTGGGGAGCCCCTTTGGCTCCCTAGAGTTATCAGGCTAATAAACGAATCATTAGACTGGGGGCATTAGTCTATGGAGATCAGCTAACCGGGGACCATGAGTCAAAATCTGGTCCCCTCAGATAAGCGCAATGGCGCTGGAAAAACTCCCCTGTGGTTTGGGTTTTCCTTATATGCCATCGACCGGGGTTAGGCATCCAGAAAGTTAGGCATAACAAAACACACACCACATGGTAAGAAAATTGCAAACAAAAGCCGAACAGAGAGGCAGAACTCCCTCCAATCCCAAGGAAACAAGCAAACATCACACTCCATCGCCGTATCGCTCGTCCACGAACCCCCCACGACGACGACCCAGCCACTCCAGTTTGTTAGCTAATACGAACCAGGGTGTACGTCTTCTTTGGCCTCACTTTCCAAGCAAGGTTTGCCTTCATGGTGTCCTCTGCAGTGTCGTGGTCAGGTTATCTTGAGATGATTTCGGGGCTTTAGTGTTCCCGTGGCCCGGTCCTCGACCAGGCCTCCACCCCTAGGAAGCAGCCCGTGATAGCTGACACCTAGGTACCTATTTTACTGCTAGGTAACAGGGGCATAGGGTGAAAGAAACTGCCCATTGTTTCTCGCTGGCACCCAGGATCGAACCCGGGACCACAGGATCACACGTCCAGCGTGCTGTCCGCTCGGCCGACCGGCTCCCACGGTGTCCTCAAGAGTACCGGTACTCTTGAGGACACCTGGCCACAACACTGCAGAGGACACCTCCGAGAGCCCGAACGTCCAGCAGAGTCAAAGAAGAGAGTCAGCATCGACCGTCCATTCCGTGGACAGAAGAAGAATGAAACGGGACAGGGCCGTCCACCAGGACATTGGAAACCCCCTGGATATAAACTGCCAGGAGAGCCAAACCCCCAAGAACTCAGCAGACCCAACAGTCACTCTTGGGTGCCTTCTTGAGGTTATCTTGAGATGATTTCGGGGCTTTAGTGTCCCCGCGGCCCGGTCCTCGACCAGGCCTCCACCCCCAGGAAGCAGCCCGTGACAGCTGACTAACTCCCAGGTACCTATTTACTGCTAGGTAACAGGGGCATTCAGGGTGAAAGAAACTTTGCTCATTTGTTTCTGCCTCGTGCGGGAATCGAACCCGCGCCACAGAATTACGAGTCCTGCGCGCTATCCACCAGGCTACGAGGCCCCCTGCCTGGTCACTTGAAGCGACCAGCCCCAAAGAGCCAATGACTGCATCAAACCCCCTCGGTTCAGGCAATGAACCACAGCGGAGTAGTCCAAATGGAGCTGAATCGTCGCTCCATGTGCGACACGAACCCTCTGAAGCAAAAACACAGAGCTGCAAACTCCCGCACTGTGCTGTAAACCCGACGGAAGGACGAACCCCAGCCCCCTAGCCGGACTGGTGAACACTGACCACAAAACCCCAGCCGAGAGAAGATGCATTCATGAACATATCGAGCAAGGGCTCGGGTAGATGCCAATCGGGTAGATTCAGGTACTGAACCCCGAAAAACCTGAAGAGAAGGAAGCCGCTGACACAAGGCCCCGGGGTCCGAACCCAGCGATCGTGAGAGCGGTGGAAGGGACATCCCCGAAGGAACTAGAACAACTGCCAAACCCAGATTCGACCTGATTGGAAGACCAGCACGGCTTCAGACTCCTACACAGCTGCTCGAACAACCGACGAGTGACCTGGGTCCCCCCCCCCCCCAGCTGAAGGCGGGATTCCAGCCACAGCAATGCCACTGGAGGGAGTCCTATACAAGAACCAGCCAAGTCCGAACCTGAGAGGAAACCAAATGGGACTTCCTCCAGTTCACCAAGAACCCAAACCCGGTAAGCTGGGAAAGAACCAAATACCTGGCGAGCAGACACGCGGACTGACTGGAAGCCCAAACCAGCCAGTCGTCGCATTAAGCCAGAACCTGAACCCCTAACAAACGGGTCACCACCACCTGGGTAAGGAATGTAAAAACGCGAGGAGCCAGCATCAAACTGAATGGAAGGCAACAAAAGCGGTAAGCTTGCCACCCCACGACAAAACCAAGCAAGTCCCTGAACACTGGATGAATCAGGACGTGCCAATATGTGTCCCGGAGGTCCAGGAACACCATCCAAATGCCCGGCTCCAATAGCAGCCGGACCTGGGCACTATCGCGTGCCCGGCACGCGATAGTGTTAAGAGGTTCACTGAAAACAGAATCGAATTGTAACCTCAGTATTTTACTCATATCTTTGCTGTCATCTGTGAAGGTTCCATCACTCTTGTGCAAGGGTTCAATGCAGGATGTAGTTTTTGTTCTTGATTTTGCATAGGAGAGAGTGTATTTCGGATTCCTCTCTCATTTTGCTCATGGCCTTTTGTGCTCTGTTTCTCTCTTGTGTTTCATATGATTTTTGCAACTGTAGTTCAATCTTTTCTATTTCTCTACATAGCGATAGCTTATTTCTCTACATATTTCTGTACATAGTTGTTCTTGGGATAGAGTTGTATGTTTAAGATATTCTTCAGTTTTTCTTTGCCAATAGAGGGGAATACTGTTCTCGGTCCAATTTGCATCTTTTTCTTTCTCTTTAGTGGTATGTGACTTGCGCATATTTCTAGTGGTACTGCACCTATTTTCTCAAGGCACTGGTTTAAGTTTGCATTATCTAGCTGTCTTCCCAGCTTATTTCTGTAAAGGCTAAGTTTATTTGTTCCCAGTTAATCCATATGTTATAGAAATTGAATTTATTGAATTCTCCTCTTGGATTTGAGACTGGCTGCGTAGATCTATTGCCCATTCATGTCTGGTGCAGAGTGCATGGGAAAATGAATTAATTCCATTTCTTCTTATTCTTAACACCATCGCGTGCCGTTCGTGCGCGCCACAGAAATGACGTCATGCGCCGTTCAGTGCGGGCGAGCGTGCAGCGACACCGAAAAGTGTATACTCGTTTCAGTTTTCTCACCTTAATTCTTGTGCTATGTCGTTTGTTTTGATAGCATGGTGTTCGCAGTAGAATTCCCTACAGGGGTATATGCACATAAGGTCCATAAGCCTACCGTGACTCCCCACACCAAAGCCTAAAGTCGGCAAAGTTATCCGTGAGCGCGCAAAATCAGTAAAATGTGTATACGCATTTCAGTTTTCTCAACTTATTTCTCGTGCTACGTCATTCGTTTTGGTATCATTGTGTTCGCAATTGAATTCTCTACAGGGGTATATGCATATAAGGTCTAAAGCCCAGTGTGACTCCCCACAGCAAAGCCTAAAGTTAGCCAAGTTACCTGTGAACAAGCACCAATTGGCACACCTGCAGACTCATGTATACTGTATATTTGTTCAGTTAATAACAAAATTTTTTATGTTACGTGTTTCATTTTAGTATCAAATTGTTTGCAAAATAAAGGTGTGTATTTTAAAACTAGTCCCATAATAATAGAGCAATAAATGGAATTTTAACATATTTTAACTTTTGGACGCTCATCACCACAAAATTATTTATATCTTTCCAGTGTTCTGACATCAATTTTCGTGTTTCGTCTTTCATTTTGGTATCGCTATTTTGAAACCACTCCCAGATTGATCGGATAAAATATAAATTTTTAACAAATATTTTAATGAGTGACTACGGACCTCGTCACCCGAGATAACTCGATAGAAAAATGAGTGATGATGGGTGGAGGCATCTGAGTGCGATAGTGTTAATGATAAATATAAAACATAATTCCTTTAGTAATAAATATATATACTGTACTGGAACATAACCATATACAGGGGTACCTCAGTTTTCGTACTTAATCTGTTCCCAAAGACATTATGAAAACTGAAAAATACGAAAACCGAAACGAATTTTCTCATAAGAAATAATGTAAATTGAATTAATCCGTCTCACCCTCCTCAAATATGTTAACTAAAAATACATTTTATACAGAATAATACTCTTAGGTACCTTATGCAGGCGATGAGTCACAATAACGTGGCTGAAGTATGTTGACCAGACCACACACTAGAAGTTGAAGGGACGACGACGTTTCGGTCCGTCCTGGACCATTCTCAAGTCGATTGTCGAGAATGGTCGAGAATGACAATCGACTTGAGAATGGTCCAGGACGGACCGAAACGTCGTCGTCCCTTCAACTTCTAGTGTGTGGTCTGGTCAACACCTTCCCTTTATTAAGGACTCTTGCTGGCATATGGAAGACAGTGAGGAAGGGTGGGGAGGAGGAGAGGTGTTAGTGTTTGGAAGGGGAGTCCCCTTCCATTATAACAACAGTGATGTCATTTATGGGGGTACTCTCTCTTACGTTTTGCAGGCATACTACTAGGACCTGGTTGTGGCTCACTGGTTGCTTGTCTTACTAAGAATCTGTCTGTAGACACTTATTTTTCCCTATGTTTTAACACTTTGTCCGTAGCGAGACATCATGGTCTCACTATGATCTCTTGTTTTCCTCTATCGTCATTCTCACAACTATTTTCTTAGATTGAACATTACTACTGACGTTCTTGGAACCCATGGCATGATATATAATAAGAACTTTTATGTTCAGAAACCAAAAAAGCACAAAAACAATGAAATTCTTCACAAAGAATTCAAATGCAATCATATCTATGTAGGAGACACTGGTAAACTGAAGTGCCACGCTCGCGGTGGACTCGTACGTGTATGAATAAACTCCGAAAACCGAGGCAAACAATGAGTACCGAATCAATTTTTTTTGAGAAATAAAATGCGAGTACCGAAAAATAAGAGAACGGGCATACGAGAACCGAGGTCCCACTGTATTCTTTTCGGGAAACATAATACGATATATATAATTTACAACATTTTTAAACCTAAATCATTTCTAAACCAGTAACATGGTTGGCTGCCCTGGCAAGGAGTCACAAACACGCTGGCCAGCTCGGACATCAGAAGCACACGCACAAGGCAATTTGCCACTTCAAGTAGTGGGTAATAATTTTAAGAAAATTTGTCTGTTAATGTTGCCAGTTTCCATCTTCTACTACTTGATGATCTTCAGCTAGATAGTGGCCTATTAACCATTTTAAATAAACTGTTGAATTATAAATGGAAGATTTTGGGTCTGTGGATGGAAAATTTAATGTGTTTTTTTTTTTCAGCTGGTAATGGAATATTGCTTGGGCTCAGCTTCGGACATCATTGAAGTTCATAGACAACCTCTACGAGAAGAAGAGATCAGTTCCATTTGTGAAGGTTGCCTCCAAGGTCTCTCGTATTTACACTCTTTAGGAAAAATTCATCGTGATGTTAAGGCTGGCAACATTCTTCTCACTGAAAATGGCACAGTCAAGCTGGGTAAGTTATTTTGAAGGGTTGATGTAAGGGACGTGGTAATCTCATCCCTTACTGTAACATAATGAGCCCCAGCCCCACTTTCTCAGTTGTAAATGGGTGGGGTAGATTGAGTTGGAGTTACATCTTTGTGAATTACCCTCATACAGGTCAGAATGGATTTTGTGGTTTGGAATATACCTGGGCACCACAAACAAAAACTGGCTTATATGGTTGAGTGAAATGTAAGAGCTAAAGTAGCTGGAAGTAGTGAAAATTTTGTATTTGGGAAAGTGTAAGGTACAGTGTTACCTTGGTTTTCAAATTTAATCCGTTCCCAGAGATGGGTTGTAAGCTGAAAATTCGCAATCCAAAACGAATTTTCCCATAAGAAATAACGTGAATTGAATTAATCCGTTCCACACTTCCTCCTTTCTTCTAAATACATTTCATACATACAAATATTTTGTACTGTAGTATGTAATAGTTATAGCTTACCTTTATTGATGATCTGTTGGCATATGGAAGGCAATGAGGGGAGGTGTTAGTTTTTGGAAGGGGAGTCCCCTTCCATTATAACATCAGGCAGTGATGACTTCTCTGGGGTACTCTCTCTCCCCCTATGTTTTGCCTACGTACCACTAAGACCTGGTTGTGGCTCCCTGCTTGGTTTTCCTCACTAAGAACCTTTTCATAGAGACTTGTTTTTCCCTGTTTTAACATTTCTGTAGTGAGTCACCAGTGTCATTAAAAAGGTTAAGGCAACGACCTACTGTAGCTTGATTTGGGCAAGTCGTTTCAACAAAACTTTGCATTTCTTCCCATACTGCACATCACTTCATAATTGTTTAGGAACCCATGGCATGGTATATAATTACTTTTATGTTAGAAAGCAAAAACGCTGAAAAACAATTAAATTCTTTACAAAGAATTCAAGCGTGATTGTCACTAAGCAGGCGGTCTGAAGCAGAGTCGCCCTTGTATAATGCCCAAAATGCCCGCTTCGTCAACCTGAAGCGGGGTCGCCTATGCCACCAGGAACCATGCGCTCCGTCGACCCTTATTAGTATCAACAAAGTCGCAAGTCGAGTAGTTTTTTCCAACAAAATTGGGGTCGTAACTCAAAAAATTCGTAAGTAGGGCCATTCGTAAGTCGAGGTTCTACTGTACTGTACATAATAGTATACATGTACTTAATATAGAATGTTATGATCTCAAGTCAAAGTTCACTTAAAATTAATTTGCCCATTTCTGCAATGATCCCCTCAGTGGCTGCCCTCAACTTGTGCACTCATACCCTGGGGCCATTACTCTCTTGCATGATACCTCGGATTTCTATGGCCTGGACAAACGACCAACAGTTCCCTCCCCCCACTCACTGAGGCAGGGTGGGGGGATTGTCAGAGGGTGTTACAGACAACATACACTGAGGGGAAAAATGTCAGTAAGGCTGGAAGAGGGTAAACAAATCTCTAAACACTTAAAGAAGTATTTGATAGCTGAAAATAACAAAACAATATAGGGGTACCTCGGTTTAAGAGTTTAATCCGTTCCTGCAGACAGCTCGTAATCCGAAAACTCGTAAACCGAAGCTAATTTCCCCATAAGAAATAATGGGAAATTATTTAATCCGTTCTTGACTACCCAAAATCCTCACTTCAAACTAAATTTTTATACCTAATTCATCTAAATCTACACTACCAAAGTATGTTCAAGTTATTACTTACCCTTGCTGATGACTGGTGTTGGCATATTGAAGATAATGAGGAGGGGGGAGGAGGAGAGATGTTATTGTTTGGAAGGGAATTCCCCTTCCATTATAACATCAGGCAGTGAGGACCTCTCTGGAGTGCATTCTCTGGCACGTTTTGCCTGCATACCACTAGGTCCTGGTTGTGGCTCACTGTTCGATTTTCTCACAACAAAGCGGTCCATTGATGATTGTTTTTCCCTTCTTCGCATCATTTGTCTGTAGTGAGGCATCACATTGTCATAGAAAAGATTAATGCAACGGCCTAGTACAGCTTTCTCTGGGTGAGTCGTTTCAATAAAAGTTTGCATTTCTTCCCACATCTGACACCACTTCTTAATGGTTGTGGAAGGGACATTCGCTGCTGCCTTTTCCTCCTCCACTGGAGAAGCATCCTCAGCTGGGTCGTCTTACTGTTCCTTTTGAAGGGCTTGGAGTTCTTCTGTGGTCAGTTCTTCGTTGTGTTCTTCCACCAACTCCTCCACATCATCACCATCCAATTCCAAGCCCATTTGCTGGCCCAGAGTAACAATTTCCTCAACAATAGGCGCATCGTTTACAGGCTCAAACCCCTCAAAGTCTAGTTCTGTCACACATTCAGGCCACAATTTTCTCCAGCCAGAGATCAGGATTCGTTGAGTCACTTCTTGCCAGGCTTTGTCAATGAGTTTTAAAGCACTACAAATGTTAAAATGGTTTTTCCAGAACTCTTTGAGGGTGAGCCTTGTGAGCTTCAGTCACCTCAAAACATTTCTGGAAAAGTGCCCTTTCATAAAGTTTCTTAAAATTCGCTATGATTTTCTGGTCCATAGGCTGAATTAGAGGAGTGGTGTTATGAGGAAGGATCTTTACTGTGAGAAAATTACTGTATCTGTGCAACAATTCATTTTCCAAGCCTGGAGGATGAGCAGGAGCATTGTCGAGGATAAGCAGGGCTTTGAGTGGTAAATGTTTCTCCTGGAGATATTTTTCTATGGCAAGGCGCATAGTCACCCATGCCTTATTATTAGCCCTCCACATCACACACATTTGATTTTTCTGCACTTTATACTGTTTGAAAACCCTTGAATTTTCAGAATGATACACAATCAAGGCGTTTAATTTTCAAATCGCCACTCGCACTTGAACACAACACAAGCGTAAATCTATCTTTCATAGGCTTGTGTTCGGGCAATGATTTTTCTCCTTGGTAATGTATGTCCTCTTAGGCAATCTTTTTCAGAACAGTCCTGTCTCTTCACAGTTAAACACTTGTTGTGGTAGATATCCCTCAGCCTCTGCAAACTCTTTTAAATCTTCAATAAATCTTTCAGCCGCTAGTTTGTCTGAGCTGGCAGCCTCTCCATGCCTCACAACACTATGAATACCACTTTTGTTTCTAAATTTTTCAAACCATCCCCGACTTGCCTTAAAGTCTATCGTATCTGTACTCGTTCCAGGGGTTTTCTCTACAAGATCTTCGTGCAATACCCTGGCTTTCTCACAAATGATGGCCTCTGAAACACTATCACCCTTTAACTCCTTGTCGTGTGTCCAAATTAATAACAACTTTTCCACTTCAAGTATTTGTGGTCTTTGTTTCGTGATTGTTCTTACGCCTTTTGCCACTTTAGCATTCATAATGTCCTTTTTCTTGGCAAGTATAGTGCATATCGTTGACATGGCTTTGTTGTACTGCCTACAAAGTTCAACATGTGTACCATTTTCATGCTTCCGAATGATCTCTTGTTTTTCCTCTGGTCATTCTCACGTGTGATTTCTTGCCTTGAACCTTACTACTGGCTTTCTTGGGACCCATGGCGAGATATATAATAACAACTTTTATGCTCAAATAGCCAAAAATCCCCCCAAAACTATAAATCCTTGCGTAGAATTCAGGCGGGATAGTCACTGGGCCCAAGGCACTGGTAAACTGAGGCACGATCGCCATGTCTCCACTCACTAGGTTGGTGGTATACGTATCAACAAACTCGTATCGTGAGGTAAAGTTCGTAACCCGATTCAAATTTTCCGAACAAATCGGGTGTTTGTAACCCAAAAAGTTCATAAACGGGTATTCGTAAACCGAGGTACCACTGTACTTTAAAATGTAAAGTGCTCGTAGGCCATTGCTCCCTGCACCCCTCTAAGGGGACCAGGGCCTAATTTGCTGGTCAACGTTGCCGTATATGATTACAGTATCAATTTATTGATATTTATTGTTAAGTTAATGCTGCTTATTAATACCAAATGAATAAATTTCTCACAACCCCTTTAAAGGGGTATAGAAGGAGCCAACAATTTCTCCCCCCCCCCCCACCTGAGTCGATACATGGATTATTTGTAAACAGACATGTGAGTGGCATGATTAACAAGGTAACCCATATGCATCCTGTCAAAGGTGTGACCAGAAATCAAGCTGTGTTATAAAAGCAAGCACAAGTTTCATGTTCAGTTAGGAGACAATTAGAGTAAATGTTATTCTACTGAAACATACTATTTTCAATTGTGAATGTATTAAACAAAATGTAATTTTTTTATTTAACTTTATAAAAACCCAGCATTGAATAGCATTGACCCACTTGGTAGTCCCAGTGGTTCTCTGTAGCTATCTTGCTGGGATTGCTCTGTTTTGCTTGTCACATTAGTTACATAAGTTTGTCTGGGCTACCAAGGACCAGTGCCAGAACCTGACCCTCCTCTTCCATGAGGTGCAGAGAGGGGGAGATAATTATCAGGGTAAAGTGCCAAGTCATTATGACTAGCACTTGGAAGGGGATCAGGATAAGGATTTGGGATGGGATGGGGGGAAGGAATGGTGCCCAACCACTTGGACAGTCGGGGATTGAATGCCGACTTGCATGAAGCGAGACTGTCGCTCTACTGTCCAGCCCAAGTGGTTGCAGTAAATAACCATTCCGCCAATTCATCGGGAAAGTATCCAGAAAATTAGCGAAGCTTTGTAGGGTTTGTCTGCTGGGTTCACAAGACTTAAAGCCATGAAATTGCCAAACAACTCCCCGAACAATTAAAAATAAACAAAAGGAAACAAAAAACTAAAACTCATTTGTACTGAATGCCACCACTAGGCGGCCTAGAGCTTGGTTCAACATCATTTATTAATTCGGCCCTTTAGCAGATAAAACACCCAAGTTCGTCAGTTCACAGACAGGAAGCCACCAGGGCTTTACCAGAAAGGGACATTTCTTTACAATCAATGCTGGCTTTCTTGAAGCCACCCCCTCCCCTTCCGGCCCGTTGGCGTCGTGAGGGGGCTTGGTGGACGGCTGCCGGAGTGTGATGCTCCGTTGGGCAGTCCTCTGTCCTTTTCTGGCCTTGCACTCCTGCTGCTGTCTTCTCGAATTGTGCCGGATCGCTTTTCCTTTTCCTTATGTTTCGTTTTTCTCCCCCCTCTTCTCCTATCTGCTTGTCGTTTCCTGCCGACCTTTTGCTTGTTTTGGATTATTTCTTTGGACTTCTTCTATTTTGACGCCCGGGTGCTTGAGGAGGCATACTCTTGCACCCGTAGAACTGTAGTACCCGACGTCTCGAGCGAGGGGAACCTTTTATTGTCAATCCCCCTTTCGTCGCTGAACCCGATCTCGACGGACTGACGGTTCTTAAGGTGGCGTTTGTGGGGCGTATACTCACGACGCACCCCTAGGGGGCCCCGGCGTGATCAGCGATAGCTTCCTGTTGGGTGTCCTGCCTCTAATTGTGGCTCCATGGTGGGTATGGGGGCACATTCGTGGATGAATTTGTCACTTTTCGTCTCTATGTCGTTGAATGTTTCCGTTGTACCCTCTCAGGCTCGTGGGGTGGGCGACCAAGCCTCCGAGTCGGCCTGTATTGGAAGACCAGGCTCTGTAGCTCCCGCTGCGTTGGGCCCCGACCTTGCTCCTCCTTTGACCGTCCTGACTTCTTCCCCCAGCTCCCCTCCCTCCTCTGAGGTTGGGTCGAGCCTCCAGCCCCCGGTGGTGACCACTTCGTCCCCTGGTGTGGCTAAGTCTTTCGTTGTGACTACTGCGCCTTTTGACCCCTCTCTCTCTAGGGGTTCTCAACGCCGTTCGCGCCCCAACCGCACTCGCTCGATTCCTTCCCGTGCTGATGCGTATCAGGCCTTGTTTGGTCCTGCTTCATGGGCCAAATACTTTGATCTCCTCCCTCTTGATTCTGCGCCTCCTGACGATTTCTCCCTCCATCGGCATCTTGTAGATTCCGTGGATGCGTGTGTTACTTTCAACCCCACTCGTCTCGGTACACGTGTCGTTGCTGCTCCTTCTCAGGATGCGGCTTCCCGCTTGGCTGCCTTATCTTGCCTTGGCGAGATCCCTGTTCGGGTCTCCAAGAACGTTCAGATGAATTCCAGTGTTGGCACTATTCTCCTCCCACCCCATGTTGCAACCGGTGTTCGGAATCTGCAGGATTGCCACGATGATATTCGGCATATCCTTGATGCCCAAGGCCATTCTGTCCTCCAGGTTGACTCGTTTACTCGTCCCCCTCGTGGTCGTCGCCGTCAACCCCTTCGCGTTGTGAAGATCACCTTTGATGGTAGGACCCTTCCATCCTCTGTCATTCTTGCTGGTGCTCGGTGCTCTGTCCAGGAGTATATTCCTTCTCCTCGACTTTGTAATAAGTGCTGGAGGTTTGGGCATGGTGCCCTCCGCTGCTCTGGGACTGTCTCTCTCTGTCCTTTGTGTGGGAGTGCAGGTCACTCTAAGTCGGAGTGCACTTCTCCCCAAGCTCGCTGCCTCAACTGCGGTGAGGCCCATCCTACCTTCTCCCGTGCCTGTGTCCATTACAAGCTTGAGGCGGCCGTCCTTAACCTGAAGCACCGGGAGCGTTTGTCTTTTCCTGAGGCGAGGCGCCAGGTTCGCCGGCTCCCGCCTTATACTAACATCTCTTATGCTCGCGTGTTGCGCTCTTCCTCTCCTCGTCCTTCCCCCCTTCCTCAGACTCTCAACCGTTTCCGGGCCTTGGACCCTGATACGCCCACTGCCCCCTCCTCTGTTCCTTTGAGTTCTTTCCCGAGGGGTCCCCCTCCTGGTCCTCTGTCTGGGGTTCCCCTTCTTTCAACCCGGTCTGTCATGTCTCCTGTGTCTTCTTCCTCGTCCCCCTCCGATCCTCCTTCCCATCCTCTTCCTCCATCTATCGGCTCTCCCCGCCGCCTGTCGGTGCAGGCGGATGTCCATCGCTCTCCTAACGGCCGTCGTGTGTGCTCTCGTTCGGCTTCTCCTGTTGAGACACTGGAATCCGTTGCCCGGTACGTAGTTGCTGGGACACCTGTCTCTTTAAGTCAGAAGCGTAAGCCTGGCTCCTCTCCTTCCTCTTCCCCGGCGGGTAAGAAGGCTTCGCTTTCTTCCTTAGCTCCTACTTCTGGCTCTGTTGCTCCTTCCCCTCCCGTTTCAGTGGTTGCGCCCCCTGTTCCTGCTATGGAGGTTTCTTTGGCCCCTGCTTCCCTTTCGGTTGCTGCTCTTGCTGGGGTGCGCTCCCCTCTTTCTACTCCCCCTCTTCCTACTCCCCCTCTTCCTACTGCTGTCCTTGACTGCTCCTCTCCGTTGTCTCCTCCTCTTCCTCCTCCTCCTCCGGACCCCGCCCGCCCACCTCTGATCTGTTCTCCCGTTTCCTTCCCTCCGTCTTTGCTCAGTTTACCCATGCCCCCTAACCCTGACTTTGCTGACCCTGATCCTGACCCTGATATTCTTTAACGTGCTCTGTTGCTCTTTCGCCTTTGTTTCTTCCTTGTTCTCTGTTTTTGTCCTTTCTCTTCCCGTCGTTGTCCATTCTTCAATGGAACGTTCGAGGTTATTACGCCAATTTCCTCGAACTCCAACTTCTGATTTCGCGGTTTTCGCCCCTTTGTGTCTGTCTCCAGGAGCCGATGCTTGGTGCTCGTCCTGGTCGTTTTCGTGGCTATTCCTTTCTCTCCCCCCCCCCAGCCATTGCTGGGGCTTCTAATTCTTCTGCTCTCTTGATTCGTGCAGATGTTCCCTTTGTTCCTTTACTTTTTCCTTCGCCTCTCCATTGTTCTGCTGCTCGTATCTTTGTGGGGAAATGGTACACAGTTTGTTCCATTTATCTCCCCCCGAGTGTCCCTCTCTCTCTTCCTGATTTGAAACACCTCCTAGACTCCTTGCCGGAGCCTGTGCTCCTGCTGGGTGACTTCAATTGTCGTCATTCTCTTTGGGGTGACGTTCTGACGAATACCCGGGGTCGCCTCCTTGAGCCGTTTCTCCTATCTTCTTCCCTGTCTCTTCTGAATTCTGGTGAGCCCACTCATTTGGACTCTCGGACTCGCACCCTTTCTTGTCTTGATCTTTCTCTCTGCTCTTCTTCTCTTTACTTAGATTTCACGTGGCAGGTTCTTGATGACCTCCACGGAAGTGATCATTTCCCCATCCTTGTTTCCTTTTTCTCTTTTCGCCCTTCCCTCTCTTTCCCTAGGTGGCAGTTTGCTAAGGCAGACTGGACCCTATTTACCCTCAGTGCTGCTCTCTCTGACCTCTCCCTTCTGCCTCTCTCTCGCGCTCTCCTCCTTTTTCATGACACTGTCTTCAACGCTGCCCTCCGCTCTATTCCTCGCTCTTCCTCTCGGGGTCCACGGAAGTGCGTGCCCTGGTGGAATGCGGACTGTGCTCGGGCTGTCCGCTGTAAGCGTGCAGCCTGGAAGAGGCACCGCCGTAGGCAGACGACTGATTCTTTTCTTTTCTTTCGGAAAGCGAGTGCGGTGGCCCGTAGGGCCATCCGTACGGCTAAACGTGAATGTTGGGCATCTTATGTCTCAACAATTACGTCCGAAACCCCTCTGGCCCAGATCTGGAAGCGTATCCGCAAGATAGCGGGTAGGTTCGTTCCCGATGTTTCACCGGTCCTTCACCTCCATGATACTCTTGTGGCGGACCCGTTGCAGGTCGCTTCCGAACTGGGTTCCCACTTTTCTTCTGTTAGCTCTGGTCTTCATCTTCCCCAATCTTTCCTTCTTCGTAAACCTGTCCTTGAGTCTCGTCCTTTAGATTTCTGCACTCATCTTCAGCTTCCCTATAATGATCCCTTCTCTCTCTCTGAACTTCGTTCTGCTCTGGCCCTCTGCGGTTCTACGGCGGCGGGCTCCGATGGTATTCATTATGAGATGCTTCGCCATCTCCCTCCGAGCACGTCTCAGTATTTACTGAGTCTGTATAATCGGATCTGGGAGTCGTCGTCAGTCCCTGAGGACTGGCTCGATGCCGTTGTCCTCCCTGTTCGCAAACCGGGGTCTCTGGGTACTTCCCCTAAGGACTTTCGCCCTATTGCTCTCACAAGTTGTGTCTGCAAACTTTTTGAACGTATGGTTAACGTTCGTCTGATGTGGTTCCTGGAACACCATCACCTCCTCTCCCCTTCTCAATTTGGTTTCCGCAAGTGCCGCAGCACGACAGATGTCCTGGTGAACTTGGAGGTCTATATTCGTACTGCTTTTGCTGCGAAGACCTCCGTTGTTGCCGTCCTTTTTGACCTGGAAAAGGCTTATGACACCACTTGGCGTTATCATATCCTATCTCAACTTCATTCTTTTGGCCTTCGTGGTCATCTCCCTCTCTTTCTCCGCAGCTTCCTCTCTCGTCGTTCCTTTCGGGTGCGCCTTGGTACCGCTCTCTCTCCCTCTTTTCAGCAATACGAAGGTGTGCCCCAGGGTAGTGTTCTGAGCACTACTCTTTTTCTGGTTGCCCTCAATGGTCTTCTTTCCTCTCTTCCTTCTGGTGTCTTCTCCGCTCTCTATGTCGATGATCTTACCCTTTGTTGTCAGGGTGATGATTCGCCTCTCCTTCAACGCCGGCTTCAACTTGCAATTGATGCCGTGTCGTCTTGGGCCACTGATCATGGCTTCAAGTTCTCTACTTCTAAGACTTGTGCCATGACATTTACGCGGAAACGGGTTGTTCTTCGTCCCTCTTTGTCTCTTTATGGTCATCCCCTTGTCTACAAAGATTCCGCGAAGCTTTTGGGGTTATTCCTTGACACTCGTTTGTCTTGGTCTCCCCATATCTCTTACCTCCGTGTTGAGTGCTCTAAGGCCCTTACCCTCCTTCGGGTCTTGTCCCATACTTCTTGGGGGGCAGATAGGCGCACTCTCCTTGCTTTACATTCTTCTCTCGTCCTGTCTAAGCTCGATTATGGTTGCCCTGCTTACTCGTCTGCTTCTCCTTCTACTCTTCGCCGTCTTGATGCTTTGCACCATACTGGGTTGCGCCTCAGTTCTGGTGCCTTTCGTTCGACTCCCGTCCTTAGCTTGTATGTTGACACTGGCTTCCTGTCTCTCCAGGACCGCCGTGATCGCTACTGTCTTCGCTATCTTGCGCGGTCCTTGCAACATCCTTCCTCTCGCCTCTGTCGTGCTTTAACTTTTACCCCTCCTGCGGTTCCTGTTCCTCTTCACCACCTCCCTCTTTCTGTCCGGTTATCTCGCCTGCAGGATTCTCTTTCCGTTCGTATTTCTGATGTTTCTCCTCGTGTTGTTCCTTCTTTGCCCCCGTGGAGGGTCCCTCTTCCGCGGTTTTGTACTTCCTTGACCCGTATCACTAAAGCTTTTACCCCTCCTACGGTTCTAAAACGCCTTTTCCTCGAGCACTTTTCTTCTCACTCCCGCTCCGTTTCTGTCTTCACCGATGGGTCTAAGTCAGCGGACGGTGTTGGCTACTCTGTTGTTTTTCCTGATCGCACTTATATGCGTCGCTTGCCTCCGGAGACTAGCATCTTTACAGCGGAACTTTATGCTATTCTCTATGCTCTTCGTCTCCTACTTTCTCGTTGTCAGTCTTCCTTTGTAGTTGTTGTTGACTCTCGTAGTGCCCTCATGGCTCTCGGGTCCTTTAATCCAGTTCATCCAGTGGTTGTCGAGATCCAGCATTGGCTGTTTCTCGTTCATAGTAAATTTAAGTCGGTTGAGTTTTGTTGGGTTCCCAGCCATATTGGTGTGTCTTTAAATGAGCGTGCGGATGCTGCCGCCAAGGAAGCTGTCCGCTCTTGTCCCATCTCTCGTAAGGGCATTCCGTATTCCGACTTTTACCCGGTTATCCATTCCTCAGTCCTTACCCGTTGGCAGGCTTCTTGGTTGTCTGTTACTGGTAACAAGCTACGTACTCTTAAATGTTGTGTTTCCTCGTGGCAGTCCTCCTTCCACCGTAACCGGCGGTGGGAAACAGCTCTGGCGAGGTTGCGTATTGGCCATACTCGCTTAACCCATGGTCACTTGATGGAGCGCCGCCCTGCTCCTTATTGTCCTAGTTGCATTGTCCCTCTTACGGTCGTGCATGTCCTTCTTGAATGTCCTGACTTCCAGGACGAGCGTATGTCTTGCTTTCCGACCGCCCCTCGCGGTCACCTGTCCCTCGATAGAATTCTTGGTGACTCGGATACTTTTGATATCGTTCGCCTTATGCGTTTTTGTTCTCGTATTGGCATCCTTGGTGATATTTAGCGCCCTCTGATTATTTTGCGTATTTGATGGTGCTACATAGCCTTCCCGGTTTGGTGCCTTCTTTTGATAATTACTTACTTACTTTCTTGAAGCCATGGTGGCTCCCTGTACCTAAATAAGCACAGAAAAATAGTGACATATCTAAGAGGTGGAGAGGCAGCACACATTAAGTCAAAGTAGAGACCGATGCCTGGGGAAACACGACCCAGGGTTGAAGAGGACCAGGGACATTAAATACCTGGCATTAAATACCTGGAAGGCATCAGTTCCACACCAAAGTAAAAAGGTCAACCTCGGGGCAACCAATGTCTCTCAGAGCCCCTGGAAGGTCCTGTTGTTGATGAACCATCCTTTTCCAGTCTGTGGAAATGGAATGGAAATGAGATAAACTGTCCACAAGAACATTGGAAATGCCCTGCATGTGAAGTACATAGAGCTAAACCTCGAGAACCCAGACGATGAGTCACCTGTAGAGTCCAGCACCACAGGGGATAGGATCACAGATTCCCCATGGTTTTGGCAATGAACCACTGGGGGATCAGTCAGAGTGGAGCTGGATCACAGAGTGAGCTGAATCCTCCGTAATGCTTGCCACACAACTGTGAACTTGTGTGACGGATGAAACGGACCTAACCATTAACTCTATGAAACCTGGTGAGCGCTGGTTATAAAATCCTTACCCAGAGGTGATGCATCCATAAAAACATTGACAGTACTGGAAGGTGCCAAGGTAACTGAACCCCAAAAAGCCCAAAGAGGAATCTGGCAAAGGGCAGCTGGTGTCTGAACCCGACAGTCATGGCATTGATAAAACGGAAGGAGGAACAGAGGAATCAGTACAGAGCCCTAATACAAACTTTACAGACAAAATTCAGGCACCAGCACTGCTGCTTGACCAACTGCCTAGTCTCCCAAGGTTAGTCCAAAACCAGATTGCTGTGGAACTGTTAGAGGATCAAGGCTGAAGAAGGCAAATAATTTTTGTTTGCCAGTTTTGTGTCTTTGTCTTTTGAACCCAGCAGTTGCCTATAAAACTTCACTGACTTTCTGGATACTCTTCCAGTGAAATGGCAGAATGTCATTTGCTCTCTGCCTTGTGTGAGGGAGGCCAGGTTCTGGCATTGTTCTCCTATAAGCCAAACGAACTAGTGCAACTGATGTGACAAGTAGAATGAAGCATTCTCAGTGAGATAGCTACAGGGAGCCATCATGTGGCTTCCCAGAAATTTATTTAAACATAAGATCATTGCAAAGTATATATTGATTGTTTGTATCCAGTAAGCCAGATGGAAAGTAAAAATGTTTGTCATTTTTGTATTAACATATATTAGCAAATAGAAATAGGCAACAAATACTCTTTAATATTTTATTCAAAAGTATGAGCTAATTATTTATTTACCCTTCTACCTTACACATCAATATTGCAATTTACCTTTATGGAACTGAATGCGTGTTAGCCAAGTAGTGGTTCCCAAAGATTTTACAAAATATTTCAAGGGAACTATACATTTCCAAATATTTGGAAATGTAAATCCAAATATTTCCTACCATCAAAGGTTGAGAATCACTGGCCTAAGGGGACCTCAATAATCCTAACAAACTTTCTCTCCACAACATTGAGAAACCATATTGCTCTCCTTTCATTTGGAAAATTGCTTACCACTACATGAATGGGGAAGTGGTTATCAATTGTAATAATAATTTACGGATATAATGGAAATGAGAGAAAGGACTTGCATTAGAAGGATGTAAACTTTTATAAGAAAATACATTCAGCTTTATATTGAATAGACATTTCAAAATTTAGTCCACCCTGGAAAGCCATTTAAATGCAGTACAGGAATTACAAATTAATAATGTCTTTAGTATGCTGATCAAAACCTTTTCTAATACTGTATCTTGATTTTGAGACTGCTTGCTAGGAGTTGGTCTTAAGGCTGCCCATATTGTCCTTCTTCCTGATTTTTAGCAAATTTATATTAATTGTTTTGTTTTGTCTGCAGCTGATTTTGGTAGTGCAAGTATTGCATCCCCTGCCAATAGTTTTGTTGGAACACCATACTGGATGGCTCCTGAGGTCATTTTGGCTATGGATGAAGGACAGTATGATGGAAAGGTAAGGATTTCTATTAGTTATTACAAAATAATTTTTGTAAGTTATCCAAGCTTCCTAGAATTTGTATTTTTGTTTTCCAGATATATAATGTGTGTGCAGTATTTGAGGCCACAACCAGTTTCTATGGGTTCTTATGTTCAGGTTGAGTGTGATCTTAAGGCCCAAGTTGTTGGTGTATATCCAAACAATTAAGCCATATCTACTGTTTATTAGCAAACATATGATTAATATATATTTTTCATGTAAAGTATTATATTGTATCTGTATTGGGGTATAACATAGTTTATTTGACATTTTATTAGACGATAACTTAAAAATTAATACATTTCTGCTTCATACTTTAATATGTAGAGACCTTTGGCAGTTATTTGCCATATTGGACAAAAATCTTGGAGCCCGTTAGTTACCTTCCTGAGGCATTAGTAAATCTATGGCACCATGTTGGGTGCCATTGATGCCTTGCAGATTTTCAAGGATTTTTATGGACCTGAAGTATATTAGTGATGCGGAGACATTTGTTACAATTAATTAACTTGAAAATTATTTCTCAGAATAAGTCATCAACATTTCTTTACCTCACTACGACCAAACTAATATTACCGTACAGTATTAAAATTTTTTCCCCTGCCATCAAAAAGCAATGTTTTATCATATAAATTTTTTTGTTTTTAATTAATTGATTTTTTATTTTGCACCAGGATATCGACCTAATTAAGAGTGTGCAGTTAGTGCTAAGATGGACGAAATGAGAAGGCAAATAAGAAAAAAAATTAACGTCTGTTTTGTTTGTGGTATCTTTCATACTACATATCACAGCATTACTTAGTCACCACCATTGTATAAAGAGCAGGTTAACCCTTAACCTGCACAAAACGTCATATGAAGTCGGACAGTAAGCTCGGTTTTAAAATTTGCTGAAATGGTTTCAAAGGTTTTGTGCATAATCTACTAGGCAAATGCCCCAACTTTGTCTAAATGATACCAACGTAACTTGAAAAAACAAAAAAATAAAAATAATTATAAAATTGAATATTGAAAACTTCGGGTTTTGAAATTGGCTGCAAAAATGTAAAATATCACCAATTGTTCATTTGGTGTTATTATGCTCTCAGAATAGCATATGATCTTCATTTTTCATATATTTAGAATAAAGGTTTTCAGTATAGTTTACTGTAAAAAAAATCGTCAATATGGCATTTGAAATATGCACAAATTTAGACAACAAAAATTTATAATTCCAAACGTTTAGGGTTTATGAAAAATCAGTTCTATGTGGATTGTAGAATAGACAGCTTTACACACATCTGTGCACTACACAGAATTCTTTTTTTTCGTAATATAAAATTTTCATAATAAAATAAATCTGCATTCCAATTCACCTGATCTTTCAGGCATCCCTGTGTACAGAAGTCGTAGAAGATGTGTGGAAACAGGCCAACATAGTTCCAATCTACAAAAGTGGCAACAGGCCAACATAGTTCCAATCTACAAAAGTGGCAACAGGCCAACATAGTTCCAATCTACAAAAGTGGCAACAGGGAAGACCCCCTCAATTATAGACCTGTATCATTGACAAGTGTAATAGTGAAAGTATTGGAAAAACTAATAAAAACTAAATGGGTAGAACACCTAGAGAGAAATGATATAATATCACAGATAGACAGTATGGTTTTCGATCTGGAAGATCCTGTGTATCGAATTTACTCAGTTTCTATGATCGAGCCACAGAGATTTTACAGGAAAAAGATGGATGGTTGACTGCATCTATCTGGACCTAAAAAAGGCTTTCGACAGAGTTCCACATAAGAGGTTGTTCTGGAAACTGGAAAATATTGGAGGGGGGTGACAGGTAAGCTTCTAACATAGATGAAAAATTTTCTGACTGATAGAAAAATGAGGGCAGTAATCAGAGGCAATGTATTGGACTGGAGAAGTGTCACAAGTGGAGTACCACAGGGTTCAGTTCTTGCACCAGTGATGTTTATTGTCTACATAAGAAACTTAGATGATTGCCATGCCCTTCAAGAAGACCTGGACAAAATAAGTATATGGAGCATCACTTGGCAAATGGAATTTAAAGTTAATAAATGCCATTTTATGGAATGTGGAATAGAACATAGACCTCACACAACCTCACATATTATGTGAGAAATCTTTTAAAGAATTCTGATAAAGAAAGATCTAGGGGGTGGTTCTAGATAGAAAACTGTCACCTGAGGACCACATAAAGAACGTTGTGCGAGGAGCCTATGCCACGCTTTCTAACTTCAGAATTGCTTTTAAATACATGGATGGCGATATACTAAAGAAATTGTTCACAACTTTTGTTAGGCCAAAGCTAGAATATGTAGCGGTTGTGTGGTGCCCATATCTTAAGAAGCACATCAACAAACTGGAAAAGGTGCAAAGAGATGCTACTAAGTGGCTCCCAGAACTGAAGGGCAAGAGCTACGAGGAGAGATTAGAGGCATTAAATATGCCAAAACTAGAAGACAAGATAAAGAGGTGATATGATCACTACGTACAAAATAGTAACAGGAATCGATAAAATCGATTGGGAAAATTTCCTGAGACCTGGAACTTCAAGAACAAGAGGTTATAGATTTAAACTAGCTAAACACAGATACCGAAGAAATATAAGAAAATTCACTTTCACAAACAGAATGGTAGACGGTTGGAACAAGTTAGTGAGGTGGTGGAGGCCAAGACAGTCAGTAGTTTCAAAGTGTTATATGACAAAGAGAGCTGGGAAGATGGGACACCATGAGCTTAGCTCTCATCCTGTAACTACACTTAGGCAATTACACTATGTAAAAATGGTGAGAATTGGTCAGAAACTAGATTTTTGGATACTGAAGTAAGTTGAAATTCTAGTTATAGATATAATTGAAGTTGAAGTTATCGACAATGAATAAGGCCATTCTAATTCATGAATTTACTTGTATGTTTTAATAAACATTGTTTGGCATTCGTACTCGAATATGTGAAAGTTGTAGGTCAACATGTGTTGAAGTTAAATCAAGAAAAAATAACTCCCAAAAAAAACAAAATATAGGGATAATTATAATGATTTAGGGGATATATTTAGGGTATACTTTATATAAGTGAAAAACCCTAAACTGGTCCCTAATCAGTAAAACAACCTAAAGAGACAAAGAAAATAGTTTGAAATCTGAAAAAATCAGCCAAACAAAATTCAAAGCCCCAAGTTCTGCGAGTTGTGACTGACTTATTTGTTGATCAATTTCATTTTATCTTCACATAGTTTGGGACGGGTATGCATTCTCCAGGATGTGAAGGTTACAACAAAATCAGATAATAAACAAAGGAGAAAAAACTAAAATCTTAAAAAAAATATATATATATTTTTCTGGGGGGGGGGACAGTGATGAAAGTAACAGATATTAACATTGGGCAATGTATTTGATATAACAAAACATGGCATAATAACTCATTATTATTTGTGTTATTATGTATTACTCATCAATGCTATAAAGGCACCAGCTGTATATCCACTTTGTGGGCACTTCTTACTGCTATTCTTCTTCTTTGTGCGTCGGACAGGTGCTTGCATGTCTTTATTACTGCCTTATCCATCAGTTCCAGTTAATAGGAGCTGCTCTCCTTATCATCAAAATGTTGTTCCTTTTAAAAAATTCATCTAAAATCAGTTGTCTGAAAATATTTTGATGAAAGTTTCACGACGCTGAAGCCAGTAAGTTAGAGATTTGTTTAACATTTTTAAGTAATTTTTACATAATTCAAATATTTTTCACTTTCTGGCCCCTTATGCTGAACAGTTTAAGGGTTAAAGAACACTCAAGCCAAGTGATGTCATAAGAAACAAATGACTGGTTATGGTTACATTTTCAAAAACAAAACTGGAGCAGACATTATTAAAGAGAGTTGGTATTTTCTGTGGGGAGCTCCGTCGGCTCCCTGGAGCTATTGGACTGATATTAGCTAATATTAGTACAGGGCTTCAGTCATATGGAGTTGTCATGCCTACCGGAGCCCACTAGCCAGAATATGGTTCCCTCAGAGAGGTGCAGGGAGCAATGTCATAGGAAACTAGGACAATAAAACTAACACTATGAAGCAGACAATAACAGTTTTCATGTCTACCATCGACTGGGGTTAGACACCCAGAAAGGTAGACGCCACCAAAACAGACCTCAACTGGTATGAAAATTGCATCTGGAGACCAAACAAAGGCTAGAAACTCCCCAAAACGAAAAAGAAAACAAGTAACACGTACGTCATCACACCACACACCACTCGTTCACTCTCCCCCAAACCCGAGAGGATGGGGGGGGGGGGGGAGGGAAGGTCCAGCCAGACCATTAGTTTGTCGAGTGAAGCTAAATAGGGTGGATATGTACCCTGGTCTCAGGTGCCTGACAGGCTTTTCATCCAGTCAGTGTTCCTGCTGTGTGTTTGTGCGGTAGCCAGGAGTTGGTACCAAAGACTGCATGTGCTTAGGGCTTCCTTCCCTAAGTGCCCTGTTAGTACACCCTTGGGGTTTGGGGTTTCCTTCCATGGAAGAAATAGTCAAGTTCATAAATGGCCTCCCATTAGTCAAACTCAATATTTGGGACATTCACGGAAACTCGTACAAAAGATTACATGGATAGTGAAATCTGAATTCCAAATTATAATTTATATAGATGTGATAGAGAAACTAGGTCAAATGGAGTAGGGCTGTATATTAAAGAGGACCTGGTATGCACAGAGCTACTAAACCAATGAGGTAGTAAATGTACTTGGAATGAAGGTAGAAAAAATAAACCTAATTATTATCCTAATATATAAACTGCCAGATACAATGGTTGATGAATTCACAGAGCAGATGCACAAAATAGAGAACATCCTTGATAACCTAGCAAACCCAGTGCCAGATATTACCTTCCTTGGAGATTACAATTTACCAAGTCTAAGATGGAGAATGGCAGACAAAAATATCATAGCAGGGAACCACCCTGGAAATAATCAACCACAGGTCAGAGAACTTTTGAGCGACAAATTCTTGCTCAATCAGCAGATTACAGAACCAACTAGGAATGAAAACACACTAGACTTGTTATTCACAAACAATGATGAACTATTAGAGACATTACCATCTCAGATACTACATACTCAGACCATAAGCTCATTGAAGTGCAAACTAACATTAATAACGAAAATAGGCCCAAGAGACCCAACAAGTGAAAAGGTATATTCAATCAATTGAATTTCAACAATAAGGGGATCAACTGGGAAAAAATATATATAGACCTTGCAAACATTCAACGGGAGATGGTTGTAAGCGACAAATCTCCCACACAAGGAATAGCTCAACTGACAGCTGAAGCATAATCAAAGAAATAGCGCAAACGTTGAGGCGATCATACGAGTCTGAGGAAATAGAATTGGAACAGAAAACTATACAAGAGATAAAGAAAAATCCAAAATATTTTTTCACATATGCAAAATCAAAATCAAAAACCTCCACCAGTATTGGACCTTTAATTACAACCGAAGGTACATACACAGAGGATAACAAAGAAATTAGTGAAATTCTAAGAAGCCAGTATGTGGCTATGTTTAGCACAGCAATAAACAGCATGAAAGTTGAAGATCCAGACAGCTTCTTTATGAATGACATCAAAGCTGCAGATAATATAACAGATATTAATACAAACTCGGAAGACTTTGAAAGAGAAATTGACAATATGCCCATGCACGCACCCCCTGGGCCTGACTCGTGGAATTCAATATTCATATATAAATGTAAAGTACCAGTAGTGCAAGTGCTCTGCATAATATGGAGAAAGAGCCTGGGTACAGGGGAGATACCACCAGCACTTAAATCTGCAGATATAGCCCCTCTGCACAAGGGGAGTAGTAAAGCTTTGGCAAAATATAGACCAGTTGCACTAACATCACACACAATAAAAGTTTTTGAAAGAGTGATTAGGAATCAAATTTCTAGTTTTATGGGAAATAATGAGCTACACAACCCAGGACAACACGGATTTAGAGTGGAAAGATCCTGTCTGTCACAGTTACTCAACTACTATGACAAAATCACAGAAGCTTTAGAAGAAAAGCAAAATGCAGTTGTTGTATACACAGACTTTGCAAAGGCATTTGACAGATGTGACCATTGAGTGATAGCACACAAAATGAGGTCAATGGGAATAACTGGTAAAGTAAGACTGTGGATACTCGATTTCCTGTTGAACAGAACACAGAGAGTAACAGTCAATCAAATACAATCGAGTCTAAGCACAGTAAAAAGCTTTATATCTCAGGGTACAGTCCTTGCACCTCTGCTTTTCCTTATTACCAGCTTTGTGTCATCCTTTGCAGATGACACAAAAATCAGCATGAAAATTACCTCTGCTGAAGACATTGAAAAACTACAAGCAGATATTAATAAAGTTTTTAACTGGGCAGCAGAAAATAACATGATGTTTAACAGTAATAAATTCCAGGTACTCAGGTACGGTAAAAATGAGAACCTTAAACATTATTCAAGGTACAAAACACAATCAAATCTGCCTATAATAGGAAAGCAGCATGTCAAGGATTTGGGAATAATGATGTCTGATGACCTAACGTTTAGGGAGCATAACCAAGCAAATATTGCGTCAGCCAGAAAAGTGATAGGATGGATTACGAGAACTTTCAAATCCAGGGATCCCATCACAATGGTTGTACTCTTCAAATCACTTGTGCTGTCCCATCTTGAGTACAGTACTGCTCGGTACTCACTTTCCCCTTCAGAACAGGAGAACAGGACAGATTGCTGAAATAGAGGGAATACAGAGAACATATACAAGGCAACATAGATGCGATAAAGCACCTAAATTGTTGGGATCATCTCGAAGCTCTCCAAATGTACTCACTAGAAAGGAGACGAGAGAGATATCAAATAATATACACGTGGAAAATACTGGTGGGCCAGGTACCAAATTTACACAGTAAAATAACAATGTACTGGAGTGAACGATATGGAAGAAAATGCAGAATAGAACCATTGAAGAGCAGGGGTGTCATACGCACAATCAGAAAACACTGTATAAACATCAGAAGTCCACAGTTGTTCAACATCCTCCCAGCAAGTATTAGAAATGTTATGGGAACAACCGTGGACATCTTCAAGAGAAAACTCGATTGTTTTCTAAAAGACGTGTTGGACCAACCGGGCTGTGTTGGGTATGTGGGCCTGCGGGTCGCTCCAAGCCACAGCCTGGTGGACCAAGCTCTCAAAAGTCAAGCCTGGCCTCAGGCCAGGCTTGGGGCGTAGAAGAACTCCCAGAACCCCATCGCAGGTAATCGCAGTGGCTAAGCATCTTTCTGGTTCCCTGGGTTGCTTCCTTGGCGTTCTCTTTCTTCCTTTTAGTTTCTTTATTGCCTGTTGGGAGGTTGCTGAGGATCCTATTAGGTGATATCTAGGTTCAGTAGGCAGTACTCCTCTGGGCCTCCGAGGTTACTCGCCTCACAAGGGCCAATTTGCCCAGATAACATACAGGGTTACAACTGGCTTTGGCAGCTCCAGTGCCTGGGCTTCCCGTAGGGATACATCCCCCTACAGGCCCTGGAAACCCCCCGTTGGGGCTTGGTTGACAGATGGATGTGTCCTCCAAGTCCCATCTCGCCTTGTGCGAGTTTGAGGGTTGTTCGCTGTCCCTGTCTTAGGGTGATGATCACCTGTTCTGCCTCCATCATGCTGCTTGTTGTGTCGACAATACCTTCAACCCGGAGTCTTGCAAAACTTGTTCTCTGCACTTGCTTCAATTTACCTATTCTGCTTTAGCTGAGGTTTGGGGTCAAGCAGCATGTACATTGCATGCTAGGTTTAGGTTGCTGCAATGCACAAGGTTGGTTGCCCACTCGAATTCCCTGGGGCTGCCCCGTTTTGGTTTTAGGGACCTGGACTTGGGGGCGTTGGTTGCTTTAACCAAGGTAGGGGGGGTGGGGTGGCAGCGGCCTGAGCCCCCTTTCAATCCTGCCTGGGCTTTGGTCTCTTTGAGGCAGGGACTGCTGTTGGAAGGTTTGGAGTTTTCGTATCCCCCTTCCTTGTACGAGTTTGATATGGGTTTGGCTCTTCCTGGTTCCCTTGGGTTCCGCGGTTTCGTCTTTCCGGAGGTTTTCTATCTCTCAGATTTCCCCTGCAGAGGTTTGGGAGGCCCTCATTGCCTACCTCCTGCGAGACCCGGATTTTGCCTCGGTGATCGACCCGGTTTCCATTAAGTTCGGGTCTTCTTCCCCATATTGTGTGCGTTATGAGGTCCCGGTGTCTTCATGCCTGGCAGATTGCCCTTTGTTTTCGTGGGGGGCGTGGCATGCATTCTATCGTACCTGCACGCTTGAGTGGTGAGAGCTCACTACCATACTGCAGGTTTACTTAATGGGCACATTTGAGCACATTAACCCTTAAATGGGGCAATACATACATGTATGTAGGGAGTAATTGTCACGGGATGGTGCACATCGTACATATGCGATTGAGGGTCTAGCGCACAATTTTAAATGCCCTGCGAGGGATAGGGACAGCTATATTCCAGCCAACCTCCGATTGTAAACAGATGCCATCTTTGAAAAAAAATCCACTGTAGACCACCATTGTCTGGAAGCCTCAGTTACCTGACAGAGACCATGGCAAGTGCATCACGTACCAGCAGGCGACCCCGCTCAGCGCAGCGTGCAACGCAAGCTTTGACTGAGGAGGAAATTCATCAGGAATTGTTCCAGGAGTGTGATGGACTTGATATTGACAACTCCTGCATAGATTATGGTTTATATTTATGCAATTAATCGTGGAGTTGGCAGCTCCGCCACCACCGGATCAACTCGACCAACACCCGCAGGTTCTTACGCTTGTACTTTTATGCAACAAGTTAATTGTTTTTTATCAATTAGACCACACAGGTCATAACAGCCTCCACCACCTTCAAAGAAAATAATTTATTGAGACTTGGCATGGGATCGAATTCGTGTGTCTGATACACGTCACTTGTTTTTTCTTAATGTGTGTGGTCGTGGCCTGCTGTATCTGTAGGGTTCATCCTGAATCTCCTGTGTGCTTGTTCTAACCCTCTCATTAGCTGGGCAATTTACATCACTTGATGTTCCTTGATGTTGAGGAAATGGTGCATATGGAGTAAAGATAGTACTCAAGTAGTGTAACTGATGTTCTAGTAGTTGAAATGGTACTTTGTATTGAGATATTGGAGATGGGGATAATTTAACGAGATGATGCTTTTTGTGCGTGCCTGCAGAGAGTGAGGTAAACTCCTGTGGTGCTGCGTCTCGGTTATTGATTGTCTATAACACTTCATCTCTTTGTTTACTATCATTTGAAATAAAATACTGTCCATGTTATTGTCCACTTTGTCTAGTACTCTTATTATCTTTATTTTGGTCATATCTGTTATTATGTTTGAGTGATCTCAGATTGTTTGCTTAGCCTGATTCTAAACTGTCATGTCTTATTTCTGGTACAAACCTTGTGGTAAATCCTCTGGAAATGGTAATAATGCAGTGATGATGATCATATAGTTGCATGACAGAGTTTCAGTATTTTGGTTCAGCATTTAATCCTATTTCATTATATTGTTTGTGTTTAAGGTATATAAACTGAGAAGAGTTGGATTTATTTTTGTAAATTGACGAGCAAGTTACTTTTGTCCGGTATTACAATTATAATTCAGTATGACACCTAAAACTTGAAATATGAACATTAGTGAATTTAAAAATTAATTTATTATCACTGAGCTCTCTAAATCAATTTTATTTAGAAAATTGTTTGGGTTTTTTGCATTAATTGTAGTATAAGAACATACAAAACCTTTTGATTACTTGTCGATGATTGCAAGGATCAACGTCTTCGTGGCCCGGTCTCTGACCAGGCCTACATGTATAAGTTTAAACAGTGGTGAAGTTTCTAAAAATAATATTGCTTGCAGGTGGATGTATGGTCCCTAGGCATCACATGTATAGAACTGGCTGAGCGCAAACCGCCCTACTTCAACATGAATGCCATGAGTGCCTTGTACCACATTGCCCAAAATGATGCCCCTAAAATGTCTGCTCCAGAGTGGTCAAAAGATTTCCAACACTTTGTTGAGTCATGCCTTCAGAAATCTCCACCTGATAGACCTACCTCGGCCAGGCTCCTGTCTGTAAGTTTTTGCTTAATGTTTTGTTAATGTTATTTTTTGGGGGGATATCTATTACTTTCTCCTGGGAACTTTCCTTGAGGAGCTTCCAGGCAGCCTCATCTAGACATACAGTATCTACTTGCTTTAAGAAACTGGTTTAACATTTCACTGGTTTAGTGGCCAGATTTGAAACTGGTATTTAGATCCATATTTAACGAACAGTTGACTTTTAAAGCTAGAATACAGAAGCTATTGAATTTACAGAGCTCACTGCCTGGTAAATAGCCAACTGTTATTGTGGCACAACTTTACCCTTGGCTGGCCAATGCTTTTTTTTTTTTTTTTTGAGTAACTGTAGGTTTAGGAATGTACCAGTGTTTTCCTAGAGTGGCTGTGGACGGAACAAGTGTGGGGAAGGCAGGGCTCTTCTACATCAGAATCAAATCTATAATGGGGATGAAACAGGTCTGCATTGGAGGAGTTTGAAAAACTCTTGCTGTGAAGAATGATGGAAGTATGCTGGGGCATTAAGTGAATAAGGACAGGTTAAATAAGCTCTTCCTTATTAAGATTACTCATTTCCCAGTCGATAGAGCTTCGGCCTCTCACACGTGAGGTCCACGGTTTGAGACTCCTTCAGCCCAGGTGAATGGAAGGACAGGTTGTCGGCAATGGTGCGTGAGAATGCCAATGGCGCACACAGAATCATGTGTGAAATTGTTAGCAGGTCCAAGAAGCCAAGTGCCTTAAAACATTGCTTGAACAATCTGCCTGTGAAGTATTATAGCTCAAAGAACACATGGTTTACACAGGAGAGCTTTCTTTCTTGGTTTCATGATGTGTTTTGCAAGGAAGTTCATGACCATCGATCAAGAAACGCAAAGTTTGGGCTTTGCTGTTGCTTGGTAATGCACCTGTCCACCACTGTATTGACATTCTAACCTCACATGACGCAAGTAACATGTATGGCACTTCCTTCTAATACAACCTCTCTCCAGCCAGATTCCATCAGATTCCATTTGATGGAATTTCCATCTGATGGAAACCCAGATTCCATCTGGGAATTATCTGTGCCGCTTAGAGATTGTACACTAAGATGCCCAATGAAGTTTTGGTGGTTTGACCTCTCAAGGAAGAAGAGGAACTTGGCATGGATACCAGGGGCCAGATAAACCTCTTGAAAATTTGAAAAACTATTGATCAAGGAAGCCATTCATAACTGGGCCAAAGTATGGAGTGAAGTCGGGGAATCGACTGTGAAGAATTCATGAAAGAAATTCTTCACAGCTATAGTAAAGGAAGAAGGTATGAGTTTTGAAGAATTTACAGATGAAATCAGTAGAATGTTCAAAATGCTGGTGAAAATTTAGAAATGACTAGGATGTGGTATAATGGCTACAAAGAGATGCTTATCACCCAGGATATGGTGTGAGGGGTGAAGGAGTCTCCACTCCATTACTAGTGAGGTGGATGAAGATGGTGATGAGGAATCAACACCACTGACAACTAAATATTGTTTACTCATGTCTTCTGTTGATATGCTAATTAATTTTTCATTAAATTGTTTCAATGCTGTAAGTACTGTACTGGTATGTGAAAATCCTCCCCTAACCATGTATAGTGTGTGTGAAAATGCAAATTATGTTGGCTGTGGTACAGAAATTCTGAATGATAATTTTTGGACTTTCCTGATGACAGTTCCTCATTTTCCAGATGCCCAGCTCAATGAGGGGTGTGCCCCATATAATCTGGATAAATGAAAGTAGATAATATAGTTAGATAATGTAAGTGGTAGGGCATACGAGATATTGTAGTCATTTCGCTGAATGATGAGGGAAGGAGTTGAAATGTGGAATAATATCTGTAGGTGGTTTCAGTGTTAGCTGAGCCCACATTTTAGCGTGCCGACCCACCTACCTATCTACTTACTCCCTGTCCACCTACCTACTTAGCTGCCTGCCCACCCATCAAGCCTGACTGCTTTCCCACCACCTGCCTGACTTGCTGCCTACAAACCTGACCGACTTCCAACTTGCCTGCCTGGATGTGATCATCTGTATTAGATTAGACTGTGTTCAGCCATCAGCAGTACTGTACCCAACAGTGTTTTTATCATGTATTGATCACTAGCTTGGGATACAAGTTCATACTGGAATTGGGCATACTGCATAAAACTGGTAGTCATTTTATAGAGTAAGAAGGCTACAGTACAGAAGTTGTTGGAGTGTATTTCTTTATTATCTATGCAGCTATTGTTTTACTGCAAAGTAAAGTACCATATACAAATATTGTTGTAAGCTATATCATTTGCATAAAGAAAAATGTATATTAGGTGCATAAAAATGACTAAAAATATTAGGCATTTATCAATCTTGGGTTTATTGAGTAGGCTTTAACTCGATATTGGTTGGTAAAGCAAGCGGTGACTGTACTGTCTCCTTAACCTAAAGAGAACAATATTTCTATTTATTTGTATTATGGAAAATAATGACTAAGCTATATTTATTTTTCTCTGCAGCATGAGTTTATATTGAGACATCGGTCACCTCATATTATCTTGGATCTAATTGCTCGTACCAAGAAAGCTGTTCGTGAGTTTGACAACCTAAACTACAGAAAAATGAAAAAAATTCTGCTGTATGAAACAGAGAGTCAACAAGGGGACGTAGAAGGTGAGGCAGAAGGTATAAATAAAATGAGATTTGTAATCTTTGTAAACCTAGTATATATGAATAATGAAAATTATCTGGTTTGTAGTTAAACATAAAAAAAAAAATGAAGTTAAGATGAAGTTCAGAGAACACTATATTTTTCAGTTATTTTGATGTACTTGTGCACGAAGCATGTATGTAATTGTTTTTTGGGAATAATATTTGTACTGTGTCTTTGTTTTCAAATTCTAATATCATTTTATATAATTATTAACACTTTCGCGCTCTCGGCGCTCAAAAAAAAACAATACCCCAGATGCTTTCGGCACTTCGCGCGCCTACGCGGTAAGACCGAAAAAGTGTACACTCTTTTGACTGTCCTGACAATAATTGAAGGCGCACGTATTTAAATTTGGTATCACTGTGTTCGCAATGAAATTGTCTATAAGAGCATACCTATAAAATGCCGCCCAAGCATAAGGAGTATCAACACCAAATAAAAAACTATGCAGATCACTCGCTGAGAGCGCCAAACAGCAACAAAATGTTTCCACTCTCTTAATGGTTGCGAAGCCTACAGTTGTCCTACATCGCTAATTTTGGTATCATTGGAATCGCAATAAAATTCTCTACACGGACATATGCATATGAATGTTTAATATAGGTAATTGTCTACCCGCAAGAGTGTGTGAAGTGGAGAGTAGTTAGCCGCGAGCGCACTGGCCAAAACACAGGGGGGAAATCATGCTTGGAAAGTTTATACGTTTCCTGACCCTACTTTTCTATGTACGTATTTCTTTTTTATACCAATGTGTTCGCAATAAAATTTTCTATAAGATGAACTGTATAACATTTGTACAAAGCATGTGTAAGAGAAGCGCCAAATATAGAACCACGTCGCTCAGTATGTGTTCGCGGCAGAAACGAACGCATTGTTTTCGTTCGTTTGATGTTTGTCATGTTTATACTTGTTGAAACATTTTATAATTTGTATGACAGTGATCGCAGTAAAATTCCCTACACAGACATATACATAACACATACAGATATTTCCCACGTGTTGGATATATCAACGGCTAAAGGGAACCCACTGCCACACGCTCGCCACACCCCCAAACATACTTTGTGTATTTTTTTTTTTACTCATAGAAGTTTATGTGATATAATATTCATTCTGGTACCAAAAAATTCGCAAATAAATTCTCTACAAAACAAAAGTATCCCCATCCATTTCGGTTAAAAAATGGAATTTATAGAAATATTTTTTCGATTGACGAGAAAAGTAGGCTGTTATGCGGAATCATAAGAAAAAACAGCGACGAGTTATCTCTAATCTAAAGCGCGAAAGTGTTAAAGGGCTAGAATTTCAAATTATTTTGGTTTTACATAGAAAAGTCTAGTAATGAGTTGCTGTGTATTTTCTGTATGAAATATAAAAATATAAGATTTTAAAATTTGTTGTTAGTGTACTTGTAAAGTAGTTATGAATTAGTCCAGTGATTTCCTAAAGCTAAATGATGGTTGTGTTTGAGAGTGTGGATTTGATATTCACAATATAAATAGGAATAAAATTATTGTAGATTTGTCTTCATAATTTTGTTTGATATTCTAGTAAATAACTGAAATGCATGATATAAGCTAAAGTCTTGAATTATATGGTGGCTTTCTAATTTGTGTGTTGGAATTTTTGAGCAATGTTCAGTGGATTTTTTTGTTAGGTGTAATTTGTTTATAAGGAAGAGTTAAGTTTCCCATGTAAACAAAATATGTACTGATGGTTGTGAATTGTTTCATGCAACTCGGTTTCTCCATTTCCCCTCCCCCTCTGAGACCCTGTTACGGGTCGTGTGCGGGTCCCCTCTTGGCATTCCATCCTGGGTAAGATGCTTAATTGTGCAAGTTAAGCTGGGTGGGAAAAAGAAGCTAGCTTATTAAACTTTGGTGATTGTTAATAATCTAAATAATAATTTCTTAAATGTTTTGTTGGTATCAGCTTCACTCAGCTTGTGGAAAATGCTCATCTCACTGGGTATCAAGTACTAAAACAATAAACAGTTTGGAAGTAGGATTTGAAATATATATACTCTATTGTGTACATATACAGCATGACCAATTTTATCCATATAAATTGGTACCTCTTGTGTGTCTGGGTAACTGAAATTCTGTATAATTGAAATTGGGGTTAGGTAAGGCTGGCTTGGAGGGAGCTACAGGCATCTCTCCTCCCAATACTGCTAAACTTTTAACAGACATCTAACCCACAAATCTAATAATAAAGGAAGTGACAAATCAGTCCATCCTGGGCCATTATTGATTTTCATGACTTGATAATCGTCCATGACAGACCACTTTATTTGTCACTTTATTTTCAGATGTGTGGATTGGGTTTATTGTCTGCAAACTTGTAACGTCTCATTATTTTTATCGATTTTTTTTATAAATAAGCATTCTGTTTATTTTCGGTGAGGTAATGTACACAAGTTTATTTGGCATAGTAAAGTATGAAAACATAATCAAGCAGACGACAACATTGGTTCAACATTGACAACAACACATTTATTGATATGATGAAACATTATTATTTATTGATTCTGGCATTAGAAAATCATGTATTTATGATATTTCTTACTTTATCATTAAATAGTATGGATGAGTTGATATAATGCAGTGAGGGAGATATCATTTGTTGAGAGGGCTGATTGGCAACACCACTGGTAGAAGGTGACAGCAGACTCCTCCCTTTCATAAATGATGCAAATTTGCTGTTATTTACAGCTCCTGGCACTACAAAACTGTGTATTATTCATTTATTTGTCTTTTATTTGTGACAGAATAGTGTTGATGGATTGATTATATGGAAATATTCAAGGTAGCAATTAAGAGTGTTAGTTGCTAACTAACTAACTTAAACTAACTGAGAATGTTGGTTGGCTTTGAGGAGATCACCTTGGTACTCTTCACCAAACTCTTAGGCTTCTTGGTGACTTTGTAACCTCTGTTCATAATTACCAAAGTGTAGTTATAGAATGTTTCTTTCCTTGTTTCCTTGGGATTGTAGGGAGTTTCTACCTTTGTTCAGTTTTTATTTTAGTTTCTTACCATGTCGGGTTTGTTTTGTCATGCCTACCTTTCTGGGTGTCTAACCCCGGTCAATGGCAGATAAGGAAAACCCCAACCACAAGGGGGTTTTCCAGAGCCATTGCTCCCTGAAATCTCTCTGAAGGGGCCCAGGTTAGCCCGAGGAGCGGGTCTCACCCAGAAAAATGGCATTTCATTATTTACATTCAATTTTTTTTTTTTTTTTAATTTACAGATTTCAAACTCTTCTCTTTGTCTCTTTAAGTTGTATTGAAGAATGGGGACCAGATGCAAGCCTTATCACTTTAATTTAAAGTATACTTATTATCCTTATTAACCCTTCTATGGCGCTAGCTATTTAGCATGTGTCACAGGCGCATACCAAAAAAAAATTTTTTCTTCTAAACCTGTTAATTTGTGTTCATTGATCATGGGAAAAGTAATAAAAAAATCTTAAGTGGCATATATTGCCCGCCATAGGGCGGGGAAGTCTGGCAAAAAACAGGTGCTGACTCTGTGCGTCCCAGGCGGTCTGTTGCTCGCCAGCTGTTCAGGCCGGAGTTGCCACAAAGAGATAATTACCTAATTATTTCAATGTCTCTGATTGATTTTTCGTAGTTTTTTTGCTGTAATATTAAATAGCGTGTAGTGTGATATATTTATATAATAAAATGAGTGAATCATGTTGCGCCTCAGCTCTGGTGCCGTTCGTGCGACTCCCGCCCTCAGCTTGTATGTTGACACTGGCTTCCTATCTCTCCAGGACCGCCGTGATCGCTACTGTCTTCGCTATCATGTGAGGTCCTTGCAACATCCTTCCTCTCGCCTCTGTCGTGCTTTAACCTTTACCCCTCCTGTGGTTCCTGTTCCTCTTCACCAGCTCCCTATTTCTGTCTGGTTATCTCGCTTACAGGATTCTCTTTCAGTTCTTATTTCTAATATTTCTCCTCGTATTGTTCCTTCCTTGTCCCCGTGGAGAGTCCCCCTTCTGAAGTTTTGTACATCTTTGACCCGCAATCACTAAAGCTTTTACCCCTCCTATGGTTCTGAAACGCCTTTTTCCTTGAGGACTTTTTTCGCACTCCCGCTCCGTTTCCATCTTCACCGATGGGTCCAAGTCTGCGGATGGTGAGAGCTACTCTTTTGTTTTTCCTGACTACACTTGTATGCGTTACCTACCTCTGGAGACTAGCATCTTCACGGCAGAACTTTATGCTATTTTCTATGCTCTTCGCCTCCTGCTTTCTTGTTGCCAATCTTCCTTTGTTGTGGTCGTGTACTCTCATAGTGCCCTCATGGCTCTCGGGTCCTTTAATACAGTTAATCCAATGGTAGTCGAGATTCAGCATTGGCTGTTTCTTATTTCCAGTAAATTTAAGTCAGTTGAGTTTTGCTGTATTCCCAGCCATATTGGCGTCTCTTTAAATGAGTGTGCGGATGCTGCCGCTACAGAAGCTGTCCGCTCTTGTCCCATCTCCCATAAAGGTATTCCTTATTCTGACTTTTTCCCAGTTATTCATTCCGTCATGCTTACCCATTGGCAGGATTGTTGGTCTTCTGTTACTGGTAACAAACTGCATACTCTTAAGAGTAATGTGTCCTCATGGCTGTCCTACCACCGTAAGCAGTGAAATAAGGGAGCTGGTCGGCCGAGTGGACAGCACACTGGACTTGTGATCCTGTGGTCCTGGGTTCGATCCCAGGCGCCGGCGAGAAACAATGGGCAGAGTTTCTTTCACCCTATGCCCCTGTTACCTAGCAGTAAATAGGTACCTGGGAGTTAGTCAGCTGTCACGGGCTGCTTCCTGGGGGTGAAGGCCTGGTCGAGGACCGGGCCGCGGGGACACTAAAAAGCCCCGAAATCATCTCAAGATAACCATCTCAAGATGGGAAATAGCTCTGACAAGGTTGAGTACTGGCAATACTCGCTTAACTCACGGTCACTTAATGGAGCGCTGCTCTGCTCGTTATTGTCCAAATTGCATTGTCCCTCTTCCGGTTGTACATATCCTTGTTGAATGTCCTGACTTCCAGGACGAGCGTGTGTCTTGCTTTTCGACTGTCTCTCGCGGTCGCTTTTCCCTCGATAGAATTCTTGGTGAATCGGATACTTTTGATTTTGTTCACCTTATGCGTTTCTGTTCTCGTATTGGCACCCCTTGGTGATATTTAGCGCCCTCTGATTATTCCGCACATATGTTGGTGCTACATAGCCTTTCCGGTTTGGTGCCTTCTTTTGATAATTAGTTACTTGTTGCTAGGCAAGGAAGTACAGTAAATGAGATGTATGCCAAATTTTGCAAAATATATGATAAAGGCATGCAAACATTCATACCAAAACAAGAGATGCAGACCTAGGAAACAGGATTGGTTCAACAGAAATTATGAGAGGGCCAGTGACCAAAAGACTCAGAATTGGAATCAATACAGGAAAAGGCCAAACCCCCCCCCCAAACATACCAGCGATACAAAGATGCGAGAAACAACTACATGGCAGTGAGGAGAGAGGCAGAAATTTGTTTGGAATAAGGGATAGTGGACAAATGTAAAACAGAACTAGGTCTATTCTAAAAATTCATAAACAACTAATTGCAGGTAAAGTATAATATTCAGAGGTTGAAAATGGGAAACAGATTCACAGAAAATGAAAAGGAAATATGTGAAATATTAAACAAAAAATTCCAATGTGTGTTTGTACAAAGTGAAATCTTCAGTGAATGAGCTACAATAAGAATTTAGGATAACAACTTAGAGCACATAGAGGTGTCTAGAGAAGAAGCAAAAAAATGCTCAAGGAGCTTAGCAAGAACAAAGCAATTGACCAAGATGGAGTTTCACCATGGGTTCGGTGAGAATGTGAACCTGAGCTCAGCATTTCACTTCACCTGATTTTTCAGGCATCCCTGTGTACAGGAGTCATAGCAGATGTGTGGAAAAATGCTTCCAATCTACAAAAGTGGCAGCAGAGAAGAGCCCCTAAATTATAGGCTTGTATCATTGACAAATTTAATAGTCGAAATAGTAGAAAAAATTATTAAAATGAAGTGGGCAGAACACCTGACGCCAGGTTCACGAAGCAGTTATGCAAGTACAGTACTTGCGAACCTGTACATCTTTTCTCAATCTATGGTGACTTTGTTTACAGTAATTAAACAGTTAATGAGCTGTGAGGCACCAGGAACCTGTTTATAACAATAACAGTTGATTTAGAAGTTTTCAAGCCTGTAAACTGTTTAATAAATGTAACCAAAGCCATCAAAGATTGAGGAAAGATGTACACATTCGTAAATACTTGCGTAACTGCTTCGTGAATCTAGCCCTGGAGAACAACGATGTACATGTACTGTAATGACAGACAGTATGGTTTTCGATTTGGAAGATCCTGTGTAACGAATTTACTCGGTTTCTATAGTTGAGCCACAGATTTTACAGGAAAGAGATGGTTGGGTTGACTGCATCTATCTGGACCTAAAAAAGGCTTTCGACAGAGTCCCACGTAAGAGGTTGTTCTGGAAACTGGAACATATTGGAGCTTCTAACATTGATGAAAATTTTTCTGATAGAAAAATGAGGGCTGTAATTGGAAGTAATATGTTGGACTGGAGAAATGTTACAAATGGGGTACCACAGGGTTCAGTTCTTGCCCCGGTAATGTTCATTGTTTATGTAAATAATCTACCAGATAGAATACAGAAATATATGAGCATGTTTGCTGATGATGCTAAGATAATAGGAAAGATAAGAGACTTAGATGATTGTCATGCCCTTCAAGAAGACCTGGATAAAATAAGTATATGGAGCACCACTTGGTAAATGGAATTTAATGTGAATAAATGCCATGTTATGAAATGTGGAATAGGAGAACATGGACCCCACACAACCTATAAATTGTGTGGAAAAATCTTTAAAGACTTTCTTTATCTGATAAAGAAAGAGAACTAGGGGTGGTTCTAAATAGAAACTATCACCTGAGAACCACACAAAGAATGTTGTGTGAGGAGTTTGTTACGCTTTCTAACTTTAGAATTGCTTTTAAATACATGGATGGTGAAATATTCAAGAAGTTGTTCACGACTTTTGTTAGACCAAAGCTGTAATATGCAGCGGTTGTATGGTGCCCATATCTTAAGCAGCTCACCAACAAACTGGAAAAGGTGCAAAGATATGCCACTAAGTGGCTCCCAGAACCGAAGGACAAGAGCTACGAGGAGAGAATAGAGGTACATTATTAAATATGTCCAAATTAGAAGATAGAAAAAAAAGGCAATATGATCACTTCATTCAAAATAGTAACAGGAATCAATAAAATTGATAGGGAAGAATTCCTGAGACCTGGAACTTCAAAGTGGTAGATGGTTGGTACAAGTTAGGTGAGAAGGTGATGAAGGCCAAAACTGTCAGTAATTTTGAAGTGTTATATGGCAGAGTGCTGGGAACGGGACACCACGAGCATAGCTCATCCTGTAACTACATTTAGGTAATTACACACATTTTGGAACTGTTCATATAGTGTTCACATATGTCCTTTTCATTCACCATGAGGCTGTTCCCCATTTTCAACCATTGAATTTCATCTTTTGCCTGCAATTTTCTTTTTTGTAAATTTATTGACTTGGCCTGGTTTTATTTACATTTTTCTGCTATCCCTTGCTCAAAATTTCTTCTTGCCCCTCTCTCCTCACTGCTATGTATGGCACTGCTATGCTATGCAGTGCCATACATATGCAGTACCCATACTTCTCACTGCTATGTATGGCATCATACTGGCAATAGGAACGTATGATTACCAATATGATTTTTATAAAAAAAAGCTCTGTATGCTTTCTTCATTTACATTTCTAATTTAAATATTTTTAATAATGGCATTTACAAATAGTATTCTTATTTTACATACAGTTACTCTTGAATGATAAAGTTTCGCTTGCAAAATATTTATTATTTTAATTTATATGGCAGATAAGATATTCATTGTTATAATATGGTATTAAAATCTTTGTATATCAATTCAGACATTATTTGCATATACTGTATATTTAAAATTGTTTCCTAAAGTTTTGTATTACTCCTGTAAAAATTATACAGTATATAGAATGTGTTGAACAACTACTTGGAAAGTACCCCTACCTGTACTAGAGCACAAATTTGCACTTGGAATTGAACAAACTGCAAACAACATAGAATTTACATGATATAATTATGTAAATTTCTTTTCTATACCAGGATGAGCGTGTGTCTTGCTTTCTGAATGTCCCTCACAGTCACTTATCTCTCGATAGAATTCTTGGTGAATCGAATACTGTTGATACCTTTCGCCTTATGCGTTTCTGTTCTCGTATTGGCATTCTTGGTGATATTTAACGCCCTCTGATTATTCCGCACATTTGATGGTGCTACATAGCCTTCCCGGTTTGGTGCCTTCATTTGATAATTAATTACTTCTTTTCTATACTTTAAAGGGTCACTTTGATTTTCATGAAAGAAGACAGTAGAGAGGACATAGCAAACCTCCAATCTGATGTAAAGCAGGTCTTTCAATTGGGCACAGATAATATGATGTTTAATAAAGATTAGTTCCAGTTCCTGCACTATAACAGAAATTAAAATTTAAAAACAGAAACCAAATATAAAACACAGTGAAATCACACTATTGAACTAAAAAACAGTGTAAAGGATCTGGGAAAAATCATGTCAGAAGACCTTTTAATTAAACGATAAAAAAGCTCTCATGACTTCAAAAAAAGTGACAGGTTGGATAACATGTGTAAAGATCCTTTATTATTAGAATCCACTAAAACATCTAAATTATTGTGACCGATTAAAATGTTTAAATTTGTATTCGCTTGAGCGAAGTGATCATAATTATACACATGGTAATCATAATTTATACAACAAGGTGAATGTTAGAGATACTGGTTCCAAATCTGTACACAGAAATAACATCACATGAGACTATGAGGCATGGCAGGATGTGCAAAATTGCCCCATTGAAAGCAGAGGTGCAATAGGTATGCTCAGAAAGAACTTTATCAACATCAAAAGCTCAAGACTTTTCAACACATTTCCTCTACACATAAGGGGCATAACTGGTCATCTCATTGTTTTCGTAAGAGAAAGCACCACCTCCAAAGGATACCTAATCAACTAGGCTGTGATTTATACGTCAGGCTGTGAGCAGCTGCATCCAACAGCCTGGTTGACCAGACTACCAACCAAGAGGCCTGGTCAGAGACTGGACTGCTGGAACATTGATCCTCAGAATCACCACAAGGTAACAAGATGAGGTTGGTCACTGACATTTATATTCGAGAGAAAAAAAAATATCTAGCATATTTATGAAAGTAAGGCTTACGACATATATTAAACCTGAAATTGATGGTGCAGAGCTAGATCCAATCTCTCTGCTGCCATCTCGTGGACATTGGATGAATACTTTGGCAGTATGAGACTGTCCAAAACAGGCTGAACACCAACCATGTCTTGGTTTTATAACCTCTCAAACATTCATGAGTATGTATGACAAGACTTGACTACTATACTTTGAATTATTATTGTAGTAAATTCATTTCTTACATTTCCTACAAAATCTATTACCATTCTGGTGTCGAGTCAGAAGATTAACTCGGTAATGTGTGAAATATAATCTGGTTAGGTGGTTCAAAAAGATTTCCAGGTTAATATGAGAAATTTTTTCGCACAATAAAATGTATGGAGTCTGGATTTCTTTAAATATGAGCTAATAATTGCTGATAAAGGTGAAGTTTTATGGACATTCTAAGTAAATGTTGCCGATAAAAGTATTTTATAAAAGTTAGATGTGCAGGATATAGTACGGTATTAAAATGGAAATGCAGGGTTCTCACAGCTCAGACATTGAGTGCTGGCATAAAAGTAGTTAGCATCAAATATATCCAGTATTTGAATTTTGTTTTAATAAATATTTTCATATCTGATTATAAGCTTTTGCTAGAAGCTTCAGCTGTTGGTGAGCATCCTAACATCTTGATCAGTAAATTGTGGCATAGACAAGGCAGATTGTTGAAGCAAGTAATTTAGCTACTAAATGGGAGATGGGGGTTAATACAGTAGTAGTAATAATTAATGTGTGTTAATTAGAGTAGTAAGAAAGGGTGTAGAAGTGCACAATGAAAGGCTGATTGATGTGATTATGTATCAGAAGTATTCAGTGGTAAAGTGAAGAGAATGGTAAGAGACTAATGCATGGAGTATATTAATGATGGGTTAAGGGAAGTATATTATTATTGATCATTTGTAAGGGTCTGATACTCATAGAATTATAAGTAAAGATAAATGTAAAAGAGCATCAAGTAGACTATTTGAAGAAGACGTTTCACCTTTTGTTGTCAAAAACATCACCTTCAATAAAACTTGGGTTCAGTCTACTTGGTGTTTTTGTTCATTGCTGCATTCTATTCAAACAATTTTAAGGGAATGGAATTTAATGCCTTGTTAGTTAAAGTAGATATATTTCATGGTTATTTGTTTCATTTTATTATTGTTAGATGTACTTTATTTGCATTCCATTATGCATGTACAATATTTTAATTCTTGCACTAACCAAATCACAATTTTACCTTACATATTTTTATAATCATTTTATCAGATATTACAAAGAAATTAATTACAGCAATGATATGAATATAAATAGGATTAAAACTCTAAAATTCAGATTCTGTACATAAGATTTGCTTAAAATTGTTATTTTTATCTAGGTTATATGGTACAGTATTTAAATTGGATATGAAATGACATGACACTGTTTACCAACACACAGACTCTACAGAGGAGGACCCAGCGGGAGGTGACAGCAGCAAAAGCAACAGCATCACGTCAGAGAAGTCAGTCATATCAGCCGGGGTCAGTCAGTCATCCCAATCCCAGTCATCCTCCACCAACTCCCTCCATCATCATTTACTTCACCAGACACAACATCCATATCAAACACCATCACAGCCTCTTTTACAGCATTCTCCATATATTGCCCCTCCAGTGCCACCGCATCACCACCATCCTTCACATCATTATCATCAATCACATTATTCACCACAGCCACAGCATCATGCACTTCCATATCATCATCACTCTAACACACCATCACTTTCACCATCACCATCATCATCATCATTACATCAGTCAGATTTAGGTATACCTAATAATAATCACCATCCATTAACGCCTTCGTCAATGCACATGCCGCCATCAACCATTGACACTGCTACCATTTCCTCCATCACTAGTACCAATGCAACATCCTCCACCATCCCAACCCTTCTCCTTCAGCTTCCGGGGCAGAATGCTCCCTCCACCACTACCAACAACAACGCCACCAACAACGCGTCTTCTACCGTCAAGTCGCGTCGTGGACGGGTAGGCGGCTCCTCCCCTTTGCCTTCCACCACTCACGTTGCCACCTGCTCGCTAGCTTGGATGGTGCACCATATTCCCAAATTAACTCACATCTTTATTAACACAAATGTTGCCAGACAAACCAGCCAGTCCATCAGCTGCCTGGCAGATTGTAGCCACTCATTGCTAACCAACTGTAAAGCTGGATTGATTGACCTGCTTTTCAGTTTGCACCCCTCACTTACTAACATGAAAAAGGAAGGGAAATATATCTTAATATTCATCATATGTAAATACTTCATATGCTTTCTTGGTTACCTAGTGAAGAGTTATCAAACTTTTCTCAGATGCTTTGTGGCAGTGCTTTCTTTTCAATGCTATGCAATTTCTAATACAAGTGCACTTAATGTGAGGATAGTAAACTGGATTAAACAAGGAAGATTTTCTCATTGATACTTGAGACTGAGTTGGTAGATGAGGTAAATACAACAGTTTGCCAATAATATGTTAGTGAGGTTGTTTATATATTTTATAAATTGACTAATTACTATTATTCACAGTTCTCAGAGTATGGTTAAACATTTAGCATCACAATATCCTACTTTAATTTTAAATGTTCTGAAACTGTATACAAGGTTATAATCTAAATTGAAAATAATTTTGCAAGAAGCCTGTAAAAGTTCTCTACTCACTAATGAAAGCCAGGTGCAGTGGCTATGGGTTTCTAATTGGTAATGATAAAAAAGTAATGTTCATTTTATTCAAAACTTCACTACTGTATATATATCCTCACTCGCAGTTATATGGTCCTTGCAGACACATGGACAGTTATCCTAAGGAACTTAGACATCTAAAATAAGTACCCTTTGCAACTCAGTATTTCCCTCCCTGGCTCCCCCTGACTTAAAAATAAATAAAACAAATTAATAAAATAATGTTGTATATAGAAGTAGATTCCCTTAGATGGTTTTTCCCTGTATAGTGAGAATATAGGTTTCGGTAATGTTGAAAATATAGAGCTTCCAAACTTGCCTTGTTTCATGCTTTCTGTGCCATAATCTCAGGACACTGCATCTTTGAACGGCATTTTCTAAGCCCTTTGTAGGTAGTGAAGTCCTGGTTTTTTAATGAGACTTAGTCTATTTGATCGTTGCTAAAATGCCTGCTTTCACTTCATTCAAAGATCTTCGTTAGGATAGATGAATCTCTCTTGCTATGAATGCAGTTCCAGAGTTAGCTGAATGTGTGCCCGAACTTTTCTCACTAACATGTTTTGGTTGCTGTTTAGCTTCAAAGTTTGTGTTAATTGTATGTATCAAGGGCTTAATTACTGCTTCTGTTGAATGCCCAATTCTGAATAAGCATATGAGTAGAAGGTGGCTGGAGGCAAATAGGGGAGTGGAGTATTTAGGCTTGTGTCTGGGTATGGTGGATGTATTGCAGGAGTCCTCTGAGCTTTACCCACATTCCCTGGTTTAAAATACCTAGATGGTGCTTGATTCATAATAATTTGGAAAATACACGAATAATCTTCAGGCTTTTTATTTTCATGTAGAAGTTTGTTGAATAGCAGATGGTTACACGATTGCCCTTTGGAGGATAGATTCAAAGTCATAATCATTGCATAAGACTAAGCTCACAGTGTCATTATGGCAGATTAATACATAGGTAGAGCTGGGTATCAGTTAGGTGTAGTTTACATTGTTCATCTGATAAATAGTATTTCTCAAAGGTAATACATGTTTTTCAAGTTCAGCTATAGTTTTTGTGTAGTAAATGTACACATGTTTTTACCTGTAAATTTATGAACTTCATTCCATCTGTTTTATGTTGATAATTTTTGCTAGACGCGTTGGTGAGGTGGGCGTGGTTGTCATGTGGAGGCTAACAAACCTTAACCTAAGCTTATGCTCATGGGATTTTAGCTATAATCCCAAATTGTGCCCAATTAAGATTCATTATGTAGTTTTGTCTTGGTAAAAAAATTCAAATAATGTTTCACTACAGTTAATCATGTTAAATTTTTCATGGTAAATATTGTCCGAATTCCTTATCATTAATTAATTGAGCACAATTTAAAGATATAGCTTTTCGTTGTGTACAACTAGAGTCGGCCTTGTAAATTCTGAACTATAATTAGGGAACAAACTGTTGCATTTCAATAGATTTACAGCATACTTTACAATTCTTCAAGATGATGGGGGTGCTAGATAAGCATTTCTCATGTGATAAAGACTCCTTTAGGTGACGTTTATTCTAATATTAATATTAGTTATTGGTTTTAATAACTCTTGTATACTTATGAAAATGCAAATTTTTTTTGTTTTGGGTATTAAAAGTTAAGCAATGAGTGTGTGGTTGGTTTAGAATCTAGCTTTACAGAAGTATGTGGTGTCATACAAGGTCATACAGATTTTAGGCCAGGGAATATTTCATCAACTTGTTACTATTGCATGTTTTGGGAAGCATTTTGGTTCTGTTACGTGCATGCACTGCACAGAATTTCATAATATGCCTCTTTTATTTTCTTACTGCAAATGCCTTTGTCAGGGTTTCATGGTACTTTCAAGATACTGTATCATAATCTATACAAATGATGTATGTTACTTAACAAAACTTTAAGAACATATACTTTTTCAGTAAAGTGGACATATTTTTCTTTGTTAGTTGATTCATTCTGGAAAGTTTTATCTTTTTGAAAAGGAATACATTTTATCTTTGTTAGTCGATTCATTCTGGAAAAGTTATCTTTTTGAAAATGAATACATATTGATTTGTTTGGCAATCCAGGCTCTCTGCATGTTTGTGATGTCAAACATTGTGGGCTTCTCAGACCCAGAATGTGTTTTACACAGGCTGTTGAGCAGTGCAAAAATTTTTTACAATCCTTTCATGTTTTCTCTATTTTTGGGGGGTCATAACTATAAATTTGGTATCAGATGTTTGTAAATTAATTCTCTGAAGAAAAGATGCAAAAGTGTATATACAGATGTTTATGAATAACAATTGGATGATACATTTTAGTGTCATCAAAACATTTACTATTGGAGTATGAATGACGTGTTTTAGTATCATTGGAACGCAAACATGTTAAGTAATTCAATACTGTAACACTCTTCAGTTGCTAACTAGAGAGATGATGGAATACTGTTAAGTCTAAATGCAGGATTTGTAATCGTTTTACTGGAGAGTTTACTCAATATTCGGGGAGGAGATGAGAATATTTGGAAGTTTGGATCGGTTTCAGAAAGCTGCTTCATGAAATAAAATTAAATGAAGGGCAAAAAGATAGGAGGCCTCAAGCAAGAGGGTAAAATATACAAAAGATGAGCAAATAATTAATGCGCTATGTAAAAATGTTTGTCCCCTTCCTTTTGGTTACATTTTAATGAATTCGAAGATTAAAGTTCGTGGCCTGATCTCTGACTAGACCTCCTAGTTGGTGGTCAGGTCAGCCAGGCTGTGCGATGTGGCTGTTTGCAGCCTGATATATTAATCTCAGCCTGGTTGATCAGGTATCTTATGACATATAAACATATCTCAATATGTTTATTGAGACAATAAGATACATCTCAATAGGATAGAGTAGCTTTGGCTATTTTTTATCTTCCGGAGTATATCATGTTCTCTTATGATCACTGCGAGGGGTCGGCAAGTTATGCCCTTTATGTGTAGAGAGTGAGTGTTGAAAAGGTTGGGTCCTTTAATAGAATTCTCTCTCAGCATACCCATTGCACCTCTACTTTTCAGTGGAGCTATTTTGCTATCCTGCTATGCCTTCTGGTCTCATGTGGTGTTATTTTTGTGTGCAGATTTGGAACCAGTTGTCCTATTATTTTTCCAGGTGTAAATTATGTATCTCTCCCGCTTGTACTCGATGGGTAGTGATATTTTCTAATTGCTTATACCTATAAAGTATAAAAATTGCTGGTCTCCTCAAACTTTGCTTTTGACCTTCGCCTTAAACAGTTTAGGGAAAATGCCTTGAAGGTACTTGAAGACTACTAATGCCTTATCTTAAATTATGACAATTTATCACAGCTCTTAATAAGGAGTCAGCAGCCTTCAAGTAACCTTCAAGATATCTTCCCTAAGCAGTTTTAAGGCAATGGTCAAAGCAAAGTTTCAGGGGAATAATAGTCATTTTCTATACTTTGGAGGCATAGGCACACCTAGTGCCCAGGGACACCCCCAACAAAAGTCAATTTTAAATTATTACTTAGTATTATCTTTGTAGATAGTTTTTAAATTGAAATGTAATCAAATCAAATGATATTGTCCTTTGAATAAAGGCTAGTGAAAACCCAATTAGTAGAAAAGTGCCCTTGAGTATTTCTTTCATGACAATTGCTCGCAGGCATTAGGGAAAATAGCTTGCTTTTAATATTTAGCAATGCTGCCCATTAATTTCATATGTTTACTAATTTTAGTCATTAAAAAGCAGCTTATAAAATTTTGCAATCCTTGCATTTCATAATGACAGTAAAATCAGATTTTATTCCTTAGTTGAGAGGAGTCACTCAGGTTATCATCTGTGTATGTACGTTTGTGCTGAAGATGGCCTTGTAAATAGTCATTTACAAGTGCTTCCATTGACAGTTGAATCGTATGAATGGCTGGACACCTAGAGACAGTAATATTTCAGTTTGGCTGTCCATGCCATTTAATGGGATGTTTGTCATGGTTGACTTGAATGTCATCTTTAGGAAGTTTTGTTTAGGGGATTGGTAAAAGAAAAATATATTTAAATTTTTTTAAGAGAAATATAAATGCTTGCGGACTAACTTTATCATTCATCATTATGGTTTTAAAGAAAATATGTCATCTATTTAGTATGATGACTAAAACTGCGCAGCATAATCCAAGTATCCCATGTATGTGATGTGCCATTGTTTTTTATATTAAACATGGGTCTTTACATATATAAGTTAATGGAATTTTAAAATAATTTTTTAAATAAATTTAGTTCCTTAACCCTTCATTTGGTTAAATATAATCAACAGACCCACTCTCAGCGCTCCAGTATAAAATAAAAAAAAGTATTGAGAAAAATTATCTCCATATGGATTTGCTGCTTTCGTTTTATTAATTTATTTACATAAATATTGGTGCCGGTTATTTTTTAAATTTGCTCTCGTTGAAAAATTTTGCCTTTCTCTTTTCATGACACTAGAAAGTGGTTTTGGAGTAATAAAATATAAATATTGTGTTTCCTAAAAAAAAAAAATTATTTTTTCCTATTTTTGTATTTCCATTGTTAAAAATTAGTTCTTATTAATTAATAGCTTTTATATATGATAACAGGTTTTTCTTCCATTTAGGTTATTTTAGCATTAGATTTGCTCTAGCGCATTTCAAAAATTTTAAACGCCGAGGGCGCTTGACAGCTGGGTGGACAGCGCTTCGGATTCGTAGTCCTGAGGTTCTCGGTTCGATTCCCAGTGGAGGCGGAGACAAAGGGGCAAAATGTTTCTTTCACCCTGATGTCCCCCATTACTTAGCAGTAAATAGGTACCTGGGAGTTACAGCTGCTACAGGCGGCTTCCTGGAGGTGGAAGCCTGGTGGAGGACTGGGCCGTGGGAACACTAAGCCTCGAAATCATCTCAAGATAACGTCAAGAAACAACTAAATATTTGCTTATTCTACTTATGCAGTTGCTTATTAATGTATTTCATGGTCTTAAGAGTTAAGAATTGACTCCTATTTATAATTACTATGAGTAGTTGAACATGGTAAATTTGTTGTGCAGTATAAATATTTCTAAGGAATAGCAACCCAAGTTGCCCCAGACGAGGCAACATGCCTGTCACACTAAAGCCCAGGTTTGACCTGCTGCCTAAGATATGAAGACGACAGGGCAAGCAGGGAGCTACTGAGATGTGGCCCAGAGAAGGGAATTTCATTATACCCACATGTTCAATTTCTGGGCACTTTCCTCAGGAGTGGCCAGAAAGACTTACCTCTAGGAGAAGGCAGAGGAAAGTTTTTTTTTTAAATAAAGAAGAAAAGTAAAAGGAAGATAAGGACTTAATAGGGACTGATGAAGATCCGAGAAGATCCAGGAATAAATCAGAGGCCTTGGACATGAGAGATATGATTCGGCGTCAAACACTGGCAATAAGGTTGAGCGAGAGCTGTGTGATACTGGTTGATTAACACATGATTAAAGCGCTAAAACCCATGGCTGACTGGCGACATAAAAGTGAATGCCACTAGGTTGCAATACAGTACTTCTGGACGTGAAAAGTCTTACGCTTTTCTGATGCAGAGAATTCTGACAATGGACATAAAACTATGCTGCAAGAGATCAACAGCAGGGTTTCTTGTTGCACCCAGATAGTGGTGAACTGCAGCCACAAGACATGGTATATGGTGAACATGCAGATGCATATACCATGCCTCCATGAGGAGAGGACCTTGTCTAAAGGCAGATGGCTTATTCTTAACCTTCAAAAGGTGATTATCGTCTGTTGCTCATCTAGTTCAATCCGGTCATTATTAAATAACTATTTACATTTTGTCAGTCTTTAAATATCACTGTTGTCCATTTGGTTCGAATAACTCATTGGTGTCTCCCAGCGGTTATAGGCCACAAAATAATTTGTAGTCAAGACATTCTTCAGCTCCTAGTCTCATCATGATGTGAAGATTGTAGCTTTTACCTGCGCCAAAATCTTAATCTTCATTGTTTATATTAATTTTCACTTTTTACATTTGTATACAGATTCTTTGCTTTTGAATATATTTAATTTGAAACAAAAAATATTGACTGTCATGGCTCCCAGTTCAATGTAATGCTGATGAAACCCAGAAGAAATACTGACCAGACCAAAATGAGAGTAGATACATGATTTATTGTGTATTTTTTCATACTTTTGAATATGGATACTTGTGTATAGTTTCATAAGAAATTCTGAACTAGATCAAATGTTTTTTCTTTGTGCACATGCAAGGATGATACCTTTGATGATAACTGCACTTTGAGGTGTTAAGCAAAAAAGGAGAGGGAAGTCTGAAGGTGAAGAAACTAGCTGCCTTGATAGAAGGTACAAGATGCTTACTGCTCACCGAATTATTAAAGACTAGGACCAACAAGGACATATCCTGAAACATGGGAACCTCTTGGAAGGAAGCCACCCAGAAACTAAGGAATAACAAAAAAATTAGATACTGTTCCAAGTACAAGGCTGGCTCCGAGAGGGCATGCAGCCGACTCAAAACAAAGGTTATGGATTTAGTTCCAGGGCAGGATAAGATACTGGGTTTGAGATGCATTTCCTTTGAGAATGCACATGTGGTATACCTGAACTTTTCAAAGGCACTTGATAAGTGTGACCATAGAGTGATAGTCCACAAAATGAGATCAGTAGGAATAACAGGTAAAGTACGGCAATGTATATGAATTTGTTTTCAAACAGAATGCAAAGAGTAAGTCAGTCAAATCAAATGGTGCAAGCACAGTGAAATGCTCTGCATCTTGGGGCACAGTCCTTGCACCACTGCTTTTACTCTTTTTCATATCAGATAGACAAAAATGTCACATGTGTTGTCTTTAGCAGATTAGATAAAAATCAGCATGAAAATTATTTATTTTATAAATAAAATTATTTATTTTATAAATAAAATTATTTATTTTATAAATAAAATTTATTTAAAATTATTTATTTATAAAATTATTAGAAAAGAGAGGTATCAAATTATATATAAATGGAAAATACTAGAGGGCCATGTCCCAAATTTGCACAATAAAATAACACTGGAGCAAACAATATGCAAGGAAATGCAGAATTGAGCCAGTGAAGATTAGAGGTGCCATGGGCATAATCGGATAACACCAGAACATCAGTGAACATCAGAGAACATCAGAGGCTCATGATTGTTCAGTATCCTCCCAGCAAGTATAAGATATATTGCCAGAACAAAAGTGGAAGTCTTTTAAAAAAAAAAGGGGGGCAGTTTCCTGCAAGAAGTGGCAGACCAACTGGGCTGTAGTGGATATGTGGGCCTGTGGGTCACTCCAAGCAACAGGCTGTTGGACCAAGCTTTCATAAGTCACACCTGGCCCCGGGCCAGGCTTGGGGAGTAGAACAACTCCCAAAACTCCATCCATGTACATTACAGGTATCCAAGTACCTGATGCCTCTGTTCATCTAGTAGTAAATAGGTGCCTTGGAGTTAGGGAACTTTGAAAATTGTCAAGTAGGTGAGATAGGGTTTTACATTCCTGAATACATTCTGATGTTGTTTTGAAGGCTTTCTATTCAGATAATCTACTAATCTCTTTCTCATGTTTTGTTCATTACCTTGCATAATACTGTATGTGGGTAAGGGTCACTGGCCTCTAGTTTAGTGGCTCCTGTCTTTTTTTTTTTTTTTGTATATTTGCACTACAGTGGCTGCTTTTGAAGTTTATGGAGTGCTGTTTCCAGTGATTCTAGCACAAGACTTAGGTCCTTCTCTTATAATCCATGGTGAGATCCTGTCTAATCCAATTGCCTCCTTAGGCGTATATACATCGAGAACAAATTATGAGAATGAAATTTAATAGAAGGTTGTGACTAGCCGTGTCATAGTAGATGGAACATGAGTTGAGGAAGTAGTGCATTTCAAGGGAATAAAGAAAGATGTTGCATAATTTAGACCATTTTATCTTATTGACAAACTTTAGTTTTGTGGCCAAAGGGTTCAGAGAGGAAAGATGAGGGGCAGCAATAGAAAAAGAGGTTAGATATAAGTGTGACATTGAGGGCAGTATTGCCTGGAAGCAAGGCTGTTGATAAGTTTATATGGAAATTGTGTGGCCAATTTTAATATATATACAGTATAAAGAAAATGGTTAAGGTTGTGGTAGAAAAATGGGAGTGTAATGACCAACTGTATGTTAATTAAGAAATAAAATGATAAGTAATTAATATATGGTAAGAAAGATGATTAAGGGTACTAATGTCAGGTGAAGAGTAAAAGAGGCATAAACGTGAATAAACTGTGGAACAATAGAACAAAAATATTGTCCACACTGATTGAAGGAGAGAGATGTATATTTGGAAGTTACGTGATATATGTATGGGAAATATTTGTATTGGAGAGGAAGGAAGGAAAGTGAGGTCTAGGTGTTTTATATATATATATATATATATATATATATATATATATATATAGTGTATATTTATCTAACTATTTGAAAATGTCATTACACAAAAAAAGTTACAATATTGATTACATGCAGGGAGCAAGGCTGCTTGTCACAAGTTGTACAGCTCTTCCAGCTCCTTAGATGGCGGGCAGGAACCATGGATGCAGTGAGCATTTCCTCTCTGGATTTCCACACTAAGGCGCTGAAAAAGAAAACTGGCAGCTCTAGGGTCTTTAGTTGTTTCTATTAGCTTAGACCCCAACTCCTTCAAAAAGCTAGCAGCACTTTTACCCCAGGCACCAAGTGTCTCTGAGGCAATGGGGACAAAATTGTAGTGGTGCTCAAGGTCTCTGTATTTACGTGACTTGGCCGCTTCCCGGTGATTGGCAGCTCCTCCTGCTTGTGTAGCACTGAAGTCAACATAGGTATTGGCTAAAGTTGAAACGCAAGTGTAGTCCCACACCAACTGTCTACCATTCTTCCAGGGGTTCACCGTGATTCCGTCTGGGCAACCGACAGGCTCATCAGAGTTGCGGGACATTAGGTAACGGGGCTCTCTCTCTGCTGGACAACCGGCTGTGGTAAGGCTTCTCTTAATAATGTCATTGACCTCGCCGTGTCTTGCATGCCATCCTCCTGTCCTTTGGCAGAGAAGGCCATGCCGTCCGTATCTGTCGGCCTCTGCCTCGCCGCAAATACACCTGTATTCGGTGTGGATTGGGGCAGCGAGGCGGAGAGCCACGGCAATTCGGAGGGCCTGCGGTGTGAGACGGGTGCCGGTTGCTGACATTGGGGTTGCTAATAGGAAATCACCTGCATGGGGAGCTGCTACAGCTCTAAGTCGGGCAGTGTCATGTGGTGTCGCAGCTTCTAGCAGAGTCGCAGCTTCTTGGTCGGCAATGGGGCGATCCCAGCTGGATTGCTTATGGGCTTTAGAAGGCGGTGGTTGGGGTGCTGGTCCTGCGAGAGAGACCCATTTGGTTGTGCAGTCTGTGAAGCTGGGATCATGTACCCCTGCCTGTCGAACTAGGTGCTCAGGTAGGATTTCCTTCACCAAGTTGTCAGACCCCACTGAAGAGGACAGGAACGCTGGTACAGCAATTTGTGTTGCTGTGCGCACGCCAAGGCCCCCGAGTCTGACAGGAAGGGAGGCCTGTTTCCACTGTAAGTCGCTGAGGGAAAGATTGAGGGCTTTTTCTAGTGTTGATTTCAGCAAGCTGTCGTACTCTTCTAATTTAATATTGTTGAAAGATGGCGAACATCTTAGAAAGTAGGTCAGCCTGGGGAGGGACAAGCATCTGGTGATGAGGTAAAGTGCATCATGAGCATCGATGTCTTCAATCCTCTCGTTCATCCTCTTCAGGTCAGTGATCTTCTTACCAAGGACCCCGTCGATGGCATTCCTTCCAAGAGGAGCACCTAGGAGTGTGCTGTCCTCAGGGTTGGTTGTATGAATGTCAGGCAAAACAACCTTTATTTGCTCTATTATGTGCTGGTTGGTGGAGGTTATTTCGCACTTGGAAGGGTTCAGAGTGAGGCCTAGGCTTGCTCCTTGCTCCTGAATTATTCTTATGTCGTCCAAGAGTGAGGCTGGGGAGCCGGCTAGAGTACCATCGTCCAAAAACCAAATGTTGAGCTCACTGGACAGGTTATCGGTGACTTCCTTGATAACTAGGCAGAAAAGAAAAGGAGCAAGGGGGTCACCCTGTTGGACACCTTCTTGTGATTCAATTTCATGTTCCCCAAAAAGCAGAGTTAGATTCTTGCTGTAGCATGAGTTTACAAACGGGTAGAGGGAAGGAAAAAGGCGATGAACTGCACTGAGTACTGCATCCCTTCTAACCAGATTGAAAGCATTTTTGAAGTCCAGCTTTATCAGGGCTTTTTCATTCGTAATGTTGGCAATGTAGGCTCTAGCTGCATGAGCCGCTGCCTCACACCCTTGGGGAATGCCAAACCCAAGCTGTTTTGGCTTCAGCATGTCGGCTGCTGCCTGACTAACTGCTCTAGCAGCAGCCTTAGCGACGAGACGCCGGAGTGAATTTCCCACAGCTATCGATCTGATTCCTCCATCTTTTTTCCTCAGGGCACAGAGGGTAGCGCCAAAAAAGAGAGGCCGTATGGTCTCTGATATGTTGCCAGCTAGACATGTGTTGGCGAATCTAGTTAGTTCCACCAGGAGGCCCTGTGCAATGTCTCCCAGTGCAGGGTTGAGCATTTGTTTGATATGGTTGGGTCGTAGTCCTGTGAACCCACCTGCTGATCCTGGTGGGAAGGATAAAGCTGCTTTATGCACCATGGATTCGAGCACACACAGGGTTTCTTCTCTGGTGACACCGACTAGGGGAACACTGTCGTCATGAGGAGCTCTGGGTGGGTGTTTTTCCCTCAGGGCTTGTGCTGTATGGGCATCCCTGGTGGCAACTGTGTCTTCACTGGTGATGACTCTGATCGCCCCTATTGTGTTGCCTTCTTCTATTTTCTTGCTGACTGTTGCTCTGATTTTGGATGCCTCGGTTCTGCTGTTGATACCTTTCCTACCGTGGGTGTTTTTGGCACGGGTGGGGAGGGGTGCCTGGTTGTCCTCTCTAGGAAAACTATTTATAGCCATAATGACCGACGAAGCTAGTGATTTCTCTCTCCTTGCAGGGACAGCTAGGCATATGTTACATATATATATATTATTTATAATATATATATACTGTATATACATATATTTATATATAATATATATTTATATATGTCGTACTTAGTAGCCAGAACGCACTTCTATGCCTACTATGCAAGTCCCGATTTGCCTAATAAGCCAAGTTTTCATGAATTGTTTTTCGAGCACCTAACCTAACCTAGCTTTTTAGGCTACCTAACCTAACCTAACTTATAAAGATAGGTTAGGTTAGGTTAGGTAGGGTTTGTTAGGTTCGGTCATATATCTACGTTATTTTTAACTCCAATAAAAAAAAATTGACCTCATACGTAATGAAATGGGTAGCTTTATCATTTCATAAGAAAAAAATTAGAGAAAATATATTAATTCAGGAAAACTTGGCTTATTAGGCAAATCGGGCCTTGCATAGTAGGCCGAGAAGTGCGTTCTGGCTACTAGGTACGACATATATATTTATATATATATTTATATATGTCGTACCTAGTAGCCAGAACTCACTTCTCAGCCTACTATTCAAGGCCCGATTTGCCTAATAAGCCAAGTTTTCCTGAATTAATATATTTACTATAATTTTTTTCTTATGAAATGATAAAGCTACCCTTTTCACTATGTATGAGGTCAATTTTTTTTTATTGGAGTTAAAAATAACGTAGATATATGACCGAACCTAACCAACCATACCTAACCTAACCTAACCTATATATATAGGTAAGGTTAGGTTAGGTAGCCAAAAAAAGCTAGGTTAGGTTAGGTTAGGTAGGTTAGGTAGACGAAAAAACATTAATTCATGAAAACTTGGCTTATTAGGCAAATCGGGCCTTGCATAGTAGGCTGAGAAGTGAGTTCTGGCTACTAGGTACGACATATATATATATATATATATATATATATATGTCGTACCTAGTAGCCAGAACGCACTTCTCTGCCTACTATGCAAGACCCGATTTGCCTAATAAGCCAAGTTTTTATGAATTTATTATTTTTCGGCGACCTAACCTACCTAACCTAGCCTAACCTAACTTTTTCGGCTACCTAACCTAACCTAACCTATAAAGATAGGTTAGGTTACGTTAGGTAGGGTTGGTTAGGTTCGGTCATATATCTACGTTAATTTTAACTCCAATAAAACAGAATTGACCTCATACATAATGAAATGGGTAGCTTTTTCATTTCATGAGAAAAAAATTAGAGAAAATATATAAATTCAGGAAAATTTGGCTTATTAGGCAAATCGGGCCTTGCATAGTAGGCTGAGAAGTGCGTTCTGGCTACTAGGTACGACATATATATTTATATATATATTTATATATATACTGTCTCCACTCGATCATCCGGACTATATGGGAAGGACCCCCAGCCGGATTATCACATTTTTCGGATAATGGTACTTTTTCACCTACGAGTCCAAAAGTGACCATTTCCAACTATTTTTATACTACAAACAACATAATTTGAATTGCCTTGCCACATACAATTATTAAATATTCAACTAGACACCTCAACTTACCTTGTTGGTGTTCGTCTTTTTTATTGATGCCACACATCTTGAAGTTAAAAATTCTTAACAATTTACGTAACCTATACTAACACAACACTAAAATTAACACTTAAAATTACTGTACAGTTCATTAAGCTAAGTTAGTTTTGACTGCCAGCTGCTGAAGGCATGGTTGACAGACACTGGTTGAGGGCATTTGGGTTGCCTGTGAGGCCTCACTTGTTGAAGGCGCTTGCTTGCACCTCACTTGTTGAAGCGCTTGCATGCCCTCACTTGTTAAAGGCGCTTGGCTTGCCTGTGACGCCTCACTTGTTAAAGGCGCTTGCTTGCGCCTCACTTGTTGAAAGCGCTTGGCTCCCCTGTGGCACGTCACTTGTTGAAAGCGCTTGGCTTGCCTGTAATGCCTCACTTGTTGAAGGAGCTTGGCTTGCCTGTGGCACCTCACTTGTTGAAGGCGCTTGGCTGCCTGTGACGCCTCACTGGTTGAACTACACGTAACTTGTCTTTTATTGTTAGGACAACTTTCTTCCTCTTAACACCTACAGAACGATTGATGCTGCTACCAGACATAGTCTTGGCCAAAAATGTTCAAAGTTACTATGAAAATAAAAAAGTTATTTAAAAAAATATTTCACTAATGGCGCAGCATTGTGTATAACACGAGGGACGGACGCACATGGGTTGACCAGTGTTGGACGGGTCCACTTGGAGTGGGGCAGCTATAGCGCGTTACGTAGGCCGCCAGAAGGAAAAAAATTCACAATATTTTTGAAGGAAACTTCAGCCTGTGCACAATGCTTTTAGGAAACTTATTTATTTGTTATTACATAATTACTAGTACTTATTTCATTTGTTTTTGGCTATGATTAATTGTTCTAAAATTAATGGTAATTCCTGTACCCAGGTGGTCCCTCCTGACGCACCCCTCCCACCCTCCCAACACCACCCACCCACCCCACCCCCCTCCTCCACCATGCGTCTAGAGCCACAGACGGGATTAATACGGTATGGCCGTATTTTCATCCGGCCAAACCAGCTTTTATCCGGTTCCTGTGGCCATTTTGGCCGGATATTGTGATAACTTTATCCGATCACGATTTTGGCCGTATAAGGGCGTTTTCCGGATGTTTGAATCCCGGATAATCGCGGGGTTACAGTATTTATATATATATTTATATATATTTTGTCCAGTCGTGATGGTCGAGTGGATAAGGTGACCTCTACACACCAGTTGCATTGCTCCTGGCAGTATGAGTTCGAGTCACTTCTGGGGTGTGAGTTTTTCAACCCCTTCTCGCAAATTTAATAAGTCAATATTGACTTATTAAATATGTGCATAGGTGACATACTTAACATAATAGATACCCTTAAAAAGATTCATAGAAAACACCGACCTTACCTAACCTTGTTAGTATCTTAAGATAAGCATCTTATTGCTTCGTAATTACAATTATTACCTAACCTATAATAGGAATAGGTTAAGTAATAATTGTAATTACGAAGCAATAAGATGCTTATCTTAAGATACTAACAAGGTTAGGTAAGGTCGGTGTTTTCTATGAATCTTTTTAGGGGTATCTATTATGTTTAGTATATCACCTATGCACGTAGTTAATAAGTCAATATTGACTTTACGAATTTGCGAGAACGGGTTGGAGTTTTTAGTTGCATATAGTCCTGGGGACCATTCAGGCTTGTTCGCATATATATATATATTTATAAATGTATGTATGTATGTATTAGTTTATTTTGGTAACACTTTCTTGTAAACATATGTTGTTGAATATGACCGAAAAGGTAAGATTAATAATTCTAACACGAATTTTCTCAATATTTCTTATGTTTTTCTTCACTGTCGGTGGTAATAAAAATAACAATTCTCCGAAATTCATTTTTTTAATTGTCTGACGCCTGAATGCGTTTCGTAATTAGTATTACATTTTCAAAGACTTAATTTACACACAAATTCTTCGTACTTATACTCTATTGGATGAGGTGATATGGTACAAAAGTTTTGGGTGAGGTGATAAACCCAAGACAGAACGCGAAACAATGGTATAAATTGGATAAGTGAACATATGAATGGAAGTAACTGCAGAAGGTCTATTAGCCCATACTTCCTCTTGCTGCTTCCATATTGGTTCGGGGTCTTGATGCACAACTATATTCTACCTACTTCAAGACCCCAAACCAATATGGAAGCAGCAAGAGGAAGTATGGGCCAATAGACCTTCTACAGTTACTTCCATTCATATGTTCACTTATCCAATTTATACCCATTGTTTCGCGTTCTGTCTTGGGTTTATCACCTCACCCAAAACTTTTGTACCATATCACCTCATCCAATAGAGTATAAGTACGAACAATTTTTTTTGTAAATTAAGTCTTTGAAAATGTAATACGAATTACGAAATGCGTTCAGGCGTCAGACAAGTAAAAAATGAATTTCGGAGAATTGTTATTTTTATTACCACTGACAGTGAAGAAAAACATAAGAAATATTGAGAAGATTCGTGTTAGAATTATTAATCTTACATTTTCGTCCAATTTCAACAACATACTGTATGTATGTATGTTAAATATGACCGAAAAAGTAAGATTAATAATTCTAACACGAATTTTCTCAATATTTCTCATGTTTCTTTTTACTGTCGATGGTAATTGAAAAATCAATTCTCCAAAATTCATTTTTATTTCTAGTCTGACGCGACGCTTGAACGCGTTTCGTAATAACGTATTACATTTTCAAAGACTTTAGTTTACACACACACAACTGTAACCTGAAAACACTTAACAGAGTTTTACTTATTCTAACGCTAAACAGCTTGTCTTGTATACTCGCATTTGGGTGAGGTGATATGTTGCAACAGTTTTGGATGAGGTGAACAAACTTTTGACCAACACAAGACAGAACACGGTATAATAGGTATAAACTGGATAAGTGAGAGGGAAGAATGGAAGTAACTGCAAAGGGCCTATTAGCCTATACTTCCTCTTGATGCTTCTATATTGGTACGGAGTCTTGAAGTGGGTAGAATATAGTTGTGCATTAATTGACTGTTGATTGCTGGTGTTGACTTTTTGATGTGTAGTGCCTCGCAGATGTCAAGCCGCCTGCTATCGCTCTATCTATCGATGATTTCTGTGTTGTTTGTTTAGACTTCTCTGGTGATGGTCTGGTTGTGGGAAGAGATTATATTGCTTATGCATTGTTAGCAATGCATAAGTAACAGGGCTCCATTAAGGAACATATAATCTCTTCCAACTATATTGCTCATAGTGTAATATACCCTAAGTGAATTGTTATTTTGAGGCGCTTCTCTTTCCCTGATCATTTTGCCAATTCTTTTCTCCCACAAGCACATACTTTTATTACCTCCTCCTTATGATAGAGCCACCGAGATTCTACAGTGAAGAGATGGTTGGGTTGACTATCTGGACCAAAAAAAGGCTTTTGACAGTCCCACACAAGATGCTGTTTTGGAAACCGGAACATGCTGGAGGGGTGACAGGGAGACTTCTGACATGGAAGAAAAATGTTCTGACAGACAGATGAGGGCAGTAATCAGAGACAATGTATCTGGAGGAGTGTTACTAGCAGAGTACCGCAGGGTTCAGTTCTTCCACAAGTAATGTTCATCGTCTACACAAACAGTACCAGAAGGAATACGGAATTACATGAACATGTTTGTGGGTGATGCTAAGATACTAGGGAAGATAGGTGGTGCAGATGATTGTAATGCCCTTCAAATTGGTCTAGATAAAATAAGTACTTGGAGTGTCAAGTGGCAAATGGAATTCAATGTGAATAAATAGACCAGACACAACTTACAAATTATGTAGAAAGGAATTACAGAACTAATAAAGAATGAGACCTAGGGGTGGTTCCTAGCTGTTTCCAAAGGAACACAAAGAATTTTGTGAGAGGAGCGTATGCATCGCTTTCCAACTTCAGACTTGCTTTAAATTACAGTATATAGATGGTGAAATACTAAAGAAGATGTTAATGAGTTTTGTGAGACCAAAATTGAAATATGAAGCAGTTGTATGGTGCTCAAATCTCAAAACACACAAATAAACTGGAAACGGTGCAAAGGTATTTTACAAAATGGTTTCTGGAACTGAAAAACAAAGAGTTAAGAGGAGAGATTTGTGGCGTTAAACATGCCAAAACTAGAAGATAGAAGAAAGAGGTGATATGATCACCACTTACAAAGTACTAACAGTAATCGACCAAATTGATAAAGAGGAATTCCTGAAATCAGCAACATCACGAACAAGAGGACACAGATTCAAGCTAAGGAAACAAAGGTTCCCCAAAAAATATTAGGAGTTTTCTTTTGCAAATGGAGTGGTAGGTGGTTGGAACAAACTAAGTGAGAAGGTGGTAAATGCCAAAACTGTCAGTAGTTTCAAAGCTTTATACAGTAGTACCTCTATTTTCAAATTTAATCCGTTCTCAGAGATGGTTCGAAAACAGAAAAAGATTTTCCCATAAGAAATAAAGTAAATTGAATTAATTCGTTCCACCCTCATAAATCCAGCAATGAATGTAATGAAATACCTCTTTCTGTTAGAGTGCTTGTGACTTCCGGATTCTCACTCGCCCCTCCAGGTTTGTTGATTCTTTGTATCGTTCGTCTTTGTTTTGTTTGTGAACCGAGTAGGAGAGGTGACTGGGGGCCAGGCCTCCTGGTGGTGGCTATCAGAATTAACGGGGTTTGATCTAGTTTTGAGTAAGTATTGTTTCATGTGAATCATTTTCAAAGTTGTTTGGTGGTTTTTGAGCCTTCATTTTCTGTGCACCTTACAATTGTATGTAAATATTTACTGACTTTGTGGTGGCTTTTTCCATTGGGGTGGCGGATTGTCTTTTCCTCCCTGTGCATCTGAGATGGGGGCCAGGTTCTGGCTCAAGCCCCTGTAGGCTGAACTAAAGTCCTGCAACTGGTATGACCCAGTAGAATGAAGCAATCTCAGCGAGATACCTTCAGGAAGTCACTGAGGCTCTTACCAGAAAGAGAAGTTTCATTACATGCAACACTGGATTTTGCAAAAACGGTAAGGGATTCTTAGATAAAGAAACAAAGACTGGTGGCTGATGAGGTGAAAGCCTCATTGTGTCTGGATAATGCCATCTAATAGTGGCTGGATCTGCCATTAGTTAGCAGAATTTTCTGCATGTCCTTTCCATCAAATGCCTCATTACTTATTCAGATCATGGACCATGAAGATTTTTGTGCAACTAAAAGGGCTCGGCTGTGGGGAGTCGTTTGAGATATTCAATATCCGTCGAGCAACAAAGAAATATTGCCGAAACAAAAGTGGATTGGTTCAAGAAATTATTAGACATGTTCCTGCAAGACATACTGGATCAACCAGGTTGTAGTGGATATGAAGGCAGCTTCAATCAACAGCCTGTTGGACCAAGTCTAGCCAGGCTGGGCTTGGAGAGTAGAACAGCTGAAAAAACCCACTCCAGACATACTAATTTACAATTGAAGGTGAAGGTCACAACCCTGATAGTGAGCATGAAATAGGGTAACAGCAAGTTGATGGTGCAATGTATGGTAATAGTGACAGTGGTGATAATATAAGTGAACTTGCAAATGATTTTAAGGGCTTTGAGAGCAACATTTTTTAAATGTTTAAAGTTGTAGGTGGTGGTGATGATAAATGAGCAAATGTTGAGTGGTTACAAGGTGATGAGGGTAGCTCTGAATATGATGTGCTTATTGAGGCTGAAATACAGGAGCAGTAAATGTTATTGGTTGAGTACTGAGGTTGAGGAGGATGATGCAGGTGACTTGCTCATGAGAAGAATGTTTAGATAAGGACATGCTCATCCTGATGGACTATTGGAGTATTGCTGAGGCTTCCGAGAAAATGTATTCTGCCAGAGATATAAAGGAACGCCACTTTCCAGGTCAGTAGGTAGTGTGCCTGAGGCCGGCCTCTGTAGTTGAGTCAGGTGCAGGTCCCTCAAGCATTACTAGTACCATGCATGGACCCTATTTCAGTCCATATTAAAATATTAATTCCCAATATATGTAAAGTTTTTTATTCCTACAAAATGACATTTTAAGTTTCAAATTATTTTAGTAAGTGTACTGTTAAAGTAAAATATGGAAATGGTTTGTTCAGAACAGCACAACACTGTACAGTACTGTAAATGTGTAACATTAACACTGGGTTGACAAGACCAACCTGTACAGAAAAAGGTAAGTAAACAAAAATTTTATGTAAATTTATACCAGTGTATTAAACTAGGTTAATACAGTATTCATATTCCTCCCAAATCATCGTATATATATTATATTATTTGTGTGACTAAATATACTGAAACATGTATTGCATCATTTGCAATTACAAAATTACAAGGGAATTATATAATTACCATAAAATGGGTAATTATTTGGAAATATGGATTATTCATGAATATGGATTGGGTCCTGACCAGCATGTTCTTGATTTTAGAGGGTCCTCAGTATATTGTTTTTCAGGTATGGACAATGATTATGCATGAGCCCTAACTGTAAAGTTCATGTATGAAGCTACTGAAGGCTTGTGCACTTGGGTGTTATTGCTGTAAGTCCTGTGGCTGATTAGTATTCACTGCTGTAAAGTCTCTGATATGAGGAGGAGGAAAAGCACCAGAGCTACAGTATACCTTGGGGATTAAAGTCATTCACATGGGGTTTCAATCTGAGATTTCAAATCTGAGGTTTCAAATGTAGATATAGATATGATGGAGCTCGAGAAGCTCAGGAATCTGTACACCAATAGATTGACGGTTGAGAGCCAAAGAGCCAAAGCTCAACCCCTGTAAGCACAACTAGGCGAGTACTGAGCTTTTCACGGTGAATAATTCAGATTTACTTTGTTGACTACTGTGTTACTCTGGGTTCTGTTTGTTTGGAAGTTAAAGATTCATCTTCCTACTTTACCAGTATTTCCTTTTGTGTGCAATAACACCATTGTCACATTTGATGAAAGCTTTTGCAAAATTTCTGTATCAGCATTTTGCTTGTCTTCCATGGTATGTAAGGCAATGTCATAGTGGTCTAGTAATTGTGAGAGGCAGGAATGCCCTGTTCTGAATCCATGTTGCCCAGGGCTGCAATTATTGTCTTTTGACGATTCCTAGGGAACTGCTGTTATCATCAAAAGGGGGTTCAAATGATTATCTTGGTTTATGTTACTGTACTAGTGGTATGACAGTCATCATCATATTATGATTTAACTCTTGCACTGCGCATCTTTTAAAATGACATTCCTGTGGTGTGTTGAAAATTAATTGTTCCAAAAAACAGTACTGTATCTTTTCTTTTGGTATTGTTAATTAGTAAACAATAATAATAAATAAATAAATAATAACAATAAAACAAACTTGGAAGCATGAAAATCCAAGAAAAAAGTCTCCACCTTGTTATTTAGCTGTAGTAGCTTGGAGAAGTTGCCTATTTTTGTTAAATGAGGCAAGTTGCTGCATGGGTATAACTTTGTCAATTTATTTTCAGTGTTTCTCACTTTATTTATTTAGTTTTTCAATAACAAGTTGTATCTGTGTGTCAAAGATGGTGTTTATTATGTACAACTTTGAAAATATACATATATACAGATATATATATGTGTGTAAACATATGCACATCATGTGTTTATTCATACTAATAATGTATATATATTATCCTATATATAAGCCTAAATCTTATAATTGGGCAGCACACATTTTGCATGAAATATATAATTGTAATCACTCACTTGCAGCTGTTAAAATTTCAGTGACTCATAGTATGACTGCCCTACACTTTCCTAAAGCCACGCCTTAGTAACATTTCGTAGGCCTTAGTAACCTAGACCACATTACTAATCACATGGAAGGAAAGTGAGGGACTCGGGATATTTTTTCAAGATGGGGGATTGTTACTGGAGGCCTGGGGAAGCAAATATGTACCCCCGTATGCATGGGAGTTTTGAATCTTAAAACTCGGTAATCAGTGGTACCTTGGTGTACAACTGCCCAGGAGTGCAAACTGTTTTGGTGTACGATGTCAAATTCATTGTAAAATTTGAATTGGTGTACGACGCTTTACTTGGAAGACGACATCTGTTAATACACGTTTGAGTCGAACGAGCATGTAGTGCTGGGGGTGCTGGGCAAGTCACTTTCGGTTTGTTTGTTTGCCAGTGTATCCTGCGTAGTAACAGCCGTGACCGCGCTTGAATTCACTGTTTTTGTGCTTTTTTATTTTTTTAACATAAAAGTTCTTATATATCATGCCATGGGTCCGAAGAAAGTCAGAGGTAAAGTTCTATCTAAGAAAATGGTTGTGAGGATGACGATAGAGGAAAAACAAAAGGTCATTCATAGTGAGACAATGTGATTTCTCACTACAGACAAGTGTTAAAATGTAGGAGAAAAACAAGTGTCTGTACACTCGTTTCAGTTTTCTCACCTTAATTCTCGTGCTACGTCGTTCGTTTTGGTATCATTGTGTTCGCAATTAAATTAACTACAGGTGTGTATGAATATAATGTCCAAAAGCCTGGTGTGCCTCCCCGCAAAAAAGCCTAAAGTTACCCATAAACGAGCATCAGTTTGTACACTGCAACCTAATGTGTATACTCGTTCAGTTTGATAACATCAATTTTTGTGTTACGTCTTTCATTTTGCTATCAAATTGTTCGCAATAAAAAGGCGGGTATTTTGAAACTAGTCCCATAATAATAGAGCAATAACTGGAATTTTAACAAATATTTCAATTCTGGAAGCTCATCATCACAAAATTATTTATATGTTTCCAGTGTTCTGACATAAATTTTTGTGTTACATCTTTCATTTTGGTATCAAATTGTGCGCATTCTAAAGGTGCTTATTTTGATACTATCCTGAGGTCGATCGGATAAAAAATTAATTTTATACAAATATTTTTGTAGTGGACGCAAGTCCTGTCCACAGCTAGGACTCGGGAGAAAAAAAAATTGACGGGATCGATGTCCAAAGAGAGCGATAGTGTTTAATGTGAATAAATGCCAGGTTATGGACTGTGGAATAGGAAAATAGAGTCCACATAACCTATAAATTGTGAGAAATCTTTAAAGATTTCTGATAAAGAAAGATATCTAGGAGTGGTTTTTGATAGAAAACTATTACCTGAGGACCACATAAAGAACATCATGTGAAGAGCCTAACTTCAGAACAGCTTATAAACACAGTGGAACCTTGAGTGACGAGCGATTCCAGTTACAAGCATTTCGAGTAATGAGCGAGCCACTCGCAGGAAATTTGTCTCGATGCTTCCTAGAGTTCCCGCTGGTTCTCGGATGCCTCTGACGACAGTGTTGTTGTTGTTTAGCAAGACGAGTGTTTCACATGACGAGTTCGGTGCCGGAAAGGATTAAATTCATTAATCGAGGCACCACTGTTCTGTACTGTACAGTACATGGACGGCGAAATACTAAAGAAATTGTTCACGACTTTTGTTAGACCAAAGTTGGAATGCAGCTGTTGTAAGGAGCCCATATCTTAAGAAGCACATCATCAAACTGGAAAAAGATGCTAAGACATGCATCAAAATGACTCCCAGAACTGAAGGACAAGAGCTACAAGGCAAGATTAGAGGCATTAAATATACTAAAACTAGAAGGTGGAAGAAAAAGATGCATATGATCACTATGTACAAAATAGTAACATGAATCGATAAAATGAAAAAGGAAGAATTCCTGAGAACTGGCACTTGAAAAACAAAGAGGTCATAGATTTAAACTAACTAAACAAAGTTGCCAAAGGAATATAAGAAAATTTGCTTTCGCAAATAGTGGTAGAGTTTGAACAAGTTAGGTGAGAAGGTGGTGAAGGCCAAAACTCTCAGTAATTTCAAAGCGTTGTATGACAAAGAGTGCTGGGAAGACAGGACACCACGTGCGTAGCCCTCATCTTGTAACTACACTTAGGTAATTATGTGTGCACACACAATATAGACAATGTATCTGACTTGAGGAGTTTTACTAGCAGAGTACCATAGGATTCAGTTCTTGCACCTGTAATATTCATTGTCTACATAAACAATCTACCAGAAGGAATACAGAATTATATGAATATGTTTGCAGATGATGCCAAGATACTGGGGAAGATAGGAGATGCATACGATGGTCATGCCCTTCAAATTAAACTAGATCAAATATGTGCTTGGAAAATTATATGGCAAATGGAATTTAATGTGAATAAATGCCATAATATGGAATGTAGAATTAGAGAAAATAGATCCCCACACAACTTATAAATTATGTGGAAAGAACATTGTGAGAGAAATGTATGTGACGCTTTCAACTTCAGACTTGCTTTTAATTATATGGATTGTGAAATTCTAAAGAAACTATTCATGACTTGTGAGACCAAAATTGGAATATGCAACAGTTGTATGGTGCCCATTTCTCAAGAAGTGCACAAATGAACTTGAAATGGTGCAAAGGCATGCTACAAAATGGTTTCCAGAACTGACAAACAAGAGTGATGAAAAGAGGTTGGTTACCTTTCGGTTACCTTGCGATGATTGTGGGGCTCAATGTCCCTGTGGCCCGGTCTTTGGCCAGGCTTCCTGGTTGCTTGACTGCTCAGCCAAGCTGTTGGATGCGGCTGCTCACAGCCTGGTTGATCATGTATCCTTTGGAGGGGTTTATCAAGTTCTCTCTTGAACACTGTGAGGGGTTGGCCAGTTATGCCCATTATTTGTCGTGGAAGCGTGTTGAACAGTCTCGGGCCTCTGATGTTGATAGAGTTCTCTCTCAGAGTACCTGTTGCACCTCTGCTCTTCAACAGGGGTATTCTGTACATCCTGCCATGCCTTCTAGTCTCATGTGATGTTATTTCTGTGTGCATTTTTGGGAGCAACCCCTCTATTGTTTTCCACATTTTAATTATTATGTACCTCTCTCCCACCTGCACTCAAGAGAATTCAGATTTAGGCATTTTAATCAATCCCAATAATTTAATGTTTTACTGAGTGGATTCTAGCAGTAAAGGATCTCTGCATGCTCTCCAGGTTAGCAATTTCCCTAGCTTTGAAAGGGGCTGCCATTGTGCAACAGTATTCCACCCGAGAGAACACTAGCATCTTGAAAAGTATCATCATTTGTATAGCATCTCTAGTTTGAAAGGATCATGTTATCCAACCTGTCATTTTTCTTGCAGTTGTGACGGCTACTTTATTGTGTTCTCTAAAGGTTAGGTCTTCCAACATGAGTACACCCAAATCCTTTTCATTGCTTTTTCTTTCTATGCTTTTTATGGAGGGGCCTGACAGCTGGGTGGACAGCGCTAGAGATTCGTAGTCCTGAAGTTCTGGGTTCGATCCCTGGTGTAAGTGAAAGCAAATGGACAATTTTTCTTTAACCCTGATGTTCCTGTTCACCTAACAGTAAAAATAGGTACCTGGGAGTTAGACAGCTGCCACAGGCTGCTTCCTAGGGGTGTGTAACAAAAAGGAGACCTGGTCAAGGACCGGGACCGTGGGGAGGTTAAGCTCCAAAATCATCTCAAGATGACCTTAAATACCCTGAGGGATTGAGCTCTTCACAGTTGATAGTTTGGATTTTATTTTGATTACTATTACATTGGGTTCTCTTAGTCAGGACATTGTACAATCATCTGCCTGTTTATCTGGCAATTCATTTTGAATGCATTTTGTTTGCAGTAACACCATGGTCACATTTGTCAAATACTTTTGCGATGTTTAAATGACGTGAATGAATGCTGTGTAAATTACATCAGCATTTTGCTTACCTTCCATGGCATCTAATGCCATGTCATAGTGGTCCAGCAACTGTGATAGGCAAGAGTGCCCTGTTCTGAAACAAGTTGTTCAAGATTATGGAGATGCTGGAATTCCATGTATTTTATGATCTTACTTCTTAGCACTCAAAGATGTTTATGATGTGTGATGTTATTGCTATCGGATTTGTAATTTTTGGCCTCTAGGGATAATGCCAGTATCTAGACTGTCCAAAAAAAATGTGAAAGGCCTCCAATGGTGTTTTTTTTTTTTTTTTACAGTTCTTGATGAATATAGTTCCAAGAATCAGGGCTTGGTGCAGAGTGCATAGGCATACTGTCTATGGCTTCTTCAAAATCCAATGGGGATATGGTGACATCTGATAAATGATTTGATGTTGGTATCACATCCATGAAAAATTCATTTGGGTTATCATTCTTCAGTTTGTTTAGTGGCTCGCTGAAAACAGAGTTGTACTGAGTCCTCAATATTTTGCTCATTCCTTTTCATCTCTCAGGCTAGAAGCGTTAAACATGCCAATACTAGAAGATAGAAGAAAAAGAGGTGATATGATCACCACTTACAAAATACTAACGGAAATCGACCAAATTGACAAAGAGAAACCAGCAGCTTTATGAACAAAAGGACACAGATTCAAGCTAAAGAAACAAAGGTGCCAAAAAATATTAGAAAGTTTTCCTTTGCAAATTGAGTGGTAGAGGTTTGGAACAAGTTAAGCGAGAAGGTGGGGGAGACCAAACCGTCAATAGTTTCAAAGTGTTATACGACAAAGAGTACTGGGAAGACGGGACACTATGAGCATAGCTCTCATCCTGTAACTACACTTAGGTAATTAATGACACTGCCTATATGAGACTGATACTTGAGTAATAGCTCCAGCATGGAACCCTAATCTTGTGAAGTATGAACAGAAATTTGAAAAAGCTCAGAGGTCTGGAACTAGATTAGTACTAGAATTGAGAGGCCTTAGCTATGGGGACATGCTGAGAGAACTCACCCCTCACAACCTTAGAGGAGAAGAATCTGAGGGGATATGATGACAGTACTGTATGTACCAGATCTTGAGGACTATAGATAAAGGGGATAAACGAAGCCTAATTTAAATTAAATAATAATAATAATAAACATTGTGTTGGGAGACAAGCAGCCAATTTATACACACAGTACATGCTAAGCTTATCAAAGTCTCCCTAAGGTCAGGTTACTGACCCTTCCCAGGATGCAACCCCACAAGAAGCTGACTTACCCCTGGGTACCTATTTACTGCTAGGTGGACAGGGGCATTAGGTGATAGGAAACATGCCCAACCATTTGTGTCCCACCTGGGATTCGAACTTAGGATTCACGATTGTGAGTCGAAAACGAACTTAACTGTGCTACCAGGATCCAGTATTCCTGGTAGTAGAGGGATTACATATAGGTAGATTACATGCTCTTCTTTCTCTTTCCTCCCATTCACCCCCCCCCTTTCTGCCCCCCTCCTCTCTCTCCCCTTTCTTCCCCTCTGTTCCCCTCTATTCCCCTCTCCCCCTCTCTACTTTTTCTTTTTTTTTCTTTCTTTATCTTTTTCTATCTTTTTCTTTTTCTTTCTTTTTCTTTTTCTTTCTTTTTCTTTCATTTTCTTTTCTCCTCCCAGCCTAGGAGCACAAAGGGGGGGGGAGACACAATGTGCTGTCATAGCTGTACAAGCTATACAGTGTTTCAAATGTTGTCACTCAGGGTTGCAAATGCTGTCCAAACAATTGTTTGTTTTGGAGTGCACTTCCATTTTTGAGGTTTTTCATTATTAGTGCAGTGATCCTGGATCCCCAAGACTTCCCTGTTAGGTGCTCATGGGTTATATGAACCTGAGGTTGTACATAAAGTAGGTAGCTTGGGGAAACCAGTGAGGGGAGGTCCTCCTAGGAAACATTGTAAATACCAGTATGGTAAATTTTCGTGGCGTGTGTTGAAAGGACAAACTTGTTTCCTTTTAGAAATATAATTATATACCCCACCATTTTTTCTCCATTATGTTTTCAATGGGGGGGGGGGGTATGGAAGTTGAGGATCAGAGCTCATCACACTGTTGATGTAAAACTAGCCACAAACATTTTGTAAATAAAGAATTTACCGATCTGACATGGAACAAACACGGTGCTAACTATTGAATGACTCGCCATCTCTTCTTCCCGAAATTGCTCCCCAATACAACCTGGGTACCGGTGAGATGTACCCATTCACACTCAAGCCCACATATGCAGAAATTGGCATAGGGTAGGAGGAAAAAGTAGGGTAATATTGGAAGCTATTGAAGACTGCCAAGTTTTGCACATGCTTCCGACTTAATTTTGTTAATGTGTTCCTCAGGTACCAGGTTTGGAATTATATAAACTCATGTCTGTCTCTCTACCTGTCTCTGAAGACCAGTCTTATCCTGGTAATCTAAGGTAAGCAGAATGCTTGTATTTGAATCTTGAAAATTCAAATATAAAAAGAGCAGAACAGTATTGCTTTTAGAAATGTTCACTGAAATCTGGGGAAAAGGATCTTGTATCCAGCTTGTTTCTGGTATTGTAATTTCTAGGCGATCGTATTGCTTAGCATTTTACTTTTTTCTCTATACAGTATATCTTTACTACTAAGCAATGTTCAGTTTATATGGAAACATCTCCTTGAGTATGTTATACTTGATACACTTACATTCCAGGGAAGAATGTTAGTTTTTCTGATGTGATGTGCTACATGTCTATATGAATACAATAATAATATACACAAATATATCAATCACTAGTGTTGCCAAAAAAATTGCCTGTCTACCACATCCGATACATTGAGAAACACTGCATTACAGTATAGTACGTACTCCTAATTGGTACTGCACACCTGTTACATTTGACAACCCCATGCTGCACAAGAAAAAAATTACTCCCCCACCTCTAATTTTTTATTCTAATATTGGTAAAATAGTTTCCCTGATCATGGGAAAGCAACAATAAATATCATACTGGCTATAGTGTAGTGAATAAATGTCATGATGTCACCAATTCATGGGCTCTCCTGGAGCCTTCGCCCCAGGCACATTGCATAGGCAATTCGAGCGATAACAGTTGTTGCAAATATATATCTTCACAAATTTATCAATGTCATCCACTGTTTTTACTGTTTTTCTTTTTAGCATTGATATGCTGCATTAGGGTGTCATAATGTGTACTGATGCAGTAAAAGGTGTGGAACAATGATGCACGTCAATGTGTGTGTCACTAATATGTGCAGCTAAATGGTTTATTTGCACTAAATTATAATGCTCTTTTTCGTTTTTTACACATATTTACACTGTCACTCAAACTATGTACATTACACACAGAAATCACAATAGCGTGATGCATCAAATTATCAGATCCACAAGGGCCATGACGAGGGTTGGAACCTACGTCTGAGAGCATCCCAGACCCAGATGCTGCCAAACTATGTACATGTTTGTTCCCCCATACTTCACACTGAGAAGGGTATGATAATCCCAAAAGCAGGTACAGCACACAAGCCAGTTACCTTGCATTGATTCTGAGGATCAATGTCCCTGTGGCTCAGTCTCTGACCAGGCCTACTAATTGGTGGTCTGGTCAACCAAACTGTTGGACGTGGCTGCTCACAGCCAGACATATGAATCACAGTCTATTTGATTAGGTATCCTTTGGAGGTGTTTGCTGAGTTCTCTGTTGAACACTATGAGAGGCCAGCCAGGTTTGTTTTTTACGTGTAGTAGAAGTGTGTTGAACAGTCTCGTGCCTCTGATGTTGATAGTTCCCTCTCGGAGTACCTAGTCCACCTCTGCTTTTCACCGGATGTATTCTGCACATCCTGCCATGCCTTCTGGTCTCAAGTGGTGTTATTTCTGTGTGCAGGTTTGGTAACAGTCCCTCTTAATATTTTCCAAGTGTATATTTTTATGGCTCTCTTTTTGCCTGCGTGCTTGAGAATACAAATTTAAGCATTTTAATAGGCCCCAATAATTAGATGTTTTATTGAGTAGATCCTTGCAGTAAATGATCTTTGCACACACTCCAGGTTAGAAATTTTCCCAGGTTTGAATGGGACTGTTGGTGTGCAGCAGTATTCCACTATAGAGAGCAGTAGTGTTTTGAAAAGTGTCATCATTGGTATGGCATTCCTCATTTGAAAGGTTCTTGTTATCCAACCTGTCACTTTTCTTTCAGTTGAGACAGCTACTTTACTGTGTGCTTTAAAGGTAAGGACTTCCAACATGATTACTCCCAGATCTTTTACATTTCTTTTTCATTTTATAATATGATTCAGCTGCATTTTATGTGGTTTCTGTTTTTATATTTTTGTTTCAATAGTGACGGAGGTAAAATTTATCTTCATTAAACATTATTTTCTGTGTCCCACTGGAAGACTTGATTTACATCAGGTTGGAGGTTTGCTGTGTCCTCTATGTTGTCTACTCTTTAAAACTCCTAGTGTCATGTTACACCAGGTAGTAAATGGCTCTTGCATGCCCTTTCTTCCCTGTGGTGTGCTTACAAACAACACAGTCACATCTCACATGTGCCTTTTGCTTATTTTCATGCAGCGACTAGATATTCAAACTTGTGTGTCATGAAGGCGTATTTGAAAGCCAGTCTGTTAGGAGCAGCGTGAGGTATTGTTAACATGGCAACTCCTCCCATTGAAATTTGTCCTTGTCCAAACTTTTACGTGTAATTGTTAAACAGCAAGACTAAATGCACACACTGTTGGTTTTTTGGCTGATTTCACTAAATATGTGTGTTATCAGTTCAGGAATGTCCACAAGGTGAAAAACATTTTCTTTGTCCACTTGACATTTTAAGATACACACTCCACGGCGCTAATCATTGTCATTTATCAACTAAGCTCGTATTAATATTCTAGTCGATGACACAATTTGGTTACATACAGTGGTACCTTCATTTTCTAATTTAATACGTTCCCAGAGACGGTTCGAAAACCAAAAATACGAAAATGGAAACTAATTTTCCCATAAGAAATAATGTAAATTGAATTAATCCATTCCACACCCCCCCCCCCCAAAATATTAACTACAAAATACATTTTATACAGAAAACTACTCATAGATACCTTACCCCTATGGAGGACTCTTGTTGGTGTATGAAAGATGGTAAGGAGGGGGGGGGGGGAGAGGTGTTAGTGTTTGGAAGGTTGGAAGGGGAGTCCTCTCTTCCATTTTAACATCAGGCAGTGATTACATTTCTGGGGTACTCTCGCTCTCACGTCTTGCAGGCATACCACTAGGACCTGATTGTGGTTCACTGCTTGCTTGTCTTACTAAGAATCTGTCTGTAGACACTTGTTTTTTCCCTACATTTTAACACCTGTCTGTAGTCAGACATCACATTGTCTCACTACTGTAAGTGATCTCTTGTTTTTCCTCTATCGTCATCCTCACAACTATTTTCTTAGATTGAATTTTATCACTGACTTTCCTGGGACCCATGGCATGATATATAATAATTTTATGTTCCGAAACTAAGAAACCACCAAAACAATGAAATTCACGAAGAATTCAAGCGCGGTCGTCACCTTGGCAGGACGCTGGTAAACTGAGGCGTGCCTTGCCGTGACGCCAAGCACTCAGTGGACTTGTACATGTATAAACAAATTCCGAACATCGAGGGGAAGTAGCGAGTACCGTATTAAATTTTTTTCAAAGAAATTGAGCTCGAGTACCAAAAAATTCGAAAACAGGCATACGAAAACCGAGGTTTTACTTTATATATTTTACCTTTTATAGTATGGCTATCCTTGCCACTTACTGCCAGTCTTTTCAATAAATTGCAAGTATTTTATTATTTTTCTTTGCTAACATTTACCTACTGAAATAATTTTAATAAGACAGGCATTTCTTGCTTTCATAACTTTACTGTGCCACAAACTCCAACTTTATGTTCAAGTACGAACCAGTTAGCAAAGGAGTGGTATAATTGCATACCACTCCCTTCTTATACATATGTATATAAGATGTGCCCCTTGTTCAGCAGTGGAGCCATCAGCGTCTTTACTACACTTCCCGAAAATCCAAGTGAATCGTTACTGTGCCATAATAAAGTATCAATTATATCACCATTCTTGTTCCTCAATCTCAAAGAATAAAGAAATGGAGTCCAAATTGGTGTGTTTGTAGGAGATATACTGCTTTAAATCAAGAGACCCTCTTAAAAAGTAGAAGCAATTTGTCGATCACTAGCTTTTGACTTGGTACATAGAAATCTTTGTACTTTACATTCAAGTCACTGAGCATGTCTCTCATTTTCCACTTTCTATCATTTGCAATCTCAATAACACTATTCTCAAAATGAAGTACCTTCTGAGAATTGGAAGGTACCTGTTGCGAGACGTGTTTCGCCTGAAAATGGGTCAGAACAAGGCTGTCTGTTCCAATAATCTTGTATAACATGTTTCACTGAATGTTTCGTTGTTATACATAATGCAGGGGAAAACGTATATTTCTGTTATGGTTGTCTTTCCAACAATGCAGACGTGAATTATGGGATATGCCCTCATTTTCAGTGAGTTTCTCTACTTATCTCTACATTTCCTAAGCGATACATTTAAATTAGGGTTCATCAAAATATACTGTAAAATAGTCATTTTCAACATATCTTCACCAGTATAAGGGGCAAATGTCTGTAACATCTCCATCTGTATTGTTAATTGTATGTATTTGTGGAACAAAGTTGGCACCATCATCCCACAGGAGTACACCTGTGCTGCGAGACACCACCTAAACCACTATGGACATGAATCCCACAAGCTACAAATCTATGTTGACTGGAAGATAAAGCTCTTCTAATATGCATAGGGTGAGCACGTACAGTTGAACTAGAGGCCAATCTTCCCTCAATTATTTCCAAATGCAACATCACACAGCATTGTTTGGCAGGGTGAGGTGCTGATACAGCGGACCTCCATATAGTTACCTCCAGCTGCTACCACTAGCCATAGTACAGCTTCTTTTAGAATCCTGGTCACCAAATCCAGAACATGAGTCATCTTCACTATGTAGAAGGGGGAAGAGGAACAACAGGTGGCATAGCTTCTGTAATGGAATCTGATGTAATGGTGGAGTAGGTCTTGCCTTTGACACACTCACTGGTTCGTTAATTTATCTGTCTCGCGTATATCTGATTTTTGTGTAGTCTTCATCACTATCAGGTTCATCAGTGTCACATTTTAGCAGTTCTTTGTGAATTTTATTCTCTGAGAATGATGCTGTGATGTGAGCCACATGGCAGCACTGTGAACCAGAGGTGTGTGCATCACTCATGGTTGCTGTGTTCAAACTGAGGCCCATCTGTCAACATGTTGGAGCCCATGACTTTTTTCAAGATGGCAGCTATTTACAGGAGGCCTGAGGCATCTAATGGGTGCACTCTTTACAGTTTGGGAGTTATAAATCTTACACTAGACCTAAAGGCAGCCTGGGTCGTGGAGTGTACCACCGACAAAGTAACCCTGGTAGCATTGTGTATTTCAAGGGTTAATCCACCCATTAAAGAAGTGAAATAATAAATTTTGGTCTACTATTGATGATTCAGTCGTAAGAGTGAAGAATATAGAAGTATGTAATGAGGGGGGTTTCAATTTTGAGAGATGAGAAAGGACAAATGGTAGGCCATCATGCAATTATTTTTACATTTGATTTATGAACCATTAGTCATGAGTTGTAAGGCTTTTTAAATAGCTGAGCCATTTAATGGTTAAGGTAGAACATGTTTTTATTGAGTATGACAGTAAAGGAGTGGTTAGTGAATCTAGCACAAATCTTCTCTATTTTTTTTTTTTTTTTTTTTTTTTTCCGAGATATATACAAGAGTTGTTACACTCTTGTACAGCCACTAGTACGCGTAGCGTTTCGGGCAGGTCCCTGGAATACGATCCCCTGCCGCGAAGAATCGTTTTTTCATCCAAGTACACATTTTACTGTTGCGTTAAACAGAGGCTACAGTTAAGGAATTGCGCCCAGTAAATCCTCCCCGGCCAGGATACGAACCCATGACATAGCGCTCGCGGAACGCCAGGCGAGTGTCTTACCACTACACCACGGAGACTGTTTTCTTAGGTTTTCTTTATTTGACCCCCCTTCCCCCCTCCCCTTAGTGGGTGGTGCCTTGATGTGGTTAGGGGGATCTTGTATGCCATCTATGAATAGGTGGTGGTGGTGCTGGCTGTGGCAGCGCACAAGTTGCCTTGTGTGCATCTTGCACACTCTCCAGGTTAGCAATTTCTCCAACTTTGAATGGGGCTGTTAGTGTGCAACAATATTCCACTCAAGAGAGCATTAATGTCTTAAAAAGTATCATCATTAGCGTGGCATCTCTTGTTTGGAAGGTTCTTGTTGTCCAACCTGTCATTTTTCTTGCAGTTGTCATCACAACTTTTTTTTATTCTTTAAAAGTAAGGTTTTCCAACTTTATTACTCGTAAATTTTCTAGATTGCTTTTTCTTTCAATAGTGTGATTTTACTTTCTTGTATCTTCTTTGATATTTTAGTTTTTTCCCATAGTGCATTGTCGAGTTTGTACATTGTATGTACTAGCTCTATCTATAAAGCTAGTACATTGTATGTACTAGCTCTATCTATAAAGCCAACAAACTTTGTAAATCTCTTTATGTATGTACCTTACCTAAATAAAGATTATTATTATTATTATTATTATTATTATTATTATTATTATTATTATTATTATGTATCCCTGTCGGTCCCTGGGATACCATATGGTGACTCATGCACTGTATGTTGTTTTGGCTACCCCTGAGGTTGCTTGCCTGTCTGCTTGTGCTTTCCCTGGTTGGGCTCCATAGGGGGTGCTGGGCAGTAAAAGTTTTTCTCTGTATGTTTCATTCTGACCTTTTCTATTCTGTTGCAAGATAGTCTGGCTGTGGTACACCCAGACGTGGCTTTGTCTTTGACTACCCTTTTGGATCCCTCTGCTTCTTCATTTGCATGGTTGACCTGAGTCCCCCCCCCAATGGTGTCTACCACATCACCTGGACTGTCTTGCATGTGATGGTTAGCACAATATCTTTTGCCTCCTCCTTCTAAGTGGTCTGAGGCTACATTCTCGTCATGTATGCACATTTCCTACACTGACAACTACATATCAGGACCTTTCTGTGGCGAGCCCCTCTTGTCTTCCCAGAGCTTTCTGGGCTGATATGTATGTATTAGACAGTGGCATCAGTCAATTCGATTGGAATTCTATGCCAGCCGGGGACCACGAGCCAGAACCTGACCCCTCATCTGACCCTTCAGGCCACAGGGGGTCCTGCCCGGAAGGGTCATCATGCCAGGATTCGGGGTTCTTTCGGTCATGGTCAGCCAGTGGTGTCAGATTCGGGGCCAGCCCCTCCTTTGGAGCTGAAAGCATCTGGTCGTCACAGTGATCACTCTCCATTTCGTTCGGCTTCCCATAGGGGTTGTCGGCCCTTTTATGATTCACCCCGTTGACGGGGCGATAGGGGGGAAGGCTCGCCCTGTTTGCCATGCCTGGTTCCATAATTTGTGGGCGTTTCAGGTCGTTTCTTCCGGCCTCCTGTGGCGTTGGGTGTCTCCTCCTTTGAGGGGTTTGGGGTTGGTGGAGCAGGACTTTTTCCCTGTACTCTGTCAGGTCATCCTGGAGTGGGTACGCTTGGGCATGGTTAAAACGACGGCATCCCTCAGGTGGGTTTCATGCCTGTTTTAAGTGCCGAAACGAGACTGTGCGGATCTGAGGTTCATTCTGGACTTGTCCCATCTAAACCACTGGGTCTTTTGCCCCTCTCGGATGACCACTCTTTCTCTCTTCTGGCTTCTTTTGGAACCGGATGCTTGGATGGTGTCTCTGGACCTTCAGGACGCGTATTGGCACGTCTCGATTCATTTGAGGTTCAGGGACTGGCTCGGTTTTGTCGTGGGGTGCCACGCTTACCGCTTTCGTTGCCTTCCATTTGGCTTGAATCTGGCTTCTCGTATTTTCACACGCATTACCCGGGTCATGGTGGTTTGTTTGCCTCTGCTAGGGGTCCGGGTTCTGGCCTACCTCGACGACTGGCTGGTTTGGACTGCCAACTGGTCCGTGTGTCTGTTTGCCAGGGATTTGGTTCATTCCCAGCTCACAGGGTTCGGGTTCTTGGTAAACTCGAGGAAGTCCCATTTGGTTACCTCTCAAGTTCAGACTTGGCTTGTCTCTCCCTTTAGCAGCATTGCTGCGGCTGCAGTCCCGCCTTAGGCTGTTTTTCGAGGACACCCGGGTCACTCATCGGTCGTTCGAGCAGCTGTGCGGGAGTCTGAACTTCGCCGTGCTGGTCTTCCTGCCGGGCTGGATCTGGCTTTGGCGGCTGTTCTGGTTTCTTCGGGGACGTCCCTTCCCAATGCATTCGCGCACGCTAGGTTCTGACTCTGGGGGCCTTGCGTCGGCTGCTGGGTCACTGGTTTTCTCTTCGTGTTTTTTGGAGTTCAGTGCGTAGCACCTACCCAAGCCCTCGCTTGATATGGTCATGGACAAGTCGTCTCTCGGCTGGGGTTTTGTGACCAATGCTCACCAGGCCGGCCAGGGCTGGTGAGTCCGGCCCTGGAGTGAGTGAGTGGGTGGGTGGGTGAGTGAGTGTGCGAGTTCTGTGGTCTGTCCTTCCGGCAGGCTCACAGCACGGTGCGGGAGTTTGTGGCGGAGTGGCTTTCGCTTCAGAGGGTTTGCAATACTCGTGGATCGATGAACAGGCTCCTTTCGGACTGCTCCTCATTGGTTCATTGTCTGATCTGTGAGGATTCGATGTGGTCCTTGACTCTTTGGGGCTTGTTGCTTCAGGTGACTTGTCTGCTGGATTCTCAAGGTTTGGCCATTCCCAGGGAGTGTCCAACGTCCTGGCGGTTCATATCCAGGGAATGCCCAACCTCCTGGTGGACGGCCTGTCTTGGTTCATTCCGTCTACGGAATGGACGGTTGACTCCAACTCCTTTAATTGACGCTGCCAGACGTATGGGCGCTTGGCGGTGGACCTCTTCGCGTCATTGTGGTCAAGGCCTCTTCCGGTATATATGGCGCCCTTCGCCAACTGTGAGGCCTTCGGAGTCGATGCCTTTTGGCAGGACTACTCGAGGTGGGGTTATCTGTACCTTAACCTTTGGGTTCTGGCTGCATTGGAGACTTACGAGGGGAGAGTAGTCCTATTGGCCCCTTGGTGGCTGGCCCAGCCTTGATTTCAGGTGCTGTACTTTCTCTTTGTACCTTTCAACTTCTACTGGTACTCTTGGTACCCTTAAAGCTACTGCTCTCTTGATCTGGAATGATGTCCCTTTCATTCCCCCTTTTTTTCTTCAGTAGAATGTTCATTATACAGCTGCTCATATATATGTGAATAAATGGTATTCCCATCAATTTATTTCCCTTCACATGTTCCAATTGCTGTGAATATCGTAACTAACACTGTATTTACTGATGTCTGAATGTTGTACATCATTGCGACATAATTAGTTACCTATTTTATTCATCATTACTAAGTGGTGCTGTGGCCTCTTAACTGCACAGAGGTGCTGTGAGCTGCGAAGCCAGGTGTCTTAGTGTACAGGAGCACCATGCTCCTAGGGTGAACTTCCCTATGAATTATGTCTGCTGTGAATACTGTATTGCCCTTGTGTGTCAAGGTTATCTTCCCTGGGATGTTCGGGAATCACTCCCCGTTTGAGGACTTCATTGCTTGGTGTTGTCTTCCCTGCCTTGGGGTATGTCGGGGGGTCTAGGGCTTTCTGTCTTGCCCCGGGTTGGGGAATGTTGGCTGGGCGCAGCTAGCTTCACTTCGAAGGTTGTTCGTTGCTCCTGCCTCAGAAACAATCAACCATACTGCCTGTCTCGTTGTCTGTTGAGTCAGGGGCACCACCGACCCGGAGTCTTGCCAGTATTGTTCCCAGCTTGTACTTCCCTTTACTCGTTCCTTGTTTGTTGATTTCAAGGATCAGGCAGCAGCTGCGTTGCATGCTCGATTCTCCTTGCTGCAATTAATCAGGTTGGAGGCCCTGGAACTACCCCTCTGGGGTTTTAGGAACCAGGATTTGGGGGCATTGGTCGCTTCGACCTTAGTTCCTTCCGCGCCCCCCTGCTTCTTTCCCAGGTGGGCTTCTTTCCCCCCCCCCCATGCTCCTTCCCCACCGTGCTCCTTTTCCCCCTGCTTCTTTCCCTCCCCCTGCTCCTTTTTCTGCCCCCCCTGCTCCTTTCCCCCTCCTGCCCCTCCCCCCCCTGCTCCTTTCCCCCCTGCTCCTTTTCCTGCCCCCTGCTCCTTTTCCTGCCCCCTGCTCCTTTTCCTGCCCCCTGCTCCTTTTCCTGTCCCCTGCTCCTTTTCCTCCCCCCTGCTCCTTTTCCTCCCCCCTGCTCCTTTTCCTCCCCCCCCTGCTCCTTTTCCTCCCCCCCCACCTGCTCCTTCCCCCCCACCTGCTCCTTCCCCCCCACCTGCTCCTTCCCCCCCACCTGCTCCTTCCCCCCCCACCTGCTCCTTCCCCCCCCCCACCTGCTCCTTCCCCCCCCCCCACCTGCTCCTTCCCCCCCCACCTGCTCCTTCCCCCCCCCACCTGCTCCTTCCCCCCCCCCACCTGCTCCTTCCCCCCCCCACCTGCTCCTTCCCCCCCCCCACCTGCTCCTTCCCCCCCCCCACCTGCTCCTTCCCCCCCCACCTGCTCCTCCCCCCCCCACCTGCTCCTCCCCCCCCCCCCCCCACCTGCTCCTTCCCCCCCACCTGCTCCTTCCCCCCCACCTGCTCCTTCCCCCCCCACCTGCTCCTTCCCCCCCCCACATGCTCCTTCCCCCCCACATGCTCCTTCCCCCCCACCTGCTCCTTCCCCCCCACCTGCTCCTTCCCCCCCCACCTGCTCCTCCCCCCCCACCTGCTCCTTCCCTTCCCCCACCTGCTCCTTCCCCCCCCCCACCTGCTCCTTCCCCCCCCCACCTGCTCCTTCCCCCCCCCACCTGCTCCTTCCCCCCCCACCTGCTCCTTCCCCCCCCACCTGCTCCTTCCCCCCCACCTGCTCCTTCCCCCCCACCTGCTCCTTCCCCCCCACCTGCTCCTTCCCCCCCCCACCTGCTCCTTCCCCCGCCCCACCTGCTCCTCCCCCCCACCTGCTCCTTCCCCCCCCACCTGCTCCTCCCCCCCCACCTGCTCCTTCCCCCCCACCTGCTCCTTCCCCCCCCACCTGCTCCTTCCCCCCCCCCCCACCTGCTCCTTCCCCCCCCCCACCTGCTCCTTCCCCCCCCCCACCTGCTCCTTCCCCCCCCACCTGCTCCTTCCCCCCCCCACCTGCTCCTTCCCCCCCCACCTGCTCCTTCCCCCCCCCCCACCTTCTTCCCCCCCCACCTGCTCCCCCCCCCACCTGCTCCTTTCCCCACCCCCACCTGCTCCTTTCCCCCCCCCACCTGCTCCTTTCCCCCCCACCTGCTCCTTCCCCCCCCCACCTGCTCCTTTCCCCCCCCCACCTGCTCCTTCCCCCCCACCTGCTCCTTCCCCCCCCACCTGCTCCTTCCCCTCCACCTGCTCTTTCCCCCCCACCTGCTCCTTCCCCCCCCCACCTGCTCCTTCCCCCCCCCACCTGCTCCTTCCCCCCCCCACCTGCTCCTTCCCCCCCCACCTGCTCCTTCCCCCCCCACCTGCTCCTTCCCCCCCCACCTGCTCCTTCCCCCCCCACCTGCTCCTTCCCCCCCCACCTGCTCCTTTCCCCACCCCCACCTGCTCCTTTCCCCCCCCCACCTGCTCCTTTCCCCCCCCCACCTGCTCCTTCCCCCCCCCCACCTGCTCCTTCCCCCCCCCCACCTGCTCCTTCCCCCCCCACCTGCTCCTTCCCCCCCCCACCTGCTCCTTCCCCCCCCCCCACCTGCTCCTTCCCCCCCCCACCTGCTCCTTCCCCCCCCCACCTGCTCCTTCCCTTCCCCCACCTGCTCCTTCCCCCCTGCCACCTGCTCCTTCCCCCCCCACCTGCTCCTTCCCCCCGCCACCTGCTCCTCCCCCCCACCTGCTCCTTCCCCCCCACCTGCTCTTCCCCCCCCCCTGCTCTTCCCCCCCCCTGCCCTTCCCCCCCTCTGCTCCTTTCCCCCCCCTGCTCCTTCCCCCCCCCCGCTCCTTCCCCCCCCTGCTCCTTCCCCCTCCTGCTCCTTCCCCCCCTCCTGCTCCTTTCCCCCCCCTGCTCTTCCCCCCCCCCTGCTCTTCCCCCCTCTCTGCTCCTTTCCCCCCCTGCTCCTTCCCCCCCACTCCATCCCCCCCTGGTCCTTCCCCCCCCCTGCTCCTTCCCCCCCCCTGCTCCTTCCCCCCCCCCTGCTCCTTCCCCCCCTGCTCCTTCCCCCCCCTGCTCCTTCCCCCCCCTGCTCCTTCCCCCCCCTGCTCCTTTCTTTCCCCCCCTGCTCCTTTCCCCCCCCTGCTCCTTTCCCCCCCCCTGCTCCTTTCCCCCCCCTGCTCCTCCCCCCCCCCCTGCTCCTTCCCCCCCCCTGCTCCTTCCCCCCCCTGCTCCTTCCCCCCCCTGCTCCTTCCCCCCCCTGCTCCTTCCCCCCCCCTGCTCCTTTCCCCACCTGCTCCTTTCCCCACCTGCTCCTTCCCCCCTCCCTGCTCTTTCCCCCCCTCCCTGCTCTTTCCCCCCTCCCTGCTCTTTCCCCCCTCCCTGCTCTTTCCCCCTCCCTGCTCTTTCCCCCCCTGCTCCTTTCCCCCCCCTGCTCCTTTCCCCACATCCTGCTCCTTTCCCCACATCCTGCTCCTTCCCCCCCCCTGCTCTTTCCCCCCTGCTCCTTTCCCCCCCTCCTCCTTTTCCCCTGCTCCTTTTCCTGCTCCTTCCCCCCCTGCTCCTTTTCCTGCCCCCCCACCTGCTCCTTCCCCCCCCCCCACCTGCTCCTTCCCCTCTCCCTGCTCTTCCCCCCTGCTCCTTTCCCCCCTGCTCCTTTCCCTCCCCCCTGCTCCTTCCCCCCCCTGCTCCTTTCCCCCCCCTGCTCCTTTCCCCCCCCTGCTCCTTCCCCCCCTCCCTGCTCCATTCCCCCCTGCTCCATTCCCCCCCTGCTCCATTCCCCCCCTGCTCCATTCCCCCCCTGCTCCTTTCCCCCCCTGCTCCTTTCCCCCCCTGCTCCTTTCCCCCCCCCTGCTCCTTTCTTTCCTCCCCTGCTCCTTTCCCCCCCCTGCTCCTTTCCCCCCTGCTCCTTTCCCCCCCTGCTCCTTTCCCTCCTGCTCCTTTCTTTACCCCCCTGCTCCTTTCCCCTTTGCTCCTTTCTTCCCCCCCTGCTCCTTTCTTCCCCCCCTGCTCCTTTCTTCCCCCCCTGCTCCTTTCTTCCCCCCCCTGCTCCTTTCTTCCCCTGCCCCTTTCCCCCCACCTGCTCCTTACCCCCCCTGCTCCTTACTCCCCCTGCTCCTTACCCCCCTGCTCCTTTTCCCCCTGCTCCTTTTCCCTTATCTCCTTTCCCCCCCTCCTGCTCCTCCTCACCCTGCTCCTTTCTTCCCCCTTGCTCCCCCCCTTTGCTCCTTTCCCCACCCTGCTTCTAGCTCCTGAACATCTGAGGGTTTCAGAGTCGGGGTGGGGTTTAGCTCGGGTGGCTTTGAGGCTGCCCCTTCCGATTCAGGCGCGGTGGTGGTTGAGCTCAATTTTCCCACCGAGGCTTTTGGGTCAACCCAGCAGACTTCCTTCTTGGAAGTTTTTTCCCTGAACGCTGTCTTTTCTTCAGGGGTGGTGGGCGTGGAAAAGGGCTCTGCCCTGGGGTCTGTGTCGGGGGTTCCCAGGGGCTATTTTCCCCTGCTTGGGGCACCTGTATCTTCTGGGCAGAGGTTGTTGCTGCAAGAAAGGGGGTCTTCGTCCCCTCCTTCTCTTTCTGTTAAAGTGTTACCGTGTTTGCTGCCGTGATTTATGCACCCTCGCATTGGATGCCTCCATCATTTGCTTGCATGTTTTGCACTGGGGAAAATAATGAATATAATTACTTTTTTCATGTTGTTCATCATACGTTTATTGTGTTGTTATCCGGTGCTTTTGGTACCGATCAACACATATCACAAAAGCTGTGGTTAGTTGCCATCCACTCTTTGAATATGGTGGCCAGATGATTGAAAGTTTATCATTCTTTTCCTGATTAGTTTTTTATTTAGTTAATGTCATTTTTCTTACCAGTTATTCAGTCGTTCACGTACGTGTGACATGTCTCAGGTGTGGGTTATGTCTATGAAATGGGTTTGGAGGTACAGTACGTGCATTGGTGTGTGCTTCCCTCATCCCTGCCGATGTGTTGTATGGAGTTTTGATAAGTTTGTACTCGCCTCATTGTGCTCTTCTAGTTGTGCTTGCAGGGGTTGTACTTCGGCTCTTTGGGCCCACCTCTCGCCTGTCATTCTACTGGTGTATACATTCCTGAGCTTCTTGAGCTCCTGCATTTGCAGCCTACATCTCATCACTGCCTCCTGCATTCCCTTCACTTACTGTTCTGCCTCTGGACATGTTCTTTATCATGTCTCTGTGGCTCCTTTGGGTACTCAGTTACCACCTGTCCCATTATGGGGGTACCAATCGTATTACTGCATTCATCTTTTCTACCTTGTCCATTTCCATGAGGAATTGTGGGTGGGGTCATGTCTCCCAGTCTTGTGTTCCCAGTACAATCTTGCCTTGTGTACGAGACTGTGGTATTTCTGTATATTATTACCTCAGTCTTGTGTTCACAGACTGTGGTCATTGGCTCATTTTCTTTATTTTATCACGGGCACCGATTTTGTACCTAGCGACCTTGCCCTATATGCTCGTCTGGCTCCCTAGCCTCTGGCGCTCAATATCCTGTCTGTTATGGCCATTTTGGCCGTGGGGCTCATTTTTTATTAAAAAAAAAAAGTTGTATCCGCCGGCAAAATGCGGTAGGTAGGGCACCAGCCCCCCTTCCCCCCAGGTTCGTTTCTGGGTGTAAGGATAGAAACACATTCTTACATGCTATAAAACCCAAGGAGACTGGCAACCTGCTCATGAAAAGTGTCCTAACACCAAACAAAATGCTTTGAAAGAAATGAGTGTTGTCTGTTCCTTCATATTCCCACTTGGAGACTGTCAACCCCAATGATCTCAGTATTTAGGCAAGACAACCACATCTCCTTTAAGGCACCTAATAATGTATAAACAGCAAGGCCCTATCAAGTAACATATAGTTCCTGCACACAGCAAGATCATCACCAGAGATATCCTGACAAACGACACTGAAATAATTGACAGATACAGTAACAATAGAAGGTTGGACATGGCGAGGCATTACACATTGAAATAACCCAGCCAGCTAGCTAACACCAGGCTACACTTTGCCATCTTTGAGAATATTACAAAACATCCAACATACTGCCCCAGTCATCATTGAAACAGGAGATTTCTAAGTTGCAGTGGGCTTCTTGGGCCACTTAGCAACTTAGCAGCAAGACTATGGTAGAGTTGTTATAAATATGTAAAAGATAAAGTGCAGAATACAACCTAATGTTCTATCCTGCTAAATGTGCTTTGCTTGCTTTAACTCGCAGGACTTGTTTTATTGAGATACCAACCTAAAATTACAAGGCAGAGAAATTTCAGTAAAATATTCTGAATAGCCTCTGAGGCATATTATATCCTCAAGTGGCAAACTTGTCAATTTGTTTTATGCCATTACAAACTAGAAGATAAGAACAAATATTGTCATTAGTGAATTTGATCATAGTGATACCTGGTTGAAAGTAAAGTTATTTAACAGCTTCTCAGTTTGTATGGATATGAATTATAGGACTTGCAAAATGCTGAGCTTGGTAAGCTTACTTGTGAATGGAGGAAATGTTCTAGACATGTCTTGGGTGTTTATCCTCGCACTCATTGCTATCTCCCACCTGATATCCACACGCACTCTTGAAGAAATAATTCACAGATCCATTATCTATCCACTATCACCCATCCATTAAACTAAATTTTTTTTTCCAGGCACTCATTTATCACCGGCCATGCCTACCTCCTGAAATAAGAACTTAATTGTTAGGAAATACAACTTAAAAAATGAGTGATATGTACAATAGTGTAGCAGGTCTACAGGACAGGATAAAACAACTTGTCAGCAAAGAAAGCAGGGAGACCCCCACAGCTGGATATTTGAAATTATGAAGGAACTACTGTCACAGAGATAGAATGCTGGTAGGCATTTTAAGTCCAATTGAAATCAGATCGATGTGATATGAGCTGTGTGTGTGGAGTGAATTTGAGCAGGAATAGTCTTTAAATCTGCTGATGTAGAATGATGAGGGGTGTGCAAATATCTGTCATAATAAGTTTATATTCTACTTCTCATTGTCTTATCAAAATAATTTTACAATACAAATTTTGGCATATGTCTTACTGCTCTTGAATAAGTTGCTAGGAATAAAGTGCCGGATTTTGATAATGACTTGTGTGTTATACTGTTATTGTGATATTCTTATATAATTAATATGAGTATAGTAACCAAGTATATGTTAAATGGGCTATCATAACTTCCATCGTTTTAGCTTGCTGCTTTCTCAACCATTACAGAGGTTACAGTGTGCAGGTGTTTAACATTAGGGGGCAGGGTATACAGGTCTCTCATTCAGCTGTAGTTAGCTCTGTCTGAATGTCATCTTTCCTCTATATAGCATTGCTGTACAATGATGAAGATTTCTCTTTTGAAAACATTACATATTGGTTGTACTGTATTTGTGATATACACTGTGAACGCTACTGGCTTTATATGGAATTACTTGAATAATTTTTTATATTATGCTAGTACGGTACAGTTCAGTAGGTTGAAAGCTTGTTTTTTTAACTATTGAAACAAAAAATAGTCATGGCCTTTATGCAAAGAGCATTTATTTTTTTATTAGAAAAGTAATAAAAATGGTAACCCATCCTCCTGGCTTAGATAGTAGTTTTTGTAACTATGTGCACCATAGTACAAAGATTGATGTACTAAGCAATTAAATAGTAGAATTTGATACTATTATCTTTACAGTTTAAAATATGAAGCTAAAAAACAAATATTCTTAGGCCTAGTATAGTATACGTGTACTATATTAGGCTTCATATATCGTGTATTAGGCTTAGGAAGGTTAGGTTAGTTTAGCTTGTCTTTGCAACATATAGAAAATCTTTTCCAGTTTGTCCAAATTCAATAGTACTACTGATGTCTTTCTAATTGTGTTGTACGTCGGTATACAGTATGTACTGTACTATGGTCCTCATCTTTACTATAAGTACTACCGAAACATGAGGATGGACTGAAAAATGGAGAACTTTCGCCCCCCCAATAAAAGCTTTGGAAATATTTATATGTTTATATATATATATATATATATATATATATATATATATATATATATATATATATATATATATATATATATATATATATATATATATATATGTCGTACCTAATAGCCAGAACGCACTTCTCAGCCTACTATTCAAGGCCCGATTTGCCTAATAAGCCAAGTTTTCATGAATTAATGTTTTTCGTCTACCTAACCTACCTAACCTAACCTAACCTAGCTTTTTTTGGCTACCTAACCTAACCTTACCTATAAATATAGGTTAGGTTAGGTTAGGTAGGGTTGGTTAGGTTCGGTCATATATCTACGTTAATTTTAACTCCAATAAAAAAAAATTGACCTCATACATAGATGAAATGGGTAGCTTTATCATTTCATAAGAAAAAAATATAGTAAAAATATATTAATTCAGGAAAACTTGGCTTATTAGGCAAATCGGGCCTTGAATAGTAGGCCAAAAGTGAGTTCTGGCTACTAGGTACGACATATATATATATATATATATATATATATATATATATATATATATATATATATAATATATATATATAATATGTCGTACCTAGTAGCCAGAACGCACTTCTCAGCCTACTATGCAAGGCCCGATTTGCCTAATAAGCCAAGTTTTCATGAATTAATTGTTTTTCGACTACCTAATCTACCTAACCTAACCTAACTTTTTCGGTTACCTAACCTAACCTAACCTATAAAGATAGGTTAGGTTAGGTTAGGTAGGGTTGGTTAGGTTCGGTCATATATCTACGTTAATTTTAACTCCAATAAAAAAAATTGACCTCATACATAATGAAATGGGTAGCTTTATCATTTCATAAGAAAAAAATTAGAGAAAATATATTAATTCAGGAAAACTTGGCTTATTAGGCAAATCGGGCCATGCATAGTAGGCTGAGAAGTGCGTTCTGCCTACTAGGTACGACATATATATATATATATATATATATATATATATATGTCGTACCTAATAGCCAGAACGCGCTTCTCAGCCTACTATTCAAGGCCCGATTTGCCTAATAAGCCAAGTTTTCATGAATTAATGTTTTTTCGTCTACCTAACCTACCTAACCTAACCTAACCTAGCTTTTTTTGGCTACCTAACCTAACCTTACCTATAAATATAGGTTAGGTTAGGTTAGGTAGGGTTGGTTAGGTTCGGTCATATATCTACGTTAATTTTAACTCCAATAATAAAAAATTGACCTCATACATAGAGAAAAGGGTTGCTTTATCATTTCATAAGAAAAAAATTATAGTAAATATATTAATTCAGGAAAACTTGGCTTATTAGGCAAATCGGGCCTTGAATAGTAGGCTGAGAAGTGAGTTCTGGCTACTAGGTACGACATATATATATATATATATATATATATATATATATATATATATATATATATATATATATATATATATATATATATATATATATATATATATATATGTATATATATATATATGTATATGTATGTATGTATGTATGTATGTATGTATGTATGTATGTATGTATGTATGTCGTACCTAGTAGCCAGAACGCACATCTCAGCCTACTATGCAAGGCCCGATTTGCCTAATAAGCCAAGTTTTCATGAATTAATGTTTTTTCAACTACCTAACTTAACATTTTCGGCTACCTAACCTAACCTAACCTAACCTATAAAGATAGGTTAGGTTAGGTTAGGTAGGGTTGGTTAGGTTCGGTCATATATCTATATTAATTTTAACTCCAATAAAAAAAAATTGACCTCATACATAATGAAATGGGTAGCTTTATCATTTCATAAGAAAAAAAATAATGAAAATATATTAATTCATGAAAACTTGGCTTATTAGGCAAATCGGGCCTTGCATAGTAGGCTGAGAAGTGCGTTCTGGCTACTAGGTACGACATACATACATACATACATACATACATACATACATACATACATACATACATACATACATACATATATATATATATATATATATATATATATATATATATATATATATATATATATAATATATATATATATATATATATATATATATATATATATATATATATATATATATATATATATATATATATATATATATATATATATATATATATATATATATATATATATATATATATATATATATATATATATATATATATATATATATATATATATATATATATATGGCGATTTAGACTGTAGGCTGGCTAGATTTGATGACACTGTGGAAGACCTGGGAAATATGAGCCTTGGAACATTTGGATCAAGGAAATAGGGTCAACATAGAAAGTATTCACCTTGGCAGAACCAATGACCTGCAGGTAACAGCAAAGAACCACCACCAGACACAAGATGTGATGTTGTGTCTGGTGGTGCATCATTCTCCAATGGAGCCTTCCAAAAGTTAACCGACTCATTTTTTGCCAGAAAATAAGGCTGCAAATGAACCTGGGCCAAATGAACAAAACATTTACCTCCAGAGAAAACTAAAGCTCCTCATCCCTACAGTCAGAGGTGAGAGTCAACAAACACACAGATTTGGAAAAGATATTACGAGCCAAAAGAGATGCTGCAAAACGAAGTGAGGACGGGAAGACCAACACCTGGTCAAGAAACCAGGATGGCTAAAGAGGAGCAGGAGCTGGCCGGAGATGAAAAAACGCATGAGACAACTTGTGGAATGGTGCTGAGGAAGTCTACACTGAATACAAGCAACAGCATCTCTTCCAACACTGAGTGATAGGAGGTGACAGATTTAGGCATGAGATACCAATCTAGAAACATCCACATCTGTAGAAATTGAACGGAGGCGAGATAGCCCGTCTGCAATAATGTTGGACACACCCCTTATGTGAACTACGTGGAAAACCAAACCCTGAGAAAATGAAGTAACATGCCCAACTACTGACCATAGGCCACTTGGTTGAGCACTGTTCACAAACCCCTAACCCGAAGCCGAAGTGTCCTTGAACACATCGAGTGATGGGGAAGGATGACACCATGGAGCCGAATCTCGGAAAGCTAGAAGAGGAAGCTATCGGGACAGATGCCGACGAAGGGCAGGTGGGGTCCTGTTGATCCTGGGAACTGCAAAATGAATGGAACTGAAGAAACTGGAACAATGCCTGGAATCAAACTCTGCCCAGGGAAAGACAATACAGGCAAAGTTGAGGCTCCTATACAGCCACACAACTTACCAGTAGGTTGCTAGAGCTGATCCAACACCAGCTCGCAATGAAGCTGCAGACAGCGTAAAGCTGCTGGAGTCAGGGAAAGAGAAGCCGACTGAGAGTCCCAAATGAGGCCCATCCAAGTTCGAATCTGGGATGGAACCAACTGGGATTTTCACAAGTTCACCAGAAACCTGAACCTGACAAGCTGGGAAAGAACCAGATCCCTGGCTTGCTGACACATGGACTGACTGGGAGCTCAAACCAGCCATTAGTCAAGGTAGATCAACACACAAACCCCAAGAAAGTGTTACTGGGCCACAATCACCTGTGTCAACCTGGTAATCACACGGAGGAGCCATATTTAAACCAAATGAGAGAACCTTTGAAGCGACAAGCCTGATGCCCCACTACAAATTCTAACAATCTCTGAACCTGAAATAAATAGGAATATGCCAGTATGTATCCTTGAGGTCCAAGGACACCATCCAGGTTCCACGCTGTAAAACCAGGTGCACTTGAGCCAAGGTGGACAAGTGGAAGGTTGGAGAGGGATTGAAAGTGGTCAAAACTGAAAGGTTGAGGGTGTACTGTAGGTCTGCTCTCCCCCTCATCGGGCATGGGAGCTAACAAAAAGAGCCAGTTGCCACCCAATGGGTTTGTCAAAGGAGTAAACCCCAAAAGGCTGGGTGTACCACGAGTGGAACCACCCTTCCACTCACCCTAGCTACCCTAACACCCTGGCCAGGGGCCTGGCGGCTGAGTGGACAACACTTTGGATTAGTAGTCCAAAGGTTCTGGGTTTGATCCCGGACAGAGACAGAAACAAATGGGCAGAGTTTCTTTCACCCTGATGCCCCTGTTCATCTTGGGTAAATAGGTACCTGGGAGTTAGACAGCTGCTACGGACTGCTTCCTAGGGGATGTGTAACAAAAAGGAGGCCTGGTCAAGGACCGGGCCGTGGGGACACTAAGCCCGAAATCATCTCAAGATAACCCTTCTACAATGCATAGTTGTGACATCTAACAGAAAAGGAATTCACAAAAGAAAATGCAGTAACCTGGGACTCTCGCTCCACTGAGGACCTACTTTGACCAACAGCAGGTGAGGTCCCATCCCTATCAGACCACATAGGGGCGGAACTCCATGAAAATTTTGTTCATGGGCTGACAGGAAATGGCCACCACAGACAGAACGTGGACACTACATCCTCTGGAAAGAGGAGAGGCAAGTAAGGGGAGGCAGACAAAAAAAATGTCAATGCAGAATCTTACAAATGAACCAACGCGGCCTGTCAACATGCGAGGAGGACCAAATAAAATGCTTCCACAATCTCCTGAAGGAAAATGGTGAGCAGTTTGGGTAAGGCTGTCAAGATAGGAATTGCAGATTTCAAGACCTCAACACCAGGGGTGGTACCGTATGAAGCCACATCCTCATGGAACTGCCCAGGGAGCCCCTCAATGATACCCAAATCCGCAAGATTGCTGTTAAGTTTAAATATGCCTTGAGGTCATTCACAGTAAGAGCACCAGAAAGCACAGGCAGCTGCACCTGGAGCTGCCACTTGCCCACATGGAGAGTGTGGGCTTGATGGGCTGAACCAACCACCCCAACGACCCGCGACGGGGTTATCTGGGCCTGAAAGCAACTAACCAAGCAGAACACCCAGGCACTGAGGATGCTTCCCAGACAGATGCCAAGTGCAGTGAAAATAACCTGGCCATGATTGGCAATTGCAGCATGTCATATAAGCAAACATGCAAACCCCGGTGTGCCCCAGGACAACCAACAGAATGCCCCCAGCCAAGTGCCCAAACAGAGAAATCGAAGATTTGTGAATAGCCCAAGGCTATCCCAGTGGCTTGGCATCTTAGGCACACTCCTGTACACATCAGAGAAGGTATTTGATGTGTTCAGGAGTGCAGGGGGCATTGCTAGTGGGCATCCTGGGAGGAACTCCAGGGTGCATGCAGTCTAAAACACAATAAAGTCAATCACTCACAATAAACTGGATAGAAAATACACACATGAAGCAAAAACTAAAATACAGACCAGAATACAATGAAAATTGCCCCCACAGGAGCAAATCCAAGGATGGCCAGTACTGTACTTAGCTTGAAACAGAGGTGCTTGGCACGTCTGCAAGACTTGGATCAGTAGTGTCCTGCAGGATTTCAACGAAAGAACTGCCAAGTAAAATGGCTGTGTGCAGAAGGCTGACCATCTGGTGGTGGCATTCGCTATTATGATCTTTGTGCTAATGTTGAATGTTTCTCTTTGTTACGTGTGAATTGTTTGCAGAGTTGTTTGGCATTTTCAAGGATTCAGTTTTTGTTAACCCTCCAGTTGTTTGTAATGATTCACTGATTTTTTTATGCTATCCTGGTGTGGTGCCAAATTTTCACTTGCTCTCTGCACCTTTGAGGGGGAGGGGGGGGGGGGGAGTTCTGATCCCTGGTAGGCTCAACAGAACTTCCGCATCTGATATGACCCATTGCATTTAGCAATCTCCACGTGATTGCTTGAAGGAGCCACTGGGGTCTTCTCCAGAAATATTATTTCATTACTTTTTCTATCCTGGATGGGAATGAAACCTTTCAGAGTGTGCTGCAGCAAAAGTGCTAACGATGAATTTTATATTCCTGTGAAAGATTGAATTGCAACTTTCTTAGTAAATTTGTCATCATTTAAAATGATTTTAGAATGTAGGGAATTTCAAGTAAATATTGTGTCCTCTCTTAATCTAGAACTTTGTGCCTTAAGAGTATGAAAAGATTAGAGGATCCTGGTAGTACAGTCGGGTTCGCTCTCAACTCTTGAGAATTCCGGGTGCGAATCCCAGGTGGGATTCGAACGGGATTTCTCTCCGGGCTGGACAGAAAAGGTTGGGTGCATTTCCGATCTCCTAATCCCCCTGTCCTCCTAGCAGTAAGTAGGTACTTAGGAGTTAGTCAGCTTGTTGTGGGGGTTGCATCCTGGGGTGGGGTCAATAATTTTACCTTGGGGGGGGGGGGGGGCTCAATATAAGCCTAACATGTATGAATACACGCTGGTTGCCTGTCCCCGACACAATTATTATTGTTATTTGTAAAATACTGTATCTGGAAGATTAACACCATTTGCTCATTTTACTTTTGTGATTAGATTCAGTGCTTAAGTTACATTTGTGGCAATTTCTGCTCATCACTTGTTCATATGTACTGTATGTGATTTGAAAGTATTTGGAGAGGTTATTCAAGCCCTACTCTGTGTTAGCCAGTAGAGATCAGATTGGAAAAGATTTATATAGTTTAAGTTTTACCGCATATTCCTTGAAATATCTTACTTTTTACACTTCCTTCAACAGACAGAGAACACTGACTGACTCACATCTATAGGCTTTTGGACTAGGTTGTTTACTCTAACATACTGTTTATAATAATACTTTAAGAAATGTAGTACAGTATGCACTCTGCAGATTGAAAGTAGGTCCTGGAATGCAACCTTGTGTAATATCTGGTGTTTACTTCATTTACTGTTGGCTTTAGAGTAGGGTCTCATTTCATAGCTCATTGTTGAATAAGGAAGTGGAATCCTGACAAATACCACTTGAATTCAAAGGTATCTGCCCTATCCTCTAAACTAATAATATTTAAGGTACTTAATTAATGTTTCCTATGTTTGTATAGAGCCCTTGAAAACCAAGCAGCATGAATTTGTTTTCCCTTGCAGTTAAAGTTTGGGCATGTTAACTTTGGGAGGCTATGAAATTCTTTCTTCTACATATATAGCCTTTCAGGAGGTGTGGCTTGGTTAACTTAAACTTATAAGACTAAACAAATTATGTGGCTGTTTGTCAGTTATTAGTTTAGTATTTAGTGTTATGATAATGCTGGAGAAGTTTGACATAATTTAACATAAAATTGTCATGGAAATTTCACTATATAATTTAAATGTTTAATTTTAAATAGCAATGAATTGTAGTTTAGAATATAAAATTATTGTTTGTCATCATCAATTTTATTCATGTTATATGATGTAAATTATAATGGTATTAAAAGTTGAGTTAGTCTGATGTTTAGCTTTTGTTTAGCTTCATTAAATTCTAAAGACTTGTTATGAAATACAGCCGGGTGGCAACCTCGTGGATGTTGGCACTAGTAATTTTGCCACCATAAAGACGACGTCCATTGTTAGCAAGCAGCAGAAGGAACATCTTCAGGAAGATATGCATGCTGCCATGTCTGGGTACAAACGCATGCGTCAAGAACACCAACGAGCTCAAGCTAAGGTAAGAGGTCCAGAGTTGATGGTGGTGGAATTATGGTTTGTCATCATATTTGAGGACAAATGTATAAATAACCTTATCCATCAAATCTTTATTCAGTATTTTTTTTTTTATACCCAGCTGCTTAATTTCTATGTTCTAAGCTATTTTATAAGCTCTTCAAGGCTTACATGTCTGCAGTGATATTACTGCACAGTACTTGCCAAACCATTTCCTATCTAAACCAATAGTCTTTCTAAATCTAAACTTGTTTTATTTTTGTCTATATACTGAATTTCTTCAATCAATGTGAATCCATTGTTTTAATTTTATTTGACATTTTAAATATAAAATTTGCATCTCCCTTCATTATTGCCTGTCATTTATTTGTTCACTTAAAATCACAACGGCTCATGTTTTGTGCATTTTAAAAGGCTCTCGGCTTCATTATTATAATAAAGACTCCTGATGAGGGATTATGTTTGTTCTCTTTCTGTACATTACTTCTAGAGAATTCATATCCATTGTGTAGTATAGAAACAAAAATTTTATAGCGTAATTCGTGTAAGGTCTCCCATGAGTGGATGCGAGATGAAAAATGCAAAGCTGAATTAAAGATAACAATATGAAATTGTATATAGAGCTTGGTACGTAATTGTTAATATTTTAAGAGGGCAGCACCCATGTATCCAGAAGGTACTCTAACTGTGCATACTTCACGTTCTGCTTGACAAAAGCCATCTATAAAGCTCTTGGGAAGCTCGGGCAAAAGGGAGAGAATCAAAGCAACTGAATATTTTGTTCAGAAAAGAGCTAATTATTTATACTTCAAACCTTATTTCTGGGGGGAGCCCCCTTGGCTTCCCGGAGCTTATCCAGGCTAGTATGTTATGAAACCATCCATTACATTGGTACGTTACAAATGTAACGTACAATTATGTTATGTTGTTGGGTAGATTAGATACAGTATTTAGTGAGTTTCATATTTATTTAGTAGTCCTGGATACAGCAGTGTCGTAGACGTTGAGACGGAGCTTGGAGCAGAGCAGAGAGCTGAGTGTGGCCGGAATTGTGGAGCTCTATGTGGGAGAGCATTGTAGCTCGATGTGGTCCTAGTCTGCTGTCTGTTATGTGTCGAAGCTGTAGAGTCTTGGAGATGAGTAGAACTGCCTACGCCGAGTTCATACGTTGACTTTAGCATCAGTGTGAATGGAGTTCTTAGGCCTACTGGGGACTATGTGCCAGAACCTGGCCCCCCTCAGAGAGGCACAAGGAGCATTGGCCTATAGAAATGCACATGTGATTTGGAGCATTCTATGTCTGCCATTGATCGGGTCAGGCGCCCAGAATGGTAAGCATCCCAAAACAAACCCCTATTCTGGTTGAAACTACTACTAAAAGCCAAACGAGTGGACAGAACTCCCCCAAAGAAAAACAAGTATGATGTCACCACGTGCCGTGCCGCCATCTGCACAGCTTCCCCCTCCTTGGGATTGAGGAAAGGGGAAGCCTCAGACCCTTGTGCCAGGTACCCACACCCCAATTTTCGGCTGATGTGTTTTAGGCTTGGCCGTGTGACTCCAGCTCCTGTGTCTTGTCCCAGTGCTGTGCCTTTGTGTTTAGTGTTGTCTTCATGGTGGTGCATGAGCTGGGAGTAATCTTCACAGGTCCTCTGGACCTGTGTCCGGAAACTTTACCTTACCTACCGGAGTGTCCTCTGCAGCCTCGCAGTCCAGAGTTCCACCCAATGGCATAGCTTCTTTAGATGCCGTCGTAGCCCAGCTGTGGGAGTGTCCTCCCAGGCCTCGCAGTCCACAGTTCCACCTTTTTGTAAAAGCCATCGTAGCCCAGCTGTGGGAGCGTCCTCTGCGGCCTCTCAGTCCAGAGTTCCACCCAAATTTGTTTTGTAAGCAGAGTGGTAGACGGTTGGAACAAGTTAGGTGAGAAGGTGGTGGAGGCCAAAACCGTCAGTAATTTTAAAGCATTATATGACAAAGAGTGCTGGGGAGATGAGACACCACGAGTGTAGCTCTCATCCTGTAACTACACTTAGGTAATTACAGGTACTCGGGCTGCATGTACTTAGGGTTCCCTTCCCTATGTGCCCTGTAAGTACCGCCTTTAGGGCTTGGGGTTATCTTCCACAAGTCACCTTGGGGTCTCCTCTGTTGGCTCTTTGCTGCTCGGTAATTGACTGCCCTTAGTGTGCTGGGGGGTTTCCTCCTCCCTTGTTTAACTTAGGGTAAGGGGTTGTTTGCACTGGTGGGGCGTGGGTTACTGCACAGCTAGATATCACCTATTATAGCAGCCTGCTCTGTTCCGCCTGGGTATGTTGTCTTCTTGTGATGTTTTTCTTTTGTTTTTGCTTTCCTGCCTGGTGGGGAAGTCTGATTTTGGTTCTTTGCTCCCTGTCTATATTAGGTTTCGATACTTATCTGTGTTTCTGGGTGACATCCCTTGCTAGGCCCCCATGAGTGGACACGTTCTGAGGGTTCAGCTTTTAGAGGTTTGATTGGTAGACTTGGGCACCAGTCGGCAGTACCCTGCCTGGGCTTATCCTGAGCAATACCAGTCTATGGGCCCTGGGAAACCCCACAGGGGCACAAGGGGTTCAGTGGATGCGACCCCTGGGGGTCCCCTCTCGCCTTGAGCGAGTTTGAGGGTTGCTCTGTTGCTCTTGTCTCAGGGCGATTCTTGCTATTTTTCCTCTGTCATGCTGCCTGTTGGGTCAGTGATACCTTCGACCCAGAGTCCTGCAAAATTTGTTGCTTGTTTGTGACTCAATTCACGCAGACCACTGATGACTCATCCGGGTACATGCGGCTCAGACATTGCATGTTAGGTTTAGGTTGCTGCAGCACGCTAGGTTGATTTCTACCCCCGGAAGTCCTGAGGCTGCCCTGTTTTGCTTACAGGGACCTGGACTTTGGGGGTGGGGGTCGCTTCTGCCTTGGTTCAGTCTGCACCCCCATGTTCTTTCCCTGCTGTGGTTCATTCTGGTCCCCCCCACCTCCCCCTAATCCGGCTCCGAAGTGTCTGAGGGCTTCGGGGTCAGGGCAGGATTTAAAAGGTTCTGAGACTCAGACAGATTTGGGGGTAACCCCTTCCCGAGGGGGGGTGGGGGGGTGACGGAGGCATTTGAATTGGTTCCTCCAGCCGTGGAGACAGGGTCTGACCAGTGGGCCCCCTTCCTTCCTGCCTTTCCGGCTGCCCCGGTTTTTTCTTGTGAGGCTGGGGCTTTGGAGGACCACTCAACCCCAGGTCCTGGTGTGGAGGTTCCCCGAGTTGGGAAGGGGTTGACTTGGGGCCTTGGGCCCCCATTGGACCCCACCTGGGTTTTCCTACCCTCTGAGTGGGGCTTACTGTTACAAGAAGTGGGGTTTTCTTTTCCCCTCTCAGCATATGAGTTGGATTTGGTGTCGGCTCCTCCCCGGGTTTGGTTCCGTGTCCCTTCGGGTCCCTTCCCTTCGGAAGGGAACGTCCCTTCCAAAGGAATGTATTACTGGGACCCTAAACTCTTTTGATTCAATACCCTGAACTACTGGGACCCTATTTTAGCCGGATAGCCTAAATATTTGGTTCATCGCACTTTGGATAACCAAGCTCATACAGTAAATTGGTATAGCAGTATCTATAGGAGGTACCATATTTAAACAAAGTTAGAGCCCTGATGTTGGTAAAGGCCATGGGCCAAATTCTCGAAACCACTTACACAAGCACTTACAAACCTCTACATCTTTTCTCAATCTATGGCGGCTTTGTTTCCAATTATTAAACAGTTAATGAGCTCCGAAGCACCAGGAGGCTGTTTATAACAATAACAACAGTTGAATGGGAAGTTTTCATGCTTGTAAACTGTTTAATAAATCTAACCAATGCCGTCAAAGATTGAGGAAAGATGTACACATTCGTAGGTGCTTGTGTAAGTGCTTTCGTGAATCTGGCCCCATAGCAGAGACATAACCAAGATCAGTGAACACAAGGATAAGCTCTAGGCTTACTTAGCTCGATCACTCGGCACTGAAACTGGAATAGTCTTGCCATAGTGTAAAACACCGTGGTTATGGCATAGGGATTTAAAAAAAATAACTAATGTATATGGGTAGATATTTAGTTGGATTCAATAAATAGAGCCATATTTAAGTTGTTTTCTTCTCTTAACACTTTGAGCTGCCCGGCATCCGCACCCCAGCCCATCTTGGGGTGGGCCTGGCGTTTCCCATAAGCGCTCACGCACACTAAAATGTGTATACTCTTTTTTCAGTTTTCTCACATCATTTTTTGTGTTACATCGTTCATTTTGGTATCAAATTGTTCACAATAAATTCTCTAATAGGATATATGCATATTAGGTAAAACAAACATGCTACCCTCAGCAAAGCAGAAAATTCGCCGAGCGTTACCCGTGAGTGAGCACCTATCAGCACACCCACACTAAAATGTGTATACTTTTTTCAGTTTTCTCACTTAAATTTTCCTGCTGCTTCATTCATTTTGGTATCAAATTGTTTGCAATAGAATTCTCTAAAGGGATATATGCATATAAAGTAAAACAAACAGGCACACTACCTGCAGCAAACCAAAAAATCTGCTGAGCGTTACCCGTGAGCGAGCACCCATCCGCACACCCGCAACACCCGCACTCAAATGTGTATACTCTTTTCAGTTTTGTCACATCAATTTTTGTGTTACATCGCTCATTTTGGTATCAAATTGTTCGCAATAGAATGCTCTAAAGGGATACATGCATATAAGGGCAAATGGAAGAACATTACCAATACCATAAGATAAAGTTTATTGTCATGTGAAAAACTGGGGCTTTTTATCATTTTTTTACATTGTTATTCATTCCCGACATTATTTGTGACACTATCATTCGATTTTGTGTTGCTTCCTTCACATAAGTGTTTGTACCACAATATCGTATGTATAAATGAATGCAGAAACATGTCTGTACTTACCACCCAACGATGTTTGTAGAGCATGAGTTGAGTATTAGGTTGAACTACTCCACCTGCTCCAGGAAAATGTTTCCTGAAGTTTCTCAACCCATGTTATATAGGTGGAGTGATTGGGGGGATAAGTATTACTACTTATCCACCCAGTATGTCCTCTTGCGATGGTACAAGCCGGAGCATGGTGCAGCACACAATGCCACACCACACAACTTGCACTTATACCTGGTGTCCTCCTTTTTGCCAGAATTGTAGCAGACATGACACTTCAGACCTTTCGTGATGCGAATTAGGGAATGGGTCAAGTTCCTTTTCAGAGGTTCGAGTTTATCCACGATACGAGGGTTTCTTCTAGCAGCAGCACCACACGGCTAATCTGAGACCAAGCCAGCTGAGTAATTTGTATTACAAGCCAGCATGTACAGCTTTACTCCATACTTATCAGGTTTATTTGGATCATAAACCTTGAAAGCTAAACATTGTGTCACATGGGCCATCACAGAAAATGGGAAGACGTTGACACTCATTTTAAAACACGTCCCATAATGATCAGAAAAAATGGAATTTTAACAAATATTTAAATTTTGGACGCAAGACGTGTCCCTACAGGACATCTGTAGAGTTATTTATGGACGCAATATCCGTCACCAATGGTCGAAAGTATTAACATAATTATTCAGGCTTTGTAAGTACTGTACTGTACTATTTTCTGGAGTCGATGCACATTGAGGACGTAAGTATTTTAACATCATGGAAAACTCTTATCTCTCTTTTTTTTTTAATTGTCAGGTGAAGTAGTATAATGGCTTGGCGCTTTCCCCTGACAATTAAAAAAAAATCTATCTTATTTATGTGTAGGGAATTTAAAGAAAAATTACTCTAATTTCTTTACATATACAGTATGCTAATACAGTAATTCTATGTTTTCATAATGGTTAGCTTGAGGAGAAATGTCGTGTTGAGATGGAGAATCACAAGCACATGCTGGACAAGGAATATGAGGCTTTACTCTCCCAGTTCAGCAAGGAACTTGAGAAACTAAGACAGGTTAGTTATACTGTTCGGCGCCACCTTCCCTTTCTATGTGTCTAGTACAGTTGTCTCTCTTGATAGTCCAACCTCAGTGTAAATGCACATTATGCATACTATTTTTTGCCAGCCTAGTTTATTCTACTATTTAATTGTTAATGAAATTTACTTTTCAGTATGTTCTTGTTACATGTATATGATTATCTGAACGTATAATCCAGGCAAAATAATTGACAATTATGTATTATTCTTAACAGTCAAGCAAAAAAAGCCATTCATTGTAGTTTTTGTTCTCCCTCCAGAAACATGAAAAAGAGCAAGAGAAAAAGCTGGATATGTGTTCGGTAGCAGAAAAGAACCTTCAAAAGGACATAAATGGTAGACATATTATTGAGCTTAAACACTTCCAGTCACAGTACAAGAAGCAGTACAAGGAAAATATAGAGAAATGGAAGAAAGAATTTTCACAAGACCCTAACACACCTAAAAGACAGAGAGAAGCACAGTTGCAGTATGTATATATATATATCCAGTTGTTCAAGTTACCTAATAGTTGTAGAGACCTTTCATATCTTATCCCTGTTATTTGTATCAATTTCAATAAGTTTTTCCATAAATTGATTACTTTTGTAGGTTCCTGTTTCTAACATTGCAATTAATTAACCCTTTATGGTCAATATTTCCAAAACCTGGTTTCTCCTATAGGACTATGTTTAGCAAATGTACTGTACTAAAAAATGTGCACATCTGATAAAATTACAGAGGATCACAAAAATGCATAATACAGTACTGTAAAGTACATATTTTGAAACTAATATTCGATATTTGTATATCAGCAAACTTCTGGTGTGCTACAAAGAAGATTCTAAGGCATGTGGGCAGAAAATATAAGTGATTATTTTTAATTTAAGTGCACAATTGTTTAGTACATCATGGTTTTATGAACAGAGTATAATTTTACTTTGATATAAATAGAGGCAGGAAGTGCCAAGGTTCAAATTGTTGAAGAATGGCCACACACAATCATCCAGCTCATTCTGATAGATTTTGTTAAACTGTCTGCAATGGGTTCAAGAGATTATTGGGCAAACTTGCATAAATTATAAGGTATCAATTTGTTTTTTGGAAGGGCCAAAAGGTGGCTCCCTGTTGCTAGCCACACTGAGATAGCCCCTAACCATCTCATCATATATATCATCTTGTCTTCCAAGACCTCAAAAACCTACTGGAGACTAGAGGGAAAAATCTGACCCCTGTCATAGACGTGCAGGGAGCAGGGGAATTCATTATCACCCCAACTACCTGTCGATGATTCCGAGGATCAACGTCCCCGTGGTCCGGTCTCTGATCAGGCCTTCTGGCTGGTGGTCTAGTCAACCAGGCTGTTTGATATGGCTGCTTGAAGCCTGAAATATGACTTACAGCCTGGTTGATCAGGTATCCTTTGAAGGTGTTTATCAATTTCTCTTTTGAACACTGTGAGAGGTTGGCCAGTTATGCCCCTTACGTGTGGAGGAAGTGCATTGAAAAGTCTTGGGCTTTTAGTGTTGATAGAGTTCTTTCTGAGTAACTATTGCACCTCTGCTTTTCAATAGGGCTATTTTGCACATCCTGCTAAACTTCCTGGTCTCAATTGGTGTTATTCCTGTGTGTAAATTTGTTATCAATCTTTCTAGTATTTTCTAAGTGAAAATTATTGTCTCCTGCCTGCACTCTTGGGAGTACTGTACAGATTTATAATTTTTAAGTGATCCCAATAATTTAGAAGATTTATTGAGAATTCTAGCAGTAACAGATCTTTGCATGCTCAACAAGTCGGCAATTTCTCCAGCTTTGAAAGGGGCTGTTAGTGAGCAACAATATTCCACCCTAGAAAGCACTTGTGTTTTAAAGAGTATCATCATTGCTATGCATCTCTTGTTTGGAAGGTTCTTGTTATCCAACCTGTCATTTTTTGCAGTTGTGATAGTTACTTTATTATGTTCTTTGAAAGTAAAATCTTCCAACATGATTACTCCTAAATCTTTGATATTGCTTTTTTTTTTTACAATAGTGTAGCTTGATTGCTTTTTGTATGTGGTTTCCATTTTGGTATTTTCGTTTTTTCCATAGTGCAGTAGCTGAAATGTTTCCATTAAATATCATATTATTTTCTGTGGCCCATTTAAAGACTTCATTAGCATCAGATTGGAGGTTTGCTGTGTTCTCTATATTGTCTACTCTCATAAAAATCCTAGTGTCGTATGCAAGGGATGACACAGTGCTATAGTTAGTATCCTTGTCTATGTCTTATATGAGGGTGTGAAAAAGTACTAGAGTAATCACAGTACTTGGGGGACTGAGCTTTTCATGGATGATCTGGATTTTTCATTGTTGACCGTTATACTCTTGAATTCCATTCAATAGGAAGTTGAGAATCCATCTTCCTGCTTTGGCAGTAATTCCTCTTGATTGCATTTTGTGTGCAATAACACAATGGTCACACTTGTCGAAACCTTTTGCAAACTGAGTACTGTATATTACATCAGTGTTTTGCTTGTCTTCTATGGCATCTAATGCCATGTCATAGTGATCTAGCACATGTGAGAGGCAGGAGCACCTTGTTTGGAACCCATGTTGTCTGGCATTATGTATTGGTAGATATTGTGATTCCATGTGTTTTGTGATGATCTTAGCACTCTATCAAAGATTTTTTATGATGTGCAATGTTAGAGCTATATGACAATTTTTTTTTTTTCATCTTTACTGCTTCCTCTGTGAAGTGGTGCAATCTCTGCTGTTTTAGGCATGTTGGAAATAACACCAGTATGTAAGCTCTGTCTCCAAAATATGGAGACATGTCTTTGGTGTTTTGCAAAAGCCTCATTTTGCACATACACACTTTGGTACTGTTCATTTAGTTGTTCACACATTTTCTTTTTATTCTGTGACTCTGTTCCCTATTGTCAATCCCTAGATTTTATCCTTTACATTCAGCTTGCTTTTAATAAATTTATAGAAAAGGCCTGGTTCTGTTTTACATTTGTCTGTTACCTCTTTCTCAAAGTTTCTTTCTGCCTCACTTCTCACTACCATGTAGTTGCTTCCTGCTTGTATGTATTGCTGGTATGCAGGCTGAGTCACAATAATGTGGATGAAGTATGTTGACCAGACCACACACTAGAAAGTGAAGGGACGACGACGTTTCGGTCCGTCCTGGACCATTCTCAAGTCGATTGTGAGAATCAATCGACTTGAGAATGGTCCAGGACGGACCGAAACGTCGTCGTCCCTTCACTTTCTAGTGTGTGGTCTGGTCAATATTGCTGGTATGTTTGATGATTAGGCCTCTTCCTATATGAAACACTTTTCTGGGGGGAGCCCCGTCGGCTCCCCGGAGCTTTACCGGCTGATATGCTAATGTCAGACTTTGGCATCAGTCATGTGTATGGAGTTCTAGGGCCTACCGGGGACCAGGAGCCAGAACCTGGCCCCCTCAGAGAGGCAAGGGGAGCAATGGCCTATAGAAACCCCCGTGTGGTTGGAAGCATTCTATGTCTGCCATCGACCGGGTCAAGCATCCAGAAAGGTAAGCATTCCAAAACAAACCCCTATTCTGGTGAAAATTGCTACCTAAAGCCGAACTAGTGGATAGAACTCTTCAACAGAAAACAAGGAAACTAGTATGACGTCATACGTCACAGCGCCGCTGTCTGCGCAGTTCCCCCCTCCCCGGGAGGGGGAAGGGGGAGCCCCAGACCTCCCACGCCATCTATCCACCCATCAGTTCTTCGGCTGATGCTATAGGCAATGGTTATGTGCTCCGGCTCCAGTGGTTGTTTCAGCACTGTACCTAGAGTGTGGTGTCTGTTTTCTAGGTGGTGCGTGAGCCGGGAGTGATTCTTCAGTACTCGGGCTGCATGCGCCTAGGGTTCCCTTCCCTAGGTGCCCTGTAAGTACTACCCTCGGGGCTTGGGGCCACCTTCCACAAGTTCCTTGGGTCCTGCCCCTGCTTGGCCGTTTACTGCTTGGTTTTCGGCCGCTCTTTGTGTGCTCGGGTGTTCTGTCTCCCTTGTTCACCTTGGAGTAAGGGGCAGTTTTTGCACTGGTGGGGAGCAGGGTACTGTGCAGCTTGTCTTTACCAATCATAGCGGCCGGCTCTGTTCCGCTTGGGTATGCTGTCCTCTTGCGGGGTTTTCTTTTTCTTTTTGTTTATCTACCTGGTGGGGGGTCTGCCTTCGTTCTTGCCCCTTGTGTCCCTTGTGTTCTGAGTATTTTCTGGTGGTACCCCTGCTAGGTCCCCGTGAGTGTACACGTCCCGGGGGTTCAGCTCTTAGAAAGTTGTTTGGTAGCTTTGGGTGCCGGTTAGCAGTACCCTGCCTGGGATTACCTGAGCGTGAGCCCTCTTATAGTAAACGCTCGGGACCCTGGGAAACCCCTGGGGGCGCGCGGGTCCGATGGATGTGACCCCAGAGTCCCCCCCTCGCTTCCAGCGAGTTTGAGGGTTGCTCTCACCCTTTGTCTCTGGGTGACTCTCTGTTTTGCCTCCGTCTGCTGCCTGTGGGGTCGGTGACACCTTCGACCCGGAGTCCTGCGAGTTTGGTTGCTCGTTGTGGCTCGGTTACCCGGTTGTGCTAACAAAGCGGGTGCGGGCAGTAGGGGCGTTGCACTTGAGCCTTGGTGGTGGCAACGTTCTCGTGGTTTCCTCCCCGGGAGCCCCGGGGCTGCCCCGTTGTAGTTCGTTTTGGGACTTGGGGGTGTTGGTTGCTTCGGTTCCATCCACGCCCCCTTGTCTTTCCCCTGGATCACCCTTCCTGCCTGCATCCGGTTCCTTACTGTCTGTAGGTTCGGGGCGGGGTTTTTGATGGTGTTGAGACTCGGGCAGTCTCGGGGAATTCCCCTTCCGGGGTAGTGACGGGGGCATTTGAGTCTGTTCCTCCAGCCGTGTTGTACGAGTCTGCCAGTGGGCTCCCTTCATTAGTGTTTTCACGGCTGCCCCGGTTTTCTGGTACGGCCGGGGCTTTGGGGGGAACGGCTCGGCCCCGGGGCCTGTCGTGTAGGTTCCCGGGGCTGGGAAGGGGCTGACTTGGGGGGGCCTTGGCCCCATTGGACCCCGTGGGGGTTTTTATCCCCCTCTAGGTGGGGCTTGTGGTTACGCGGAGTGGGGTTTTTCCTCCCCACTCGCCGTATGTGCTGTTGGGCGTCAGCCTCTCCCCGGGCTCGGTTCCTTGGCCTTTGAGTCGGTTGGTTCCGTCCTGTGGGTGGATGTTTCCTCCCACCCTTTTTTGGGACGGTGTTTTCGTCATGTTTCCCCGTTCAATGGGGTTCTGCGTGACTTCTGATCTCAGGTGCGCCTGCGCCTTCGTGTGCCTTCGGGACTAGTGTTGGCTTCTGTGTTCTCGAGGGTACGGGAAGGTTTTTCGCTACTTCCCGCATTATTGGAACGTCTGTCGGCTCCTCCTACTTGTCGCCCTGTTGGGCTACTTGTCGCCCTGTTGGGCTGCTTGTCGCCCTGTTGGGCTGCTTGTCGCCCTGTTGGGCTGCTTGTTGCCCTGTTGGGCTGCTTGTCGCCCTGTTGGGCTGCTTGTCGCCCTGTTGGGCTGCTTGTCGCCCGGTTGGGCTGCTTGTCGCCCGGTTGGGCTGCTTGTCGCCCGGTTGGGCTGCTTGTCGCCCGGTTGGGTTCCTTTTTGGGCTCTTTGCTTCTTTGGCCGTTTTTCTTGTTCCTGCTTCCTCTTTTGGCTACTTTTCTCGTGCATTAGTCCTGGCTGGCGTCTTCCCGCAGGGAGGGTGTGCGGTTCGGCCAGCGGGTTATGCGCATACGCCGTGGAGTTTGTTTTGGTCTGGGCGGTGTTTCAGTGCTGGTGTTTTGCGCCCTTTTTGCTACAGTGCTTCGCCTCTCGTTCTTCTCCCTGGCTGCGGTCTGTGCCCCTTCGCGCCGGGGGTGTCCTGGTTCCCAGTTGTGGGGAGGACACCGCGGTTTTCCCTGTGTCATGGGTGTGGACCGCCTCCTTCGCCTCTCCCTGTTCTCCTGCAGATCTGGCAGGGTCCGGCTCTGGCAGGGTCCGGCTCTGGCGTTTTCACCTGGCGGTGCTCCCAGGTTCTTCTGGGCACGGTTGAGTCGTGTCAAGTTCGTGCCGCCATTCGCCAGGTGAGTTTCTGCGGTCTGGCGTCTTTTGGCTGGGCGCTGGATGCGGTGTTGTTTATATACCTGTCTTTATTTAGGTATATTTTTGTACGACTGAGACCGTTCGCACACCAGTGACTGTCCCTTTTTCAACCCTTCCTGTCCCCCTCATGTGCATGTCCAACCCATGCTGGAGTCATTCAGGGGACCCTCCTTTTTTAATGTTGTGAGGTGTGGGGGTTGTAGGGTTGGTTCTGTACTCACCTGGTAAGGCTCCTGGCTGTGCTTGCAGGATTTTGAGCTCTGGCTCTTGGGTCCCGCCTATCTGGTAGAACTTGCGGGACAGTACCAGTGGAGTGCAGTGGTGCTATTGGCACATTTGGGGAACACTGTATTACCAACAGAGGTCTGTGCTTGTTACACGACCTACTTGCGAGCATAAGCCTTCTTGCTGGTTCGTCCGTGGACTTCCAGGGTGCACTAGCCTGTTTTCGTATGGCAGTTCCGACCCGTCCTGGTTGTGAGGGTATGTGGGCCGGTGGACTGCTCCTAGCAGCTGCCTGGTGGGCCACCCTCTGGCCGGTCTAGCTTGGCCTTGGGCCGGGCTTCAGGTGTAAAAGAGCTCCCAGTACCTCATCCAGCAGGTATCGAGCGGGGTTTCTCCGCCGTCGGTCGCCTGGTGCAGGTTTCTGGGCCTGCAGGGTTTTGTCGTGTCTCCGTTGGCCCTGTCTGGGGTCTGCCTGCTCCGTTCTCTGCCTTTGCAGAAGGGAGTTGCTATTTACATGTTGCATGTTGCAGTGGTGTCTGTTGCTGCTGCTGCATGTGTGCATTGGTACCGTGTTTCACGGTGGCGTGTCCTTGTTCCTGTGTCCGGTTGTGGAGTGGCACTTTGCTGCCGTTTTGTGCCTGGGGATTGCGTGGGTTTTTTTCTGTCCCTGCATGATTGTCCACCCCTGGTTGTTATCCTGGGGTTTTTGTGCTTCTGCTCTTTCTTCCTGCCTCCTCTGCAGCAGGGATGTTCTGCGTGTGTTCTTAGGCGTTGGTCAGCCTGTGTCCTGTGCTGTGCTTCTTTGTCTCGGTCTATTGCAGTTGTTCGTACCCCTTGGTTCGGGTACTGTTCTGGCGGCGACCCTTCCGCCTTCTTTGGTTTCTTAGCTTGCCCTGCCGGTTGTTTTTTTTTTTGGGGGGGTCTTGCGATGCCTCGCGTCGGACCCGTCGTTTCTGAACTCCTGGCGGGCTTGCATGCTTTGGGGAGTTTTTCTGTTCGGACGTTCCATCTCCAGACGTTCCATCTCCAAGTGCCGCCTGGGTTTCGGTGGTCGCGCCTGAGATCTTCCCGCGGCTCCGCCTTTTTCCTAGGCTCGGAGGGGCCTTGTCGGGGCTGCTTATGTTCTGCCTCGCGGTCTCGCCTCCGGTTGGTGGTCGGGTGGCTTCGTGGTAGGTGTCCCACCTGCGTGCTTCTCTTGGCGGCAGTATGGGGTATTTTGGCGGTCCTTCCTTTTCCTGTCCCTTCTTAGGTGGTTACTCTTGTTAGCTTGGTTTACTCTCGGCTTGGTTTTCTGGTGGGGGTTGGGGGCCGTCGTCTTGCCACATACTGTCGCCTCTTTTCGTGCGGCGCGGGCGGAGCCGCTTCAGCTTGCTTTCGGTCTTGGTGTTGCTTCTGCACCGTTAGTCAGCTGTCTTGTGCGTCGTTTCACCTCCGGCCTGTTTATGCGCCGCTTGCACCATCCTGGTCTCTGGTCAGCGTGCTCTGTCTTCTCCTCGGTTGGTAGTGCCCCTTCGGTTCCGGTGTGTTTTTTCGTCGGCTCTTTCCTTTGGGCCTTTGCCTCTAGGGGTCGAGTCGGAGTTTCCTTGCTCCTTCGGTTTTAGCGTTTTGGTTGTTTGGTGGCAGCAGTCTCCATCTTTTCTGGCGCGGGGTGGGGCTGCTGCATTCTGGAGGGGTCCAGGGTTTGTTGGTGCTTCGTTGGTCGGGCCGGGGGTGTGTCGTTTTTGTGTTCAGTGGCGGCCCTCCGCTGTTGTTTGCGTGCCGCAGCGTTTGGGTCCGGAGCGCGTTTTGCGTTGATCCGGTTCTGTTCTTCCCGGTTCGCGGGTGATAGTGTCCCGGGTGGTCAGCCGTGTTCTTGCGGCTACGCTGCCTGTGTTCTTCCCTCATGCCTGTGGCGTTCGTGGCTTCGCTGCTCTCGCTGCCGTCTGGGCGACGTGGCCTTGCGGTCTTTCGGGCATGGATTTTTGGTGTTCGTGCAGGGGTCTTGCTGCTCGTGGTTCTCGTGTTGTTCCCGGGATTTTCGGGGCTGTGGCGCCTTGGGTTGGCATTTGCTGCCGGTTGTCTCGCCTCCTTGGGGGGTGCGTGGTGTCCGCCTCCCGGTTCTGTCCCTTTGACCTTCCTCTGTGGGTAGTTAGCTCCGGGGAGCCAATGGGGCTCCCCCCAGAAAACCAGCGTTGAATGTAATGAAACGCCATTTTCTGGGTGAGACCCGGAGGCTTCCCGGCAACCCTCCCTCCCTCCGGTCGGCGTTTTTCGCGTGTTTTGACATCCAGCCTCAGAACTGATGGGTGGATAGCCGGCGTGGGAGGTCTGGGGCTCTCCCTTCCCCCTCCCGGGGAGGGGGGAGCTGCGCAGACAGCGGCGCGGTGACGTATGACGTCATACTAGTTTCCTTGTTTTCTGTTGAAGAGTTCTATCCACTAGTTCGGCTTTAGGTAGCAATTTTCACCAGAATAGGGGTTTGTTTTGGAATGCTTACCTTTCTGGATGCTTGACCCGGTCGATGGCAGACATAGAATGCTTTCAACCACACGGGGGTTTCTATAGGCCATTGCTCCCCTTGCCTCTCTGAGGGGGCCAGGTTCTGGCTCGTGGTCCCCGGTAGGCCCTAGAACTCCATACACATGACTGATGCCAAAGTCTGACATTAGCATATCAGCCGGTAAAGCTCCGGGGAGCCTCCGGGTGTCCCCCAGAAAATGGCGTTTCATTACATTCAACGCTGGTTTTTTGTTTCTTTTTCTTTGGCACTCTTGCAGTTTCTGTTGAATGTCCTGTTTTCTAGTTCAAATATATCCTTCTACCTGTTGAATATTAAATCCAGCATTGATGGAACATCCCCTTCCTTCATTCTTGTGACCTGTCTGGTTGGCATCTGGGTCCAAAAATGCAAAAATGAAAACTCATTCGATTTCAATCAAACTTTTTTGACAAGTTCTATATGAAAAGTGTTTCATCTGGTCCAAGTTTCAGCATTGTAGCATAAATAGGAAGGGAGAAAAAAAATATTGAAATAGTTGTGAAAATTATGCAAAAATGGTCAAAATCGATTATCAATCAAAAGTGTCAACTGAAATAATAACTACGACTCTTTGCTGTCACAATAGCATATATTAAACAAATATTATAATTAGTTTAGTTGGAAAAAAATTTTAAGGAAAAAAAAAAAGGATTTTTTATTTTTTTTTTTTTTTTAAATATTTTTTTTTTTTTCATTTTTTTTTGGGCGATTTGCATCAAACTTACACACCTGACTGTACGTAAGCCTATCTGTAAGGATGTCAATTTTGGAGAAAATTGGTTGATGTCAACCCCAGCCACAGATTTTAGAACCTTAGACTTTATTCATTTCTGTTTTTTTTTTCAATTGACACAAACGTTTACAAAACTGATTCCTTTTTTATTCAATTTACATGAAACTTACACAGTATATGTGGAGGGCATGTCTCTACATTGGGGGGCTTTCATTTTTCTCTAAGTTCATTTATTGATTTTATAATAGCAATAAACATGCCATATTTGCAAACAATTTTTGGGGAACTTTGAACATTTGTATTAGGAAAACTAAAGATGTTTTGGAAATTCTAAATCCCCAAATCCTTTATTATATGCTAATGTGTCAGAAAAGTGTCACAGAATAATTATATCTGAAACGTGTGTTCTGAAGTGTGGACTTGAAAATGTGTAAAAAACGTTCAAAAAAAAAAAACTCCCTTTCTATTTACGCTGCAGTACTGAAACTTGGGACAATTTAAGCACTTTTCATATACAACTAGAAAATTAATATTGGTTGACATTGAACAACTTTCATTATAATAACCAGACGGCCCCTTAACGTGTTGATACAGGAATGTGTCTCTGATGAGGTTTATGAATCTGCCTGTCCAAATGCCTTCTGTTCTTGTTTCATAGACCTCCCACCTTATTGATTTCAAGTTGAAGTCATGAACAGTCATGATTTATCTTTATTTGGGCTTAGTATAATATCTCTTGATCATTATGAGGCCCTCTTGTTTGTTGTCCAGCTCCTCCTCTGCGTTGCTTGCTAGTGGATTGTAGCTCACTCAGTACTGTGGTTTTCACACTCAGAAATAGTCCCCTTGATTTTGTTTCAAAATAGCATATGTTTACTGGAGGCCTGGGGAAGCCGATGTGAGCCCAGTGTAGCAGCGGGAGTTTTAAAATCTTACGCTATACCCTACTACTTCATTTGATGTAATACACAGTCTGATGATAACTTCTCACCCCATCATATGGTGTAATGTGCAGCCGAAGGGTTGATCCCTTTCCATTAATGATTTTGTTGTTTTGTTTCATGTTACGATCCCAATCACCTTGTAGAAAAAAATTATTTCTTCTCTGTTCCTATTCTCATGTAGAGGTTTCATGATTTATTGCGCATCATCATTACCTGAGTATCCGTTAGAACTCTTGTAATCCCTTTGCATACCGGCAGTTAGGTTTGCCATGTTAATGATTGGCTGTCAATTGTGTTAAGTTAGGTGTTTCTCTACGAGTGGATCCGAGTCGATTCTAGAGTCAAGAGTCAGTCAAGAGTCTTTCTAATGCAACCATAGCCTTTCTGACGCCAATCTAAAGTAAATCAAGCACCCTTTGTATTAGTGGTTAAGTTAGTAAATAAACTACTGTTAAGCTTTATGCAGTGTTTCCGTTGAACCATTTCTGAATACTGCCAACTATTTTACTTAAGCCTTCAGCTCCCTGTGACTTCAACACCGAGTTGCCTATTATTCACAAATCTATAAATGTGATGAGGACCCTAGGAGTCCCTTAAAGTGTTTCAAGCATTTACGAGATTCTAACGACCAACGTGGATCAGGACCAGGTGAGACTAGTCTGAGAAGAGACCCTCAAGGACTCTAACTTGACCTTGCTCCCAGGCCCTGTACAGTTGCTCTCGTATTTTCTCTGCTGGATTCTGACAGCTTCGTGAAGCATCTGCCACATGTATATTGGTGACGTATGCATTGCAGTCGGGAAAGCAAATTAGAAAACCCCCACACTTATGTTGCCCAGGATATAGTTTCCTTGTGGTCTCTTTCCTTTTGGGTTTTGATCTTTCTGCTCCTCCTTTCCTGTTGTGTCCCATTAATAACTTTTGTGGTTAACTAAAACCGCACAATATATACATTTACGATGGGAGTAACCGTCATGAAATCGTACATATACAATTGAGTGTGTAGCACATGATTTGAAATGCCTCGCGAGGGATAGGGGCAGCTATAGTCCAGCCCGGCCAATAGTAAACAAATGCCTTCTTGAAAAAAAATCATGGGTAACATATCAGGGTGTGAGAGCCTCGGTACTGAGTGAGCAACCAAGGCTGGCGTATGCAGCATGAGCTAACAGCACTGCTGTTCAGCTTGTGAACACAGCGTTGCCTAAAAATGTAAAAAAAATGTATGTATTATTTAGCGATGATAGTATTACAGAAGACCCCTGACTGATAAATATGACCAGGATTTTGAAAATAGCAGGATTGTGGTGATAAATAGTGCTGTGGAGGGAGGATTAATCTTGGTGGGGAGGGAGGTAGTGTTATCTGCTGACTCTGTGTAATTACCTAAGTGTAGTGTAGTTACACAGAGTCAGCAGATAATACTACCTCCCTCCCCACCAAGATTACTCCTCCCTCCACTGTCCAAAAGGTGTGACCACCTTTTACTGTCTGGACTCACCATACCAGCTTAGTGGTTCGCTGTGGTGAACACAAATATAGATACTTATATATAACATGTGTATATAGTGTAATAACAGCAAAAGAGTATGTTGGGAGGAGCCATTTTGGTGAGGGAGGTGGCATTGTCTGCATGACTTGTCATGCAGTGTGTGGTTGCCACTATGATGTTTGGGCACCATATCAGCTTAGTTGTACAGTTATGGTGAATAAACATGCAGGTACTTATATATATAGTGTGTGTGTATAGTGTAATAACACCACAAATAGTATGGTTGGAGGAGGAATGTTAGTGTGTTTGGCATTGAACGACTGAGGGAAGGAGGGAGCGTTAGCTGACTCTATTACACACAGAAATCACAATAGCGTGATACATCAATGAACAAATTGTTTTAGCTGACTCTGTGTGGTGACTTCTGTTATTGCCTGAATTCACCATACCAGCTTAAATGAACAGTTATGGTGAATAAAACATGTAGATACTTATATATAACGTCTGTATATAGTGAATAAAAGCAAGAAAACAGTATTGTGGTAGGAGAATGTTGGTGAGTGAGGTGAGGTGAGGAAGGGACTGGCGGCCAGTGGCTGGCTGGCAGGTGTGGTGGCCACTCCTCGTTGGTTTCTGACTCACCATAACAACTTAGTAGTTCGTTATGGTGACCAAAACATGCAGATACTTGTATATAATCTGTGTATATAGTGTAATAACAGCAAAACTATTTGTTTATTGTGTTATGAACGTAACAATTGAATCACTAATATGCACATCATAATTTTAAGTATAGCGATGTTCACACATTTTATTATATAAATATATCACACTACACACTACTTGAATAATATTACTGCAAAAAAAAAAAAAAATCAGACATTTAAATAATTAGGTAATAATATCTTTGTGGCAACTCCAGTCTGACAGCTCAGGCGGAGCAGACTGCCTCAGAAGCTTGCTCTGTCAATGCCTCTTTTTTTTTTTGCCAGACTCCCCTGCCCTATTGCAGCCAAAATATGTCACCTACGATTCTTTTATTCTTTTTCCCGTGATCAGGAAACACAAATGAATACTTTTTATGAGACGAAAGAATTTTTTTGGTATTTTTTTGTTGTTGTGCCTGGCGGTGTTGCAGGCCAAAATGGTTTAAACCCTTAATGGTTTAACAAAATGGTTAAACCCTTAATGGTTTAAGGGTTAAAGGATGCTACCATTTGGCCTCTGCAGAAAACCAGCCTTGAAAGTTATGAAATGTGTCTTTCTGGGGGAGGGGCCTTGGTGGTTTTTTGGACCCTTCCCTCCCTACCTAGCGTATCAGTTTCTATTTTTTGGTTTTGAACTGGTGATTATGTTCTTGGGGAGCCGACAGCTCCTGTGGTGGTGCCACCTTATGGTGGTCCACTGTTACTAGTGGGAGATGTATGACCTAACTATTGGCTGGATCATTTACTAAATCATTTGCTGCATTTTTTACTGTCTGTAAACCATGCAGTTGTCTATTTTTCTGTTTCCTGTTTGTGGGATTGTTTCTTCTGTGAGGGGTGATTATGAAGCATGTTTGCATCCTTGAGGAGGGAGGGAGGCAAAGTTTTGCCCTCTGGTCTCCAGTAGGCTATTAAGGACTTACAGGGGATCATGTGTGTGGAGCTATCTCAGTGTGATTACAGGGAGCCACTGAGGCTCCCTGTAGAGGTACTTTATTACATTTTATGCTGTTTTTTGTAGGTCTCAGAAAGAATATCTTAAAGCCTCAGAACGACAAGAAGAACAAAAGCTAATGCAGCAGCAGGGAGAATACCTTCAATTAGAAACTCGAAAGTTCCGTCGACGTGGCCTTTTGGCATACTATGTTAAAGAACAGTCTCTCCTCAAAGAGGAGCTTATCAAGAGAGAACAGCAGCTAGAGACTGCTCATTCAATGCTTCTAAGACACCATCAGTTAACACAGGACCTTGAATATCGCCAGCAAAGAGCTATTCATGCTTTGAAGGAGGAACAGGTAAATTCATATTAGTTATTTATGTATTTATTTTTGTTTATCTCTGGTGTTAAAGGTCTGTGTCAAGGGTTAGATATGCAAAAGCTCATGGCATTTTTCAATTTATACAACACTAGGAATGTGGCATTTATCTGGCTATTATCTGACTGGATATCTATCTTTTTTATTTCATTTTTACATAACAAAATTTGTTAGAATTAGCTATTTGTGCTCTAGTATCTATCTAAAGAAATTTAATGTATATTTCTTTTACATAATTCTTATACTTTAGCTTCTTATCCTTCACTTTGTAATTTTTAAGCTTGAAATGTTATTTAATAATGTGCTAATATATTTTAGAAAGTTACATTTGTTTTAATGCTAGATTGTATAATAGATTGTTTTTCTTTTGTTTTTGCCTTGTGGAGGGGGTCTGCCTTTATGGTCCCCCTTTGCTGTTCTAGGGGTTTTATATATATATATTTCTGTTGGTGGTACTTCCCGCTTGGCCCCCGTGAATGGTCACGTCCTGGGGGTTCAGCTTTTAGAGGTTTGTTTGGTAGACTTGGGCGCCAGTTTGCAGTACCCTGCCTGGGCTTCCCTTAGCGTGTAACCATGGCTAAGAGCCCCGGGAAACCCCCACGGGGGCTCCGTGGTCTGATGGATGTGACCCCTGAGTCTCCCACTCGCATCTTGTGAGTTTGATGGTTGATCTCTCCCCTTGTCTCAGGGTGTCACTCACCGGTTGTGCCTCTGCCATGCTGCCTGTTGGGTCGTAGTTTCTTTTGACCCGGAGTCGTGCGATGGGATTTTTCTGTTCGTGCTCTCAGTCACCCAGGCAGCTGGTCATGATAAGCAGGTGCAGGTGGCTGCAGCGTTGCATGCTAGGTTTAGGTTGCTGCAACGCTCTAGCTTGATTGCGGCCCCGGATGCCCAGAGACTGCCCCGTTTTGGTTGTAGGGATCCGGACTTGGGGGTGGAGGTCACTTCGGCTCTGGTTTCTTCCGCTCCTCCTAGTTCTTTCCCCTTTGTTGTGCATACTTCATCTCCTTGCTTCCGGCTCTGAACCGTGGGTTTTGGAGTTGGAGCAGGGTCTGGTTGGGTTGAGACTCGGGCGGTCTCGGGGGTTTTCCTCTTCCGGGGTGGCGGTAGAGACATTCGAACCTATTCCTCCAGTCATGCCGAATGGGTCTGACCAGTGGGCTCCCTTCCTTAGTGTTTTGTTTGGCTGCCCCGGCTTTTCCTTATGAGGCAGGGGCTTTGGGGGATATGGCTCAGCCCTGGGTCCTGCCATAGAGGTTCCCGGGATTGGGGAGGGGTTGCCTGGGGGGCCTCGGCCACGTATTGCCTTGTTGGGTCTTTGTTCCCTCGGTGCGGGGCTTGCAGTTCCTCAGAGTGGGATTTTTCTTTCCCCCTCTGCGTTTGTGTTGGTTTCGGGTCTACCCCTCCTTGGGTTCGGTTCCATGTCCCTTCGAGTCCGTCGGTTCCATCATTCCTGGGGGTGTGTTTTGCGCCTTTTCCTCACCCTTTTCGCGCTTATTTCGCGATACTGTTCCCTTTGTATCTGGGTCCCTGCATGTCCCTTGATCAGGGGTGTCTTTTTGTCCGTATGTACCTCCGTGCATTTGTGCTTGCTTGTCATGGTTCTCGTTGGTTCGCGAACCTCTTCATACCTTCAATATTCTTGGAATGTCTGTTGACTTCCGTTGAGGTTTCCCTCTGGTCCTTTTCGGACTCATTGGTCCCCTTCCGTCCTCCTTGTCTTCTTTCGCTTCTGTTTCGCCTTATTTTGTTTTCACATCGTCTCTCCTTCCTATTTTGACATTCCTCGTATACATTACGTGTGCCTTGCTGGTGTATGTATGATGTGTGTACAGTATATATGATATGTGCGTGTCCGACTGGTGTACGAGCCGCGCCAGCCAGTAGACAGATGGTACAGTTCGTACCTTGCACACTGGGGCCAGGGTGTTCGTTTTGTGTTTGGGCTGACTACTCGTGTGTTCCGTGTCGTTTATCGTGGTTTTCTATGGCTTCTCGCTCGTCTTCTCTCTCCAGTCATAGCCCTCTGGATGCTGGGGGTGTTCTGGATTTTATATGTGGGGACGTCACTTCGTTCTTTTCTTTGCTTACGGGTGTCCTGGTTCCGTCTTTTCTTTGTTCCATCTATGTACAGCACATCGTCTTCTGCTGGGCACGCACCTCTGGACGTATTTCATATTCAACTTCGAAAATTTTATTCAGGTAAAAGTACAAACAATACCTACAGCCTCTACTACGCATAGCATTTCGGGCAAACCACTAGTGATGCTCCTGGTATGTTACTCGGCTCGACTGTGTTGTGGCACGGTCGTGTCTCCACTCTGCAGGTGAGATTGTACTGTCTGGCAACTCTGTCGGCCTGGTGCTGGTTCTTGATTTTTCGCGGGGTACTTGCCTAGTTGTGTTTGCGGGAGTTGAGCTGTGGCTCTTTGGTCCTAACTCTCACCTGTTGGTCGATGGGTGTGCAGTTTCCTGAGCCTACTGGGCTCTATCTTATCTACGTTTGCAACTGTGTGTGAGGTTTGCCTCCACCACATCATTTCCTAGTGCATTCCATATCCTGCCTCCTCTGACATTGATTGGGTTCTTTTTGCTGTCTGTGGCTCATTTGAGTACTCAGCTTCCTCCTGTGTCCCCTTGTGTGTGTACCAACATTTTCACTACTCCATCCTTGTTTACTCTGTCACTTCCTGACTTGACAGGGTTGTGTCAATGGCTCCTAATTGGGTTGTTAGGTATTGTGTGTGTCTTCTGTGATGACTGTGTCCGTGTATCTTGTTCTTAGCTGTACTGTGGGGCACTGCCCCACATTTTGGTGCTTTTTGTTTAGTTTTTCGGCACCTGGGTCTTTTCCCTATACAGTATTTGAACACTCCTTCGTTCCCTCGGTCCGTGCGTCTGTATCCTCCTTCCTTGCCTATCTTCGGTGCCTGGCTGCACCCTGATATCCATGGTGTCCCTCTATGTATGTGCGACTGCCACTACATACTTTGTGGTCGGTCGTGTACATGGTGTTACCACCTGCTACTTGATCCATATTCGGGGGTTTTCCTTGCCTGTTTCCATTTTTCCTCCTCCTATGCTACACATAGCTGTGTATCTGGGTTGGTGCTTATTGGCTATACTGATGTTAGGTGCTGGGGTGGGCCTCTATCTATGTTCAGTTCCCTGCTTTTGGACTACCCTGTTGTTTGGTTTTGGTACCGAGTTCCTTAATTTTTCTTTGTATCTCACTGCAGGCTTCTGAGTTGCACTGTCTGTGGGGGTTGTAGAATTCGGTATACCGCTCCTGTCCTACTGGTTCCTTTTCTTGGGACGGGTAGCTGGGATTCCGGTCCTGGCTCCGTCTTTTCTTTGTTCCTTTTCCGGACCGTGTGTTTTTGTTTTCCTGAGGTTCACGTCCTTCGTAGTTCTCCTTATATATACCTCGGGAACGCGTGCATCGTTCTTCCCTGCTAGAGCTGGTTGCGCAGCTCCTTTGGGTTGTGGGGTCGCTGTTTTTCGCTTTGCGCCTTGCGCTTTTGTCCGTGGTGCTCGTTTTTCTCGTTGGCCTCTGCCTGGGCCTTGGCTCCTCGGTGTTTGGCCTTGTTGGTGCTTCAGGGGTTCTGGGGGGGATTTTCCTCCTGGACGGGGCGTGTCTGCTCGCCCGGGTTGGTTCCTTTTCGGCTCGCTGGGGTTAGATTCCTGGTTTCTCTGGCGGCCATTCCTTCTGGTTTTTGCCTGCTTTCGCAACACCTGCTGCTTTACTCGGTTCCGGTCCTGTGGGTCTTCCCGCAGCTCCACCTCTTTTTGTGGATTGGTCCAGCCCTGTATAGGGCTGGTTCGTTCTTCCCTTCGAGTCTTCACGTCTCGGGTTTTTTGTCTTTAGTTTCTTGTCGCTTGTGTGGGCACTGGTGGCTTTGTTGTTGGGTCTCCTGCCTACGTGCTTCATCTCAATAGTGGTGTGTAGTTTTCCTGGCGGTCTTTCCGGTTTTCCTATCAATGCAAAGGGTCCTTTGGTGTCTGATCGGGTTGTCTTGTCTTTCCCTTCTGGGTTGTTCCGGGACCGTCGTCTGGTACCGTGTACTGTCTCCTCGTCTTGGGTGGTGTTGGTGGAGCCGCTCCAGCTGCCGTTTGGTGGTGGTGGTGTTCCTTTTGCTCCATTCCGCTTGCTGTCTTGGGTATTGTTTTCCCTCCGGCCTGCTCTTGCGTTTCCGGTGCTGTCCTAGTCATTGGCCCGGGTGGTCTATTTTCTTTCTTTTCCTCGTTTTGGTCCTTGGGTTGCTACTTGGTTGGTCTGGCCGGGGGTGCTTCCTTTATTGTTCGGTTGCGGTTCTTCGCTGTTCGCTGCGCGTCTTGGCCTCTGGGGTCATGGATGCGTGTTGGTTAGACCGGGTTCCCTTCCTACCCTCATTCCTGTTCTGAGGTTCGGGACTGCAGGGTCTTTTAGTTTCATCTGTGGTTTTGTTTTTAAGTTTAGGGCGCATGGCGACTGCCTCCCAGATCCTTCTCTCTTTTCCTTGTCTGTGGTTAGGTAGCGTTGGGAAGCTGACGGGGCTCCCCCCAGAAAACCAGCGTTGAATGTAATGAAACGCCATTTTCTGGGTGAGTGTATGACGCTCCCTGGCATCCCTCTCTCCCTCCCTCCGGTCGGCGGTGTTTTTCGAGTATATTTTGACATCTAGTCTAAGAACTGCCGGTTGGATCGCTGGTGTGGATGGTCAGGGGCTCCCGTCCTGGGGGGGGGGGGTTACGCAGATGGCGGCATTGCAATGTGATGATGTCATGCTTCTTTGATAATTTTGTTTTGGGTGTTCTGTCTACTCGTTCGGCTTTCGGTAGCAATATTTTCACCGGGAATAGGGGTTTGTTTTGGGGCACCTGTCTTTCTGGGTAACCTGTCCTGGTCGATGGCAGACAGAATGCTCCCAACCACAGGGGGGTTTCTATAGGCCATTGCTCCTCGTGCCTCTCTGAGGGGGCCAGGTTCTGGCTCGTGGTCCCCGGTAGGCAAGAACTCCAAGCACTTTGACTGATGCCAGAAAGTTATACATATCCATTCAGCCTGGATAGCTCCGGGGAGCCTCCGGGACTCGCCCAGAAAATGGCATTTCATTACATTCAACGCTGGTTTTTTGAAAATATAAAACCATTGTCACTGATTTATATCATTGTGCTGCAGAAAGTTCTCTTGAAATGCTGCTGGTTTGATATTTGTCAACATAATTGCATAAAAGTCTGCATTGGGTGCACTTGTAATACATGTGAAATTGTGTTTATGTCGGGAGGCTAGATTTTGTTTTCTCTAATGAAAAGATAAGTTACTGAAAAATGCCAGAGTAAGAAATGTTTGACTTGGAATCTTTAAATGTTAGGCAGGAACCCAGGATGTACTGAGCATTTACTAATTCCCTTTGTTTCTCTTTATAAGTTTACATACATTGTCATTGTTTCAAACATTTCTCTCTGATCAAACGTTGTACAGCCGGTAAGTGAGAAGAGTGAAGAAGAGCATTGAATGGCTTCTGTTAAGCAATCAGCATAAAAGATTCTGATTGATTACAAAGTTGGAAGCATAGCCTATTATTTACAATTTTTTTTTTTTTCAGATGAATAAACAACACCAAACAGAATTGAGCAGTCAGCATGAATATATGAAGAGAGTTGAGAGAGATCTTCGGAAAAAGCATGCATTACAACAGAAGCAGCAGCCAAAGAGTTTAAAAGTAAGATACATTATGACCTTGGGGCCGAATGAAGTATGTTGGGGTGGGGCTGAATGGTTATACCAGGGATTTAATCTGAACCCATCAAGATCCCTGGCAACACTCCTCACAGGTTAAAAAAAAAAAAAAAACATATATATGTGTGTGTGTGTGTGTATGTGTGTGTGTGTGTGTGTGTGTGTGTGTGTGTGTGTGTGTGTGTGTGTGTGTGTGTGTGTGTGTGTGTATATATATATATATATATATATAAAAAGTTTGTGAGGGTACCACCTCTGGTGCCAATGTGGGGACCCATAGCCTCGGAGAAGAAAATAAAAAGTATTCAGAGGAGACCTTGTGGTTTCTCACTGAACACTAATATTATCTTCTCCTACCACCCCCATTCTTTTGTATGTACACATATATATTTACTTTATTTGAACTTTGTTACAAAAAAGGAGTTACATATGGGTTACAAAGATGGTTGTCATAGGTTGTCGAGTTCCTCCAGCTCCTCAGATGGCGGGCAGGAACCCTGGATGCAGTGCGCATTTCCCCTCTGTATCGCCACACTGAGGCGCTGGAAAAGAAAGCTTGCAGCTCTCGGGTCCCTTGTTGTTTCAATGAGCCTAGAACCCAGTTCCTTCAAAAAACTGGTAGCACTTTTACCCCAGGCGCCGAGCGTCTCAGAAGCAATGGGGACAAAATTGTAGTGGTGATCCAGTTCTCTATACTTACGGGATTTGGCTGCTTCCCTGTGGGTGGCAGCGCCACCTGGTTGTGCAACACTGAGGTTAATGTAGGTGTTAGCCAGGGTTGATACGCATGTGTAGTCCCATACCAACTGCTTGCCATTCTTCCAGGGGTTCACTGTGATACCATCCGGGCGACCAATAAGAGCATCAGAGTTACGGGGCGTTAGGTAACGGGGCTCTCTTTCAGCTGGGCATCCAGCTGTGGTGAGGCTCCTCTTGATGATGTCGTTAACTTCACTGTGCCTCGAGTGCCATCCCCCTGTGCTTTGGCAGAGTAGGCCATGGTGACCGTACCTGTCAGCCACCACCTCGCCGCAAATACACCTATATCTGGTGTGGATTGGGGCAGCAAGGCGGAGGGCCACAGCAATTCGGAGGGCGTGTGGTGTGAGACGCGTGCCAGTTGCCGACATTGGGGTTGCTAACAGGAAATCCCCTGCATGTGGTGCTGCTACTGCTGTGAGGCGAGCAATGTCGTGTTGTGTTGTTGCAGCACCCAGGCACTCTGCAGCAACTTGGTCTACAATGGGACCATCCCAGCTGGATTGCTTGTGGGATTTTGGGGATTTTGGGGAAAATATATATATATATATATATATATATATATATATATATATATATATATATGTATATATATATATATATATATATATATATATATATATATATATACAACTTTAGAACACTTTCCCACCAGGAGACTCGAACCCTAGCCAGCACAGAAGCCTTCCAGCAACTGGCATAACAGGTACGCCTTAACCCTCTGCACCACCGCTCAGACCCTTAAAAGAGATGGTAATTTCGGAGTATTTAAATCCCCCAAAGATCAACACCTCCCAAGGGCACCAGAGCAAGTGAGGGGTCATTTAGACGTTAATTTCATCAAGTCCCTGTTAATATGGGAAGACACAGTGTCTCTGCTTAAGGCACAACTCTCCTAAACACGAGAGTTAAGTATACAACTTTAGAACACTTTCCCACCAGGAGACTCCTGGTGGGAAAGAACACTTTCCCACCAGGAGTCTCCTGGTGGGAAAGTGTTCTAAAGTTGTATACTTAACTCTCGTGTTTAGGAGAGTTGTGCCTTAAGTATATATATATATATATATATATATACATATATATATATATATATATATATATATATATATATATATATATATATATATATATATATATATATATGAATGAAAACTCACACCCCAGAAGTGACTCGAACCCATACTCCCAGAAGCAACGCAACTGGTAACTACAGGGCGCCTTAATCCGCTTGACCATCACGGCCGTCAAAAGGAAGTGATAGCCGAGGCTATTTGAGCCACTTCCCCGACGGCAACTCGGATGGTAATCTTGGGCATAGCATTTCACCAAATCACCTCATTCTTTGGGGCACACGTGAGGAACACAAATGCGAACAAGCCTGAATGGTCCCCAGGACTATATGCGAATGAAAACTCACACCCCAGAAGTGACTCGAACCCATACTCCCAGAAGCAACGCAACTGGTAACTACAGGGCGCCTTAATCCGCTTGACCATCACGGCCGTCAAAAGGAAGTGATAGCCGAGGCTATTTGAGCCACTTCCCCGACGGCAACTCGGATGGTAATCTTGGGCATAGCATTTCACCAAATCACCTCATTCTTTGGGGCACACGTGAGGAACACAAATGCGAACAAGCCTGAATGGTCCCCAGGACTATATGCGAATGAAAACTCACACCCCAGAAGTGACTCGAACCCATACTCCCAGAAGCAACGCAACTGGTAACTACAGGGCGCCTTAATCCGCTTGACCATCACGACCGTCAAAAGGAAGTGATAGCCGAGGCTATTTGAGCCACTTCCCCGACGGCAACTCGGATGGTAATCTTGGGCATAGCATTTCACCAAATCACCTCATTCTTTGGGGCACACGTGAGGAACACAAATGCGAACAAGCCTGAATGGTCCCCAGGACTATATGCGAATGAAAACTCACACCCCAGAAGTGACTCGAACCCATACTCCCAGAAGCAACGCAACTGGTAACTACAGGGCGCCTTAATCCGCTTGACCATCACGGCCGTCAAAAGGAAGTGATAGCCGAGGCTATTTGAGCCACTTCCCCGACGGCAACTCGGATGGTAATCTTGGGCATAGCATTTCACCAAATCACCTCATTCTTTGGGGCACACGTGAGGAACACAAGCGGATTAAGATTGACCATCACAAGCGTGATGGTCAAGCGGATTAAGGCGCCCTGTAGTTACCAGTTGCGTTGCTTCTGGGAGTATGGGTTCGAGTCACTTCTGGGGTGTGAGTTTTCATTCGCATATAGTCCTGGGGACCATTCAGGCTTGTTCGCATTTGTGTTCCTCACGTGTGCCCCAAAGAATGAGGTGATTTGGTGAAATGCTATGCCCAAGATTACCATCCGAGTTGCCGTCGGGGAAGTGGCTCAAATAGCCTCGGCTATCACTTCCTTTTGACGGCCGTGATGGTCAAGCGGATTAAGGCGCCCTGTAGTTACCAGTTGCGTTGCTTCTGGGAGTATGGGTTCGAGTCACTTCTGGGGTGTGAGTTTTCATTCGCATATAGTCCTGGGGACCATTCAGGCTTGTTCGCATTTGTGTTCCTCACGTGTGCCCCAAAGAATGAGGTGATTTGGTGAAATGCTATGCCCAAGATTACCATCCGAGTTGCCGTCGGGGAAGTGGCTCAAATAGCCTCGGCTATCACTTCCTTTTGACGGCCGTGATGGTCAAGCGGATTAAGGCGCCCTGTAGTTACCAGTTGCGTTGCTTCTGGGAGTATGGGTTCGAGTCACTTCTGGGGTGTGAGTTTTCATTCGCATATAGTCCTGGGGACCATTCAGGCTTGTTCGCATTTGTGTTCCTCACGTGTGCCCCAAAGAATGAGGTGATTTGGTGAAATGCTATGCCCAAGATTACCATCCGAGTTGCCGTCGGGGAAGTGGCTCAAATAGCCTCGGCTATCACTTCCTTTTGACGGCCGTGATGGTCAAGCGGATTAAGGCGCCCTGTAGTTACCAGTTGCGTTGCTTCTGGGAGTATGGGTTCGAGTCACTTCTGGGGTGTGAGTTTTCATTCGCATATAGTCCTGGGGACCATTCAGGCTTGTTCGCATTTGTGTTCCTCACGTGTGCCCCAAAGAATGAGGTGATTTGGTGAAATGCTATGCCCAAGATTACCATCCGAGTTGCCGTCGGGGAAGTGGCTCAAATAGCCTCGGCTATCACTTCCTTTTGACGGCCGTGATGGTCAAGCGGATTAAGGCGCCCTGTAGTTACCAGTTGCGTTGCTTCTGGGAGTATGGGTTCGAGTCACTTCTGGGGTGTGAGTTTTCATTCGCATATAGTCCTGGGGACCATTCAGGCTTGTTCGCATATATATATATATATATATATATATATATATA
>NC_091171.1:15671728-15734069 GCF_040958095.1 Procambarus clarkii
ATGGCGGGTTTCAAGCCCATGTCAACTAAGACCCTCTGCTCGATGGTACCCATGTAGAAGTTCGCAAGCAGGACACCTAGGGGGTAACCCATGACGACCCCATCTTCTTGCTTCTACATGTGCCCATCTGGGCTTAAGAAGGGTGCCTCTTTAGTGCCATAATCATGCCATAATAAATGTTTTCCTAACGAAACATAATTAATTATATTCACAGAAAGTAAAACTCCTCCATCCAACATCTCTTTGAACACTAATGCGACGCCACGATGGTCCTCCCCCATCCTGGACGAGTCCACACTGTGAACATGTCCTGACAAGTCGCTGGGGCCGCCGCCCGGTCGCGACGCTGGGGCCTGCGCCCCTCAGGCCTCAGTCAGCACTTGACCATCGGCGAGGGAGGATGTACCACTCCACCCTCCAGCATGTTCTCTCAACTCTAACTCCTTACATTTCCTAACTGACTCAATAAAATTGTATATCCTACATGCATAAACACTTGCCATGATCGCTGGGCACACGATCAAGCACAGGCAACCACTATAACAACTGCTACATGACCTTACCACAGAATTCATTGCTCGAGGGCGTTCAACTCCGGCCCTCCAAGATGGCATCCTCTAAAAATTTATTATCTTGATACATGTGAAAGGTGCTGCAACTGGGCCAAGTTTCAGCATCGCACCCTAAATAGAGAGGGAGAAAAAGAAAAAGTTTTTTTTAGACAATTTTTCAACAATGTTCAAATCATTTCACAGCCCACAATTGTGAACAGAAATAATTTCTATGACACTTAGCTATGACCTTACTATATAATAAAGATTTGGATGATTGATTTTTATCCCAGATGTATTTAGTGCAATAATACAGATTTTGTAAATTTCCCAAAAATCGTATGCAGCAAAATGATGTTTATAAATATTTATAAAATCAATAAATCTACGTAGAAAAGAAAAGCAAACGCTATTTTTAAGAGGCATAAACTCTACATATAATGTGCAAGTTTCATGTAAATTGAATCATAAATAAAGTCTGTGAAATCAGATATAATTGTAAAATATTTACCTGCACAAACGAAGGTCAAAGTTCAGCCACTTTTAGCTGAGGTTGATGTTGACCAATATCATTAAAATTTTGCACCCTTGTAGATAGGCATGAGTTCAATAAGGTGTGCAAGTTCCATGCAGATCGCCTGATAAATAAAAGAAAAAAAAATTATTAAAGAAAAAAAAAAAGAAAAAAAAATCAATAAATACAAAAAAATTATATATTTGCCACCAGTTTTATATGTACAAATATTTATGAAGTAATATCACAATATAACACTAAAACATACTAACCTAATATAATTGGTCAGAAATATGGGTCCTCAAGGTGGCACTGCAGAGGCACTAGTAGGCACCTTCCCCATAGCTGGGGTCAGCTCCCTCAGGGGCCATTCTTGGCTTGGTGGTGCGTCTCGTTGGTTTCTGCATCTCCTTGTTCTTCTTGCTAAAGTACCAGTCCCGTATGTCACTCTGTGGTAGACCAAGGAGGTTGGTCAGAGATCCCATCAGATACCCAGCGTTGTAGTTGACAGCTGTCATTGCCATGGCGAATTCTACCATTACACGACTGACAAACTGGTCTTTGGGGGCGAGTTTCCAAACTCGGTGGTGTAGAGACTCGTTTGGATTCTGAGTCTTCCCCTTCAGACACTTAGTCATGTTGTCCTCTGATACAAGATTGTAGTATATCTTCAGGACTTCAGTCATGTGGATACTGGGTAGCTGGAAATGTACCCTCATCGTCTTGTGTGATCTTGGGGTCTTTTCATTTGCAATGTCTTGCTGGTAAAAACACCAAGACTCTTTCCCTTTAGGGCAGTGCATGTGCATTGGCTTCTCATTAGTCGATGTTGTATGAAACAGTCCGGACAGACAGGCTTCCCTCATTCGTTTCCAGTCTGTGTTGACGTTATCCCTGATGGCTTTGGTGAAGTAACTTGCTAACTTTTGAATGGTGACATCAGTTAATTTACCTTTTCCTTTCGCCAGTGACATTCGTCTGGTCTTTTTCACATTCCCTTTTGTCTCTTTAAATTCCACAGCTGTTTTCTGAAAGTTCCGGAGCTGTGTTGCAAGTCCCTTGCTGAAGTGATTTATACACTCAGCCTTTTCCACGGTTACATTTCGATATGGACCAGCACCATTATTCATTGCACAAATTTTATTGAAGGCTGAAGAATCCCCATCACTGACCAAGGTCGTATACCTGAATTTGAGGTCTTCAGATCGACCCCACAACAATACTGCGGCATCAGCCTCCATATTTTTGGCAGTGCCGTCATAGTTCTTATCACAATCAGGTACATGTTTACGCATCGCACTGTCAAACTCGGTCTGTGTTAATTTTCCGCTTTGTTTTCTATTCATTAACATCTGGCACTTTTTGCAGAAACAACTGTAGTCCACAACGAGCCCTGTGAATATCTCCACAACAAAGGCACACCCAATTTGTGAATGATGACCCCTTGTGTGCCACGATCCGTCAAATGATACATCAATGTCCAGGATCCCACCAACGGAGTGCCTATCAAATTGTTCTCTGTAATGATTGAAGACGATATGACGAGTGTTTTGTTGCAAGTGCACCCATTTCTCACTGGCAGCATTTTTTACCATTTTCTGGATCCTATTATATATACTATAGGATACACATTTCATGTTTGCTATGGAACACATACCCCTGTAATATGTATATCCGTGTCCATTTAGCATGTTGGTGTACACTAAGGATATCAGAATTTCATTATTTCCCATCAATTCTTCAGTGAATGAAAAATGACAAGAACTACAGGTTCTTCTCACATTTACATTGTTGCACAATCGTAATGTGATGACGAAAATTACCCTGTGAACAGTTTATGCACAAGCAATATTTATCAAGGCATTGTTCCAGTTTCCTATCCGTGACAATTAGTGCAGACTCACGTGGATTTACTCTATATTTCACTTCACTGTCACTGTCACTGTCACCGTCAGCGTGTTTCATCCCTTCTCCGAACACACAGAGTCACCCAGCAGGCTCCACAGCAGACACGCCCGCTTGCTTCCTTCCTCTTGAAGAAGCACCACAATCTGACGACTGCTGTAGCTCAAGGGAGGTCACGACCTCCTGCTAGCACCACTTCACATCTATAAAGTATCAACATCTCATTTCATGTCACTTATTTAAATGCTCATCCTCTGCTCATATTTGTAAATTATTCACTGATGTTTATTATATGCAGGCGATGAGTCACAATAACGTGGCTGAAGTATGTTGACCAGACCACACACTAGAAGTTGAAGGGACGACGACGTTTCGGTCCGTCCTGGACCATTCTCAAGTCGATTGTGACTTGACACTGTTTATTATATATTTAATGTATACATCTTTCCTCTGACCCCTCAATGAGGTCCGGGCGGGAGAGTAACTCCCACTAGGTTAGACTCGTTCCACCAGGCTACATGGGGTCATAACTCGTGTCAACTTTGATCATGATGTCAATATGAAAAACTCTCGCTCGCTCGCTACGTAGTATACGTGCAAGCTACGCTCCTCACTCTAAGCTGTATATCAGCCCTTAAACTTACGCCAGATGATGTAGACCACCACCCACAGGCAGCTAAGTACATGGAGTCCTAGCATGTTATAGCAAAACCAAAGTAACCGACCAAAATCAACTCATTCCATCTCAAATAAGTTTCAAAACAATCCTCTACGGCTGTGAGTACCAGTGCATGCTGCCGCCGCCTGACGCAAGTTTCTTCACAATATATACCCCCCAGTCCTTTCTAACCAATCATGTCTCCTAAAAATGTGACTGTGCAGGGAAATAAGAGCAACAAACCCCTTAACAAGGCATCCATCCCGGCCAACTCTAACAATATCCGTGTTTCTCCGTCTGAAAGCTCTGGGGTCCGGGGTGGCGGGGCTGCCCTCCCCTCCACCCCATTGAGCAAGGGAGCAGAGTCCTCTCAACCCTCTCCTATGGACATGCTAGCATCCCAGTATAAGCAACTCAAGCGAGCTTCCGGTCCCTCACCGGAATTCACTAACTGGACCGAGAATCAGTGGTTCAAAAAGTTGTGCCTAGTCCTCGAGTCACAAAATACTATCATCTTGAGTCTTCTAAATGAGAATCTAGCGAACCGCGCTAATCTCCAACAACAACAACAAGAAATAACCCTCCTCCGCGAGGATATTAGAAACTGCAAGGCTAGCCAAGACCAACTACAGCATGATTTGAATGATCTCCGTGAGGAAAACAACCTTCTGAAAACTGATGAAGCCATAAAAAAACAGGAGGAAGCTCTCAGCAAAATGACTGCATGTATCAGTACATTTTCAGCTCAACGTTCCGTCTCCCAGGAGGAACAAGACCAGCAAAAGCTGCTAGACTCTGTTATCGTGTCGTCCCAAGATATACCTGTGGAACATGAAGGTGAAAATTGTGTCGAAATAGCTCAGGATCTCTTAAGAAACAAATTGCAGCTCAGTCTAAACAAAACTGACGTTATTGCTGCCTACAGAGTAGGCAAAAAGAATCCATCAGGTCAAAACCAACGGAAAATTCGCCTGAAGCTGTCTTCCCAGTTCACGAAATCCCATCTAGTCCGGACAGCTGCATCCCAACGGAAGGGATTATACATCAACGAGTGCTTGACCAGGAACAGACAGCAACTCCTCTACCGCCTGCGTCAAATCCGTCAACAAAACCCGGATGCGATTCATCAGTGCTTCGTTAGAGATGGACTGATAAAGGTGAGAAAAACCGCAGAGGGCAAAATGTTTACAATTTCTAAAGAAGAAAACCTCAACACTTTCCTCTCCCAATGTGGTTTGTCTCACCTTATCACTCGCAGTGAATTAACTTAATTAACCCCCTGTCAACTAGTGGGGCTAGGTATCCTAAGTCTCATTGTTTCATTTTCTGACTTAATTTTTAACCTTCTCTTACCTAGTCATTTACCGAAATTATTTAATTGAGTGCATTAAGTAGTTCTTCAGGTCTTTTTAATTATACAGTCATAACTGAACTATCTATAGTTAATAATCATTAGCTTAAATTTGCCTATGTTTATTATTCAACTTTTCTTTGATTTCATTTATTACCTAGGTTGCCTAGCCTCGCCATGCTCCCTTACTCCATTGTACCCCTGGCTTTGCCTGCATCTCAAATTGCAAATTGTTACTTACAGTGTACCTGAGAGTACTCGTAAGCAATCTACCTCATTTTTTTCATTTTTGCTCAATTTGTTTTTTGTATTGCTTAGTCTTGCTTATATTTTTGTTTTGTATTTCTATATCTTGTGTTTTGTATAGTCCATGTTTATATGTTTTTTCTTTAATCTCATTTATTACCTAGGTTGCCTAGCCTAGCCATACTCCCTTACTCCATTGTACCCCTAAGCCCCTTGTAAGCTAACTTTTTTTTTTTTTTTTTTTTTTTCATTTTGTGTTTGTTTTGTACAGTATTGTGTATATATATTTTCCCTATTTCATAGCTTATTTCTACCTTGTACTTTGCCTTTCTTCCCTTGTTTTTCCTGCAATCAGCTTTTTTTATGCAGACAAGTATAGACCCTGAACTTAACCTCTTATCCACTATCTATGACAATAATCACTTTAATGATCTAAATTGCAGATATTTTGCAGCACATGATGTAAACAATGTATTAACTCATAATCACAATATCTCTGTAATCAATTTGAACGTTAGATCCCTAGGTAAACACTTCGATGATGTTAGTGCCTTGATTGAAACTATTGGCAACAAATTCTCTTTTATTATACTTACTGAAACATGGTTGAAAGAGGATACTACTCAACTCTTTAACATGCCTAACTACTCAGCAATTCACAACTGTCGTCAGCTTCAGAGAGGTGGTGGCACTGCTCTTTACTACCACCAAGAACTAACATGCTTAAAAGAAATTAGAACTAGAGACTGCTATGGGGAGTATATCTTCGCCAGCTTCAGAGTCAAGGGTGCCGAGTCTGTCCTGTCTGTGGGTGCAGTTTATAGAATTCCTAACACTGATGTGTCTGAATTCAACTCAAACCTTAGAAATCTAATACTTGATAACAGACTGAACAAAAACCACCTAATTATCGCAGGGGACTTTAATATTGACCTCTGCGAGCCTGAACACCCTACTGCTGTTAGCTTCCTCAACTGTATGAATTCCTGCTTCCTCATACCCTTAATCACTAGACCTACTAGAATCACTGATAGCACTGCCACGACTCTAGATCACATCTGGACCAACATAACCTCTCCGCTTACTTCAGGTATAATCACCGATAGCACTACAGACCATTACCCCACATTTCTCTTAACTAACATTAGCAAACCACCTCTAGAAACAAGGGAGTTAAGCTTTAGGCTGCACAATGAAACTGCTATAAACAATTTTATAACTGCTGCTGATAATGTCAACTGGGAGTCCGAGTTAGGTAACATAGGGGACATCAACCTAGCAGTGCAATCTTTTCTACAAACAACTCTTAGCCTTTATAACACCCACTGTCCTATGCTTACAAAACAAGTCACTAGCAAAAGGCTTAACAATCCTTGGCTTACAAAGGGAATACTTAAATCCATTAACAAAAAACACGACCTTGAGAAGAAGTATAGGTTAGGAATTGTCTCCAAAGAATTCTCAAAGAATTACTCATTATTGCTATCTAAGATAATTAGACGAGCCAAAACTAAATACTACGAAGATAAATTTACCCAAATAAAGAGCAACATTAAACAAACTTGGAGCACAATTTCACAAATATTGGGATCAAAGAAATCTTTAAATAACAAACCGACTCTCCTGTCTAATAACGATGGTCAGCTTTCAGCCTCTGATTCTGCTATTGAGTTCAATAGGTTCTTCTCTTCCATTGGTTCATCCCTTGCAAATGATATTCCATCTTCCAGTACTGACATTAAGGACTATCTTACAGGTAACTATCCACAGTCTCTGTACCTAAAGCCTATTAACTCCACTGACGTCAATGAGATAATCCTTTCCCTTAAAACCAAGTCTGGTGCCCTTGAGGAGATACCAACTTTAATTTACAAAAAAGCCTCCAGATCTTTAGCCCCTGCCATTGCTTTGCTCTTCAACAAGTCACTTGAACTCCAAACCTTTCCAGATATTCTAAAAAAAGCGAGAGTAACGCCTGTCCACAAATGTGGTGATCCCACAGATGTTAACAACTACAGACCTATATCAATCCTGCCAAACTTGTCAAAAATTTTTGAAAAACTAATCTATAAGCAGCTTTACTCATATCTAGCCAAACTCAATATACTTAGCCCTTGCCAATATGGCTTCAGACCCAAAAAAAGCACTAACGATGCACTTATTAGTATGCTTAACTCGATTCATACAGCTCTTGATAAAAAGGAGTTCCCTGTTGGGTTATTTGTGGACCTGCGTAAAGCTTTTGATACTGTCAACCACCAAAACCTTCTTCTTAAATTACATCATTATGGAGTCAGAGGACACTCCCTACAATACCTCAAATCCTACCTTACTGACAGGCTCCAATATGTTTCTGTGAATAATACAATTTCTCCCACCCTACCCATCAACATTGGTGTTCCTCATGGCAGCATACTTGGCCCTCTCCTCTTTCTCATCTACATTAATGACCTTCCAAATGCCTCCCAACACCTCAAACCAATTCTATTTGCTGATGACACAACCTTCATTTACTCCAGTCCTGACCCCCTTGCTCTAAATGCCACAGTAAATACTGAGCTAAATAAAGTCCATCTTTGGCTAACTGCCAACAAACTCACCCTTAACATTGACAAAACTTTCTATATTCTGTTTGGCAATAAATCCTCTAGTCAAATAAATCTCAAAATAAACAATACCCAAATTTGTAACAAATTAGATGGCAAATTCCTTGGCATTCTCATTGACCACAAGCTTAATTTCCAGGGACACATTCTAAATATATCAAAAAAAGTTTCAAAAACTGTGGGCATTCTTTCTAAGATCAGATATTATGTACCACGCCCTGCCCTGGTGACTCTCTATTACTCCCTTATCTATCCATATCTCAACTATGGTATTTGTGCTTGGGGTTCTACTACCCAAAATCACTTACGTCCTCTAATTACCCAACACAAAGCTGCTATTAGGACAATATCCAACTCTGGCCCCAGACATCACTCGGTACCCCTACTCAAATCTCTGAATATGTTAGACATTAAGTCACTACACATTCTCTCATGTGTATTATACATATATAAAACGCTAAACTATAATGCCAATCCTGATCTCAAAAGCTTCATAAAAGGTTGTAACAGAACCCATGAGCACCACACCAGAAATAAATACAGTTTTGATATTCCTAGAGTACGACTTAATCAAACTAGAAATGCTCTGCAAATCAAGGGGCCCAGAATGTGGAATGACCTTCCCAACCATGTTAAAGACTGTACCTCTCTCAACCAGTTTAAGATAAAAACTAAACACTACCTAATAAATTCCCTGTAACCTACCTCACTCCTCTATTGTCAACCCATGTCTGTTATTTTCTTTTTTTTAATCAACACTGTTTGTCAACCTATTGTATTTGTGCTGCTTTTTCAGTCATGTTCCCCCTTTTTTTTTATCTTTATTTGTATTTGTTCTCAACACTTTTTATTCTTTATGCTCAATTAGTATTAAGTTCTAGATATTAATGTTTTTCTTGCCCGAAACGCATTGCGTAATAGTGGCTTTAGGCATTGTATGTACTAGCTCTATCTATATATCAATCCATTAATGTAACATCACTTGTATGTATATACCTTACCTGAATAAACATATTTATATTTATTTATTTATTTAATATGTGTCACTTGTTAGTATTAAATTTGTCAGGGAAGGGAACTGTCAGGAGAAAGCACCAAGCCATTACGACTATATAGCACTGGGATGGGATCAGGATAAGGATTTGGGATGGGACGGGGGGGGGGAAGGAATGGTGTCAAACCACTTGGACGATCGGGGATTGAACACCGACCTGCAGGAAGCGAGACCGTCGGTCTACCGTCCAGCCCAAGTGGTAGGATATTTTATTTTTAAATTTGTCAGCATATATCATGTGTTGGTCAGTATGTGTCACTTATTAGTATGTATTACAGTTGTCAGCAAGTATAATGTGTCGTGTCATAATGTATTATGTATCATTACATAGCACGAGGTCTTTATCATGCCTCAGTATGTGACACATGTTAGTATGTGACACATGTGTCAGTATATTTATATATTTATTTATTTATTTATTTATTTATTTATTTATTTATTTATTTATTTATTTATTTATTTATTTATTTATTTATGGGTACATTGGGTTTGTGAGGATACATAGCATAGTAATTACACTCTTGTAAAGCCACTAGTACGCGCAGCGTTTCGGGCAGGTCCTTAATCTAACAGATAATTTTAAGTAGGTAAATTCTATCAGAATTAATAAAAGGATAACAGATACATTGCAAGAAAAAAATGAGATGAGAGAGATTAGTAAGTATATTAAAGCACATTGGTATATTAAAGCTCTGATTGATTACATTGACAGCTTGATTGGTAATTTAAACAAGATTAATAGACACCGTACAGCAGATTGATAGCACATAGACAGCAATGATCACAATGGTAAAGATGTTCAGATTGGGTACATTAAGATTGGGAGATTGGGTAGCAATAGATACAGTGCAATTTTAAAGCAAAAGGTAAAAAACTATTAAGATGAAATTAGGTACTTTTTAGTATTGTTTTTGAATGATGCAAAAGTTGGACAGCTTTTCAATTCAATAGGGAGTGAGTTCCATAGACTGGGTCCCTTTATTTGCATAGAGTGTTTACACAGGTTAAGTGACTCTGGGGATATCAAAGAGATATTTATTTCTGGTGTGGTGATAATGGGTCCTATTACATCTGTCCAGGGAGAGTTTCAGATCAAGATTTGCATTTAAGAACAGGGTTTTGTAAATGTAGTTGACACAAGAGAATTTGTGGAGTGAGATTATGTTTAGCATGTTTAGGGAGTTAAACAAGGGGGCTGAGTGTTATCTGAAAGCAGAATTTGTTATTATTCTGATAGCAGATTTTTGCTGGGTGATGATGGACCTGAGGTGGTTTGCAGTGGTTGAACCCCATGCACAGATACCATAATTAAGATAGGGATAGATTAGTGCATAATATAGAGAGATGAGAGCAGAGTTAGGTACATAATATTTAATTCTGGAGAGTATACCAACTGTTTTAGAGACTTTTTTAGTTATGTGTTGTATGTGGGTACTGAAGTTGAGTCTCTTGTCTAGAAATAGGCCAAGAAACTTTCCATCATTTTTATTGCTAATGTTTACATTGTCTATCTGAAGCTGAATTGCATTTGTAGATTTGCTTCCAAATAAGATGTAGTAGGTATTTTCTATGTTAAGTGTTAGTTTGTTGGTTGACATCCATAAGTGGACCTTTTTTAGTTCATTATTAACAACATTATTTAGTGTATGTGGGTTGGGGTTAGAGTAGATGAGGGTAGTATCATCAGCAAACAAAATAGGATTCAGAATGTTAGAGACATTAGGCAGATCATTGATGTATATAAGAAATAGGAGAGGTCTCAAAATGCTGGCCTGTGGCACTCCAACGGTTATTGGTAGAGTGGGAGAGGTTATATTATTGATTGCTACACATTGGTGTCTATCACTAAGATAGGATTGGATATAGTTCAGTGTATGGCCTCGAATTCCATAATGATGGAGTTTACGTAAGAGGTAATTGTGATTAACAGTATCAAAGGCCTTTCTCAGGTCAATGAAAAGTCCAATCGGAAACTCATTTTTGTCAAGGGCTGAGTAAATTATATCAAGGAGACTAATAATTGCATCGTTGGTACTCTTTTGGGAGCGGAAGCCAAATTGACAGGGGCTAAGAATGTCGAATTTTACGAGATAGGAGTAGAGCTGTTTGTAGAAATTTTTTAAAAATATTTTTGATAGTATGGGTAGGTTCGATATTGGCCTATAATTGTTTATGTCTGCCGGATTACCTCCTTTATGAACTGGCGTTACTCTTGTTTTTTTAAGGATATCGGGGAAGGTATGACACTCAAGAGATTTGTTGAACAGCAGAGCTATAGGTGGCGCAAGGGCATGGGAGGCGCTCTTGTATACAATGGATGGGATTTCACTGATGTTCCCAGCTTTGGTTTTTAGTGAGTGTATGATGGACACAACATCTGTCGGGCTGACTGGTGAAAGGAGAAGAGAGTTTGGAGAGCTGCCTGAGACATATGTGTTGATATGTGTCTGAGTCTGTGGGATTTTACTGGCAAGGTTAGCACCAACCGATGAAAAGAAGCTATTAAATTCATTTGCCATTTCTAAATCAGTTGACGGTGTAAAGCCATCCTTAGAGAGTGTTATCTGGTTGTGGGAGTGTTGTTTAGTTCCTAGAATATTAGAGATGATATTCAATGTGCTTTTCATATTGCCTTTTGCTTCTTTGAATCTAGTCTCATAATATGAAACTTTGGCTTTTCTTATGATACTGGTAAGCACTGATGAGTACCTTCTAACTACTTCCTTTGTTACTAGGCCAATCCTAAATTTCTTTTCATATTCATGTTTTTTGTTGCTTTGATTATGCCACTTGTGAGCCACGGATTGTTTTTTCTTTTGTCAGTTACTTGTTTGGTAAGGAGGGGACAGTGAGTGTTGTAGAGGCTTAGAGTTTTGCAGAGAAAGAGGTTAGTTAATGAGTTTATATCCTGTGTATTATTGAATTCAGATTCCCAGTTAATATTGTGAAGTGCATCATATATATATATATATATATATATATATATATATATATATATATATATATATATATATATATATATATATATATATATATATATATATATATATATATATATATGTCGTACCTAGTAGCCAGAACACACTTCTCAGCCTACTAAGCAAGGCCCGATTTGCCTAATAAGCCAAGTTTTCCTGAATTAATATATTTTCTCTAATTTTTTTCTCATGAAATGATAAAGCTACCCATTTCATTATGTATGAGGTCATTTTTTTTTATTGGAGTTAAAATTAACGTAGATATATGACCGAACCTAACCATCCCTACCTAACCTAACCTAACCTATCTTTATAGGTTAGGTTAGGTTAGGTAGCCGAAAAAGTTAGGTTAGGTTAGGTTAGGTAGGTTAGGTAGTTGAAAAACAATTAATTCATGAAAACTTGGCTTATTAGGCAAATCGAGCCTTGCATAGTAGGCTGACAAGTGCGTTCTGGCTACTAGGTACGACATATATATATATATGTCGTACCTAGTAGCCAGAACGCACTTCTCAGCCTACTATGCAAGGCCTAATTTGCCTAATAAGCCAAGTTTTCCTTAATTAATATATTTTCTCTAAATTTTTTCTTATCAAATGATAAAGCTACCCATTTCATTATGTATGAGGTCAATTTTTTTTTATTTGAGTTAAAATTAACGTAGATATATGGCCGAACCTAACCAACCCTACCTAACCTAACCTAACCTATCTTTATAGGTTAGGTTAGGTAGCCGAAAAAGTTAGGTAAGGTTAGGTTAGGTAGGTTAGGTAGTCGAAAAACAATTAATTCATGAAAACTTGGCTTACTAGGCAAATCGGGCCTTGCATAGTAGGCTGAGAAGTGCGTTCTGGCTACTAGGTACGACATATGTATATATATATATATATATATATATATATATATATATATATATATATATATATATATATGTCGTACCTAATAGCCAGAACGCACTTCTCAGCCTACTATTCAAGGCCCGATTTGCCTAATAAGCCAAGTTTTCATGAATTAATGTTTTTTCGTCTACCTAACCTACCTAACCTAACCTAACCTAGCTTTTTTTGGCTACCTAACCTAACCTTACCTATAAATATAGGTTAGGTTAGGTTAGGTAGGGTTGGTTAGGTTCGGTCATATATCTACGTTAATTTTAACTCCAATAAAACAAATTGACCTCATACATAGAGAAAAGGGTTGCTTTATCATTTCATAAGAAAAAAATTATAGTAAATATAATAATTCAGGAAAACTTGGCTTATTAGGCAAATCGGGCCTTGAATAGTAGGCTGAGAAGTGAGTTCTGGCTACTAGGTACGACATATATATATATATATATATATATATATATATATATATATATATATATATATATATATATATATATATATATATATATATATATATATATATATATATATATATATATATATATATACACATTATATATAATCTTTCAGTATGTTTCATCTCAATGTGTAGTTAGAGGCTCCGATTGTCCAGGTGAATGAAATGTTATTACGACGATAAGATGGTTATCAAATGATATGATTAGCGCGTGGATCACCTAACACCTCCATGCCAGAGAAACACCCCAGGGAAGGTCTGAAGTTCCAGATGGGCAGGAGACAGGTGTCTGTGGGATCCTTCTTCATTGTGGGGTGCTGGTGGCTCAGTAGGTAGAGCCTCGGACTGATATTTATGTGGTATGCGGTTCAAGGCTTCGATGGTTCATGCGAATGAAATATGTATATATACCTTTTGCTCCTCCAGGATGTGTCTCATCCCTCGTTCGTCGTGGCGTGTCTCATCCCTCGTTCGTCCTGGCGTGTCTCATCCCTCGTTCCTCCTGCCGTGTTCCATCCCTCGTTCCTCCTGCCGTGTCTCATTCCTCGTTCCTCCTGGCGTGTCTCATTCCTCGTTCCTCCTGGCGTGTCTCATCCCTCGTTCCTCCTGGCGTGTCTCATCCCTCGTTCCTCCTGCCGTGTTCCATCCCTCGTTCCTCCTGGCGTGTCTCATTCCTCGTTCCTCCTGGCGTGTCTCATTCCTCGTTCCTCCTGGCGTGTCTCATCCCTCGTTCCTCCTGGCGTGTCTCATTCCTCGTTCCTCCTGGCGTGTCTCATCCCTCGTTCCTCCTGGCATGTCTCATTCCTCGTTCCTCCTGGCGTGTCTCATCCCTCGTTCCTCCTGGCGTGTCTCATCCCTCGTTCCTCCTGGCGTGTCTCATTCCTCGTTCCTCCTGGCGTGTCTCATTCCTCGTTCCTCCTGGCGTGTCTCATCCCTCGTTCCTACTGGTGTGTTCCATCCCTCGTTCCTCCTGGCGTGTCTCATTCCTCGTTCCTCCTGGCGTGTCTCATTCCTCGTTCCTCCTGGTGTGTTCCATCCCTCGTTCCTCCTGGCGTGTCTCATCCCTCGTTCCTCCTGGCGTGTTCCGTCCCTCGTTCCTCCTGGCGTGTCTCATTCCTCGTTCCTCCTGGCGTGTTCCATCCCTCGTTCCTCCTGGCGTGTCTCATCCCTCGTTCCTCCTGGCGTGTCTCATCCCTCGTTCCTCCTGGCGTGTCTCATTCCTCGTTCCTCTTGGTGTGTTCCGTCCCTCGTTCCTCCTGGCGTGTCTCATTCCTCGTTCCTCCTGGTGTGTTCCATCCCTCGTTCCTCCTGGCGTGTTCCATCCCTCGTTCCTCCTGGCGTGTCTCATCCCTCGTTCCTCCTGGCGTGTTCCGTCCCTCGTTCCTCCTGGCGTGTCTCATCCCTCGTTCCTCCTGGCGTGTCTCATTCCTCGTTCCTCCTGGCGTGTTCCGTCCCTCGTTCCTCCTGGCGTGTCTCATTCCTCGTTCTTCCTGGCGTGTCTCATCCCTCGTTCCTCCTGGCGTGTCTCATTCCTCGTTCCTCCTGGTGTGTTCCATCCTTCGTTCCTCCTGGCGTGTCTCATCCCTCGTTCCTCCTGGCGTGTCTCATCCCTCGTTCCTCCTGGCGTGTCTCATTCCTCGTTCCTCCTGGCGTGTTCCGTCCCTCGTTCCTCCTGGCGTGTCTCATTCCTCGTTCCTCCTGGCGTGTCTCATCCCTCGTTCCTCCTGGCGTGTCTCATCCCTCGTTCCTCCTGGCGTGTCTCATCCCTCGTTCCTCCTGGCGTGTCTCATTCCTCGTTCCTCCTGGTGTGTTCCATCCCTCGTTCCTCCTGGTGTGTTCCATCCCTCGTTCCTCCTGGCGTGTCTCATCCCTCGTTCCTCCTGGCGTGTCTCATTCCTCGTTCCTCCTGGCGTGTCTCATCCCTCGTTCCTCCTGGCGTGTCTCATCCCTCGTTCCTCCTGGCGTGTCTCATCCCTCGTTCCTCCTGGCGTGTCTCATTCCTCGTTCCTCCTGGTGTGTTCCATCCCTCGTTCCTCCTGGCGTGTCTCATCCCTCGTTCCTCCTGGCGTGTCTCATTCCTCGTTCCTCCTGGCGTGTTCCGTCCCTCGTTCCTCCTGGCGTGTCTCATCCCTCGTTCCTCCTGGCGTGTCTCATTCCTCGTTCCTCCTGGTGCGTTCCGTCCCTCGTTCCTCCTGGCGTGTCTCATCCCTCGTTCCTCCTGGCGTGTCTCATTCCTCGTTCCTCCTGGTGTGTTCCGTCCCTCGTTCCTCCTGGCGTGTCTCATCCCTCGTTCCTCCTGGCGTGTCTCATCCCTCGTTCCTCCTGGTGTGTTCCATCCCTCGTTCCTCCTGGCGTGTCTCATCCCTCGTTCCTCCTGGCGTGTCTCATCCCTCGTTCCTCCTGGCGTGTCTCATCCCTCGTTCCTCCTGGCGTGTCTCATCCCTCGTTCCTCCTGGTGTGTTCCATCCCTCGTTCCTCCTGGCGTGTCTCATCCCTCGTTCCTCCTGGCGTGTCTCATCCCTCGTTCCTCCTGGCGTGTCTCATCCCTCGTTCCTCCTGGCGTGTCCCATCCCTCGTTCCTCCTGGCGTGTCTCATCCCTCGTTCCTCCTGGCGTGTCTCATCCCTCGTTCCTCCTGGCGTGTCTCATCCCTCGTTCCTCCTGGCGTGTCTCATTCCTCGTTCCTCCTGGCGTGTTCCGTCCCTCGTTCCTCCTGGCGTGTCTCATCCCTCGTTCCTCCTGGCGTGTCTCATTCCTCGTTCCTCCTGGTGTGTTCCGTCCCTCGTTCCTCCTGGCGTGTCTCATCCCTCGTTCCTCCTGGCGTGTCTCATTCCTCGTTCCTCCTGGTGTGTTCCGTCCCTCGTTCCTCCTGGCGTGTCTCATCCCTCGTTCCTCCTGGCGTGTCTCATCCCTCGTTCCTCCTGGTGTGTTCCATCCCTCGTTCCTCCTGGCGTGTCTCATCCCTCGTTCCTCCTGGTGTGTCTCATTCCTCGTTCCTCCTGGTGTGTTCCATCCCTCGTTCCTCCTGGCGTGTCTCATCCCTCGTTCCTATTGGTGTGTTCCATCCCTCGTTCCTCCTGGCGTGTCTCATTCCTCGTTCCTCCTGGTGTGTTCCATGCCTCGTTCCTCCTGGCGTGTCTCATCCCTCGTTCCTCCTGGCGTGTTCCATCCCTCGTTCCTCCTGGCGTGTCTCATCCCTCGTTCCTCCTGGCGTGTCTCATCCCTCGTTCCTCCTGGCGTGTTCCATCCCTCGTTCCTCCTGGCGTGTCTCATCCTCGTTCCTCCTGGCGTGTTCCATCCCTCGTTCCTCCTGGCGTGTCTCATCCTTCGTTCCTCCTGGCGTGTTCCATCCCTCGTTCCTCCTGGCGTGTCTCATCCCTCGTTCCTCCTGGCGTGTCTCATCCCTCGTTCCTCCTGGCGTGTTCCATCCCTCGTTCCTCCTGGCGTGTCTCATCCCTCGTTCCTCCTGGCGTGTCTCATCCCTCGTTCCTCCTGGCGTGTCTCATCCCTCGTTCCTCCTGGCGTGTCTCATCCCTCGTTCCTCCTGGTGTGTCTCATCCCTCGTTCCTCCTGGCGTGTCTCATCCCTCGTTCCTCCTGGCGTGTCTCATCCCTCGTTCCTCCTGGTGTATTCCATCCCTCGTTCCTCCTGGTGTGTTCCATCCCTCGTTCCTCCTGGCGTGTCTCATTCCTCGTTCCTCCTGGTGTGTTCCATCCCTCGTTCCTCCTGGCGTGTCTCATCCCTCGTTCCTCCTGGCGTGTCTCATCCCTCGTTCCTCCTGGCGTGTCTCATCCCTCGTTCCTCCTGGCGTGTCTCATCCCTCGTTCCTCCTGGTGTGTTCCATCCCTCGTTCCTCCTGGCGTGTCTCATTCCTCGTTCCTCCTGGTGTGTTCCATCCCTCGTTCCTCCTGGCGTGTCTCATCCCTCGTTCCTCCTGGCGTGTCTCATCCCTCGTTCCTCCTGGCGTGTCTCATCCCTCGTTCCTCCTGGCGTGTCTCATCCCTCGTTCCTCCTGGTGTGTTCCATCCCTCGTTCCTCCTGGCGTGTCTCATTCCTCGTTCCTCCTGGTGTGTTCCATCCCTCGTTCCTCCTGGCGTGTCTCATCCCTCGTTCCTCCTGGCGTGTCTCATCCCTCGTTCCTCCTGGCGTGTCTCATCCCTCGTTCCTCCTGGCGTGTCTCATCCCTCGTTCCTCCTGGCGTGTCTCATCCCTCGTTCCTCCTGGCGTGTCTCATTCCTCGTTCCTCCTGGCGTGTCTCATCCCTCGTTCCTCCTGGCGTGTCTCATCCCTCGTTCCTCCTGGCGTGTCTCATCCCTCGTTCCTCCTGGCGTGTCTCATCCCTCGTTCCTCCTGGCGTGTCTCATCCCTCGTTCCTCCTGGCGTGTCTCATCCCTCGTTCCTCCTGGCGTGTCTCATTCCTCGTTCCTCCTGGCGTGTCTCATCCCTCGTTCCTCCTGGCGTGCCTCATCCCTCGTTCCTCCTGGCGTGTTCCATCCCTCGTTCCTCCTGGTGTGTTCCATCCCTCGTTCCTCCTGGCGTGTTCCATCCCTCGTTCCTCCTGGCGTGTCTCATCCCTCGTTCCTCCTGGCGTGTCTCATCCCTCGTTCCTCCTGGTGTGTTCCGTCCCTCGTTCCTCCTGGTGTGTCTCATCCCTCGTTCCTCCTGGCGTGTCTCATCCCTCGTTCCTCCTGGCGTGTTCCATCCCTCGTTCCTCCTGGCGTGTCTCATCCCTCGTTCCTCCTGGCGTGTTCCATCCCTCGTTCCTCCTGGTGTGTTCCATCCCTCGTTCCTCCTGGCGTGTCTCATCCCTCGTTCCTCCTGGTGTGTTCCACCCCTCGTTCCTCCTGGTGTGTACCATCCCTCGTTACTCCTGGTGTGTTCCATCCCTCGTTCCTCCTGGTGTGTTCCATCCCTCGTTCCTCCTGGCGTGTCTCATCCCTCGTTCCTCCTGGCGTGCCTCATCCCTCGTTCCTCCTGGCGTGTACCATCCCTCGTTCCTCCTGGTGTGTTCCATCCCTCGTTCCTCCTGGTGTGTTCCATCCCTCGTTCCTCCTGGCGTGTTCCATCCCTCGTTCCTCTGCCCGACGGTCTTGGAGGTCTCGTCACCATCAACATGTAAACAAACCCCCGCCTCCGCCCGCCGCTGCGGCCCAGATAACACAGGTCCGGGAGAAGCTTCCACTCGCATAATTATTTTCCTGGAAACGATGCCGACCTCGGGTGTATATCAATGAGCTCCTGGAGCTTTGTTTTTCAAGTCCCGTGCTTATCATCAGACCCAAGGGGGGGGGGAGGAGGGGCACATGGGAGATAATGTACCTCATGACTGTTGCTGTAGTTACAGTCAGACTGGTGGTAATAGTGGTAGTTACAGTCTGACTGATGGTGACAGTGGTAATTACAGTCTGACTGATGGTAATAGTGGTAGTTACAGTCTGACTGGTGGTAATCGTGGTAGTTACAGTCTGACTGGTGGTAATAGTGGTAGATACAGTCAGACTGGAAGTAATTAGTGGTAGTTTCAGTCAGACTGGTGGTAATAGTGGTAGATACAGTCAGACTGGTGGTAATAGTGGTAGTTACAGTCAGACTGGTGGTAATAGTGGTAGTTACAGTCAGACTGGTGGAAATAGTGGTAGATACAGTTAGACTGGAGGTAATAGTGGTAGTTACAGTCAGACTGGTGCTAATAGTGGTAGATACAGTTAGACTGGAGGTAATAGTGGTAGTTACAGTCAGACTGGTGGTAATAGTGGTAGATACAGTTAGACTGGAGGTAATAGTGGTAGTTACAGTCTGACTGGTGGTAATCGTGGTAGTTACAGTGAGACTGGTGGTAATAGTGGTAGTTACAGTCAGACTGGTGGAAACAGTGGTAGATACAGTCAGACTGGTGGTAATAGTGGTAGTTACAGTGAGACTGGTGGTATTAGTGGAAGTTACAGTCAGACTGGTGGTAATAGTGGTAGATACAGTCAGACTGGTAGTAATTAGTGGTAGTTTCAGTCAGCCTGGAGGTAATAGTGGTAGTTACAGTCAGACTGGTGGTAATATTGGTAGTTACAGTCAGACTGGTAGTAATTAGTGGTAGTTACAGTCAGACTGGTGGTAATGGTGGTAGTTACAGACAGACTTTTTTTATTATTATTATTTTCTACCACAGACCTGGCCACACATTAACAATGCTAACCAGCATATATACATTTTCTTCTGTCCTCCATGGACAGGGTTAGAGATGTGTTAAACATATAGTTCAAGGGTTTATTGAACAATCAACCGCAGAAGGTGATTCGGCGCTTTTCAAATGCTACGCTAACCTACATACGTAAATACATAGATACACAGATTTACGTATGCCATACATAAAATGTTCGATGTGTCATTTACATAGTGTCATTAATGTGCATTTACAAAGGTGAAATGTAATTCTGATCAGCTTCCATATATACTTTATACACATACATATACATACACACACACACATATACGTACAAATACATATATACATACATATATATACACACACATGCATTCACATATATTTGTCTCTTTTACGCTGACAGGGTGAGATAGCTGATAGAGAAACTAGTGTGCAATTAAGCACTTAATCACTGAAGGTGCTTTTACAAGCTCAGGTTATATAGTTCCATCACATACATACATTGTATAATTGATACATTACATGGTTAATCTTGGGTACAAGTCCAATATATCATCAAGTGTTCCAGTACTCATATAGTAATTACACAGTTCAACATACCTTAGCCCAGGAGGGCGAAAGTCAGTCAATATGGGACATTCTACAATATAATGTTCAAGAGAGTGCATGTTTTCTCTTTCACAAAGTTGACACATTGTGTACTCGACATTTGGGTTTTGAGAAAGCTGCCAGATACGTCTATACGCCAGGCGTATTCTGGCCACTATGACATCATATTGCCGGGTTCTTGTTCTATTAGTCCCATATGTGAATGTCTCCTCACGATATCTATCATAATATTTAATGCTACAACTTTCAGGTCTTTGTGAATTTGTTAGATCTGTGAGATCTTCATTAGATATTTGTTTAAGTATTCTCTTTGTCACTGCTAATGAAACACCCATATCAATTTCTACCACTGGTTTTCTACAGGCTGTCTTTGCAAACATATCAACAGTGTCATGCCTTGAGATGCCAACATGTGATGGTATCCATAGGAATTTAATTAAAAATCTGTTTTCTTTAGCAGCTAAAACATTCATTCGAATATCACTGACTATTTTATGGGTGTCACTACTATGTGCGTTCAGTGCCAGGAGTGCACTCTGCGAGTCACAGTATAAAAGTCCACTGCCTTTGTCTTTTAAAAATTCAGTGGCAGGGTATATGCATGCAAGTTCGGTTTGAGTTGTATTTGCCCAGTCATTGACGCGCTTTATTGCTGTATGTACGAGAGAAGAGTGTTCAAATATATTGCATGCACATCCGGTACATCGCCTACCTTCTTCTACAGAGCCGTCGGTTTAGCACTGATACACATCGTTACCCATACTCTGAGTACTTTCAGTGATGCTTTTCAGTGTAACCTGTTTTAATAATGTAGAGTGCACACTATCTTTCTTGAGCGCATTTACAAAATCAACTGATAGATCCCAGTTATCCCATGGAGCAATTGGTTGATTAATCATTAATTAAGTTGGGTACATATGTATTATTTTGATGGAGTTGGCTACCTTGTAGAACCAAAATACATAATCAGATTTCGTTCTTCTTCTATAGACCTCAGGTGAGTGCAGCATATTAGAAAGTTTAGCTTGAAACTTCATGTGTTGTCTAGATGTACTCAACGCCTTCACGCCGAAAACTGTGCTAATAGACAAAATTCTTTCACTTATGGTAGGTAATTTTAACTCTGGTCTCATATTAACTATTCTCTTGGACTTTAGAGCCCCAAGGATGAGACACATAGCTTCATTTTGAAAAGTTTCAAGAGATTTCAGCTCTTTGTCAGTATACAGTGTGAGATGTAGAGCATTGTAGTCAATCACAGAGCATATAAATGATACATAAAACATTGTAGCAAGTCTCACGTTAATTCCATGATTGACACCAACAAGGACCCGCAAGGGCTTTAATCTCTCCCACAGTCTCCTCTTGAGAGAAGAAAGGTACCCAGGGTCGTTAATGGGGACACCAAGGTATCTGTAAGACTCGCAGTTCTCAAGTGCTCGCCCATCTATATGATAATTGGCTGGTGGAATACCACCTAGAAAGAGGGCACGAGTTTTCTGTACAGAGACAGACTGGTGGTAATTAGTGGTAGTTACAGTCAGACTGGTGGTAATAGTGGTAATTACAGTCAGACTGGTGAAAATAGTGGTAGATACAGTCAGACTGGTGGTAATAGTGGTAGTTACAGTCAGACTGATAGCAATTAGTGGTAGTTTCAGTCAGACTGGAGGTAATAGTGGTAGTTACAGTCAGACTGGTGGTAATAGGGGTAGATACAGGTAGACTGGTGGTAATAGTGGTAGATACAGTCAGACTGGTGGTAATAGTGGTAGTTACAGTCAGACTGGTGGTAATAGTGGTAGTTACAGTCAGACTGGTGGTAATAGTGGTAGTTACAGTCAGACTGGTGGTAATAGTGGTAGATACAGTCAGACTGGTGGTAATAGTGGTAGTTACAGTCAGACTGGTGGTAATAGTGGTAGTTACAGTCAGACTGGTGGTAATAGGGGTAGATACAGGTAGACTGGTGGTAATAGTGGTAGATACAGTCAGACTGGTGGTAATAGTGGTAGTTACAGTCAGACTGGTGGTAATAGTGGTAGTTACAGTCTGGTGTGGTTCATCAACCCCCCCCCCCCTCCCCATGCTGTAGCTAACGTGGTTCATCAACTGCTGGCTCCAGCTTCACATACACAAAGATGTCACACTAACGTGATAAAGATCCATTCCCTGGAATCCCTCTGATAGTATACCTGATACAGGTCGTGGTGCCCAGGTATGGTGAGCTGCCGAGGCCTCCTTGATCAAGGGTTGGAATCCCCCTCAGTGTTCCAATTGTTAATGGGCAGGAATTACGTGTTGTGAAGAGTTATCCTTGGTGCAGGTACCGTGTTCCGTTAGCTCTATATCCGTTGTAATCTTTGTATAGCTTAAAAGGATTTTACTTAATTAAACACAGACTTAAATATGTATGCAGAGGTTTGTTTTATATTTTGTTTTCTTATTGCAGAGTGCGAGGATGTGGTGTGGCGGCGGGTGCGTGGTGGTGGTGGTGGTGGGTGTGGTGGTGGGTGTGGCGCGGACCACTGCCACACACACCAGTCTGCTCCACACATTGCTCGCTGACTTCAACGACACCAACAATAGCCATAGATACACTAACCAAAAAAACGGTGTGGCCACCATGAACTCTGGCTCAGCAGGCAGCGGCGTGGATGGCAGCGGCGTGGATGGCAGCGGCGTGGATGGCAGCGGCGTGGATGGCAGCGGCGTGGATGGCAGCGGCGTGGAGAGCAGGGTCATCCACAAAACCCGTCACATGCATGGTTCCTCTGAGGCTAAGAGCGGGCGGGTCAAGGATGATGGCGGAGGCCCAAAAGCCTTCCACAAGCGAGGACTGAGGAGGCTGCTAGACCTGGCGGGCGGCACGACGGTCAACGACGCCGCTGAGAGACCTCACAAATATGAGAGTGCAGACTCCGCTGGTGTGGACAAGTGGCAGTGTTTAATGCAGTGGATGAGAGTTCATAATAATGAACAATCCAAGAAGCAACAGCGGTCCTGCGAGAAGGATAACGGGAGAAATGTAAACAAAACAGTTGCAGACAAAGTAAGAGAGGAGTGCGCACCACTGTTGTTGCTTGTGATCCCATCCTTGTGTAATGGAACTCAAAGCTGTGTCAACGTTACCGAAGCCTCCCTGGAGGCCCTCATCCATCGGTACTTCGTCTGGGAGCGCAAAAAGAAACACCGAGAGGAGGCTAACGACGCTGTCGTCTACATAGTGGTTGTCCTCGCCTTCTACTCCTTCGGCATCGTCTTCATGATGGCCAACTTCGTGCGTCAGGAGCAGCGAGAGCTGGAGGAGACCAAGATGTACAAGCAGTACGTGAAGCTGGCCCGCGACCGTTGGCTCACCACACGAGGTAACTTGGCCAACAAGCTGGCCCTGCAGGCGCTCAATACTTTCAACGCTGTGCCACAGACGACAGACGTCAACAAAGTGACCTTTGTGTGACGAGTAACGTCACTCTAAGTACCGTGCTGGCGACTGGCTTGCCCAACCGTCTCCTGTGCCTCAAATGTATATGTTAACCAAAGCGACGTTAAGGGAGGACACCGAGCGTCTTCCCTCCTGTACAACTGCTCCTGTGATCACTTACAGGTTGATGCTTACGCTTAAACTATGCTCCTGTCATTCTACCACATCAGAGGAAAGTGTCATAAGGAACACCAATGGTCAAGCAACAGGTCCTTGACCCTCCTGTGCATAATGTTTAGATAATTGTAACTTGTAGCAAATCAGTACCGGCAAGAACACTAAAATCTGTGCCGTCCAAACTGTCAACATGAAAGTAGTAGCTGTCAATCATAGGGAGGATGTCTTACAACACGAAGGCTGTTATCACGCCCCTCACACAGCGGGGGGCTGTTATCACGCCCCTCACACAGCGGGGGCTGTTATCAGGCCCCCCTCACACAGCGGGGGCTGTTATCAGGCCCCCCTTACACAGCGGGGGGCTGTTATCACGCCCCTCACACAGCGGGGGCTGTTATCACGCCCCTCACACAGCGGGGGGCTGTTATCACGCTCCTCACACAGCGGGGGGCTGTTATCACGCCCCTCACACAGCGGGGGGCTGTTATCAGGCCCCTCACACAGCGGGGGGCTGTTATCACGCCCCTCACACAGCGGGGGGCTGTTATCACGCCCCTCACACAGCGGGGGGCTGTTATCACGCTCCTCACACAGCGGGGGGCTGTTATCACGCCCCTCACACAGCGGGGGGCTGTTATCAGGCCCCTCACACAGCGGGGGGGCTGTTATCACGCCCCTCACACAGCGGGGGGCTGTTATCACGCCCCTCACACAGCGGGGGGCTGTTATCAGGCCCCTCACACAGCGGGGGGCTGTTATCAGGCCCCTCACACAGCGGGGGGCTGTTATCACGCCCCTCACACAGCGGGGGGCTGTTATCACGCCCCTCACACAGCGGGGGGCTGTTATCACGCTCCTCACACAGCGGGGGGCTGTTATCACGCCCCTCACACAGCGGGGGGCTGTTATCAGGCCCCTCACACAGCGGGGGGCTGTTATCACGCCCCTCACACAGCGGGGGGCTGTTATCACGCCCCTCACACAGCGGGGGGCTGTTATCAGGCCCCTCACACAGCGGGGGGCTGTTATTAGGCCCCTCACACAGCGGGGGGCTGTTATCAGGCCCCTCACACAGCGGGGGGCTGTTATCAGGCCCCTCACACAGCGGGGGGCTGTTATCACGCCCCTCACACAGCGGGGGGCTGTTATCAGGCCCCTCACACAGCGGGGGGCTGTTATCAGGCCCCTCACACAGCGGGGGGCTGTGATCAGGCCCCTCACACAGCGGGGGGCTGTTATCAGGCCCCTCACACAGCGGGGGGCTGTTATCACGCCCCTCACACAGCGGGGGGCTGTTATCAGGCCCCTCACACAGCGGGGGGCTGTTATCACGCCCCTCACACAGCGGGGGGCTGTTATCAGGCCCCTCACACAGCGGGGGGCTGTTATCACGCCCCTCACACAGCGGGGGGCTGTTATCAGGCCCCTCACACAGCAGGGGGCTGTTATCAGGCCCCTCACACAGCGGGGGGCTGTTATCACGCTCCTCACACAGCGGGGGGCTGTTATCACGCCCCTCACACAGCGGGGGCTGTTATCAGGCCCCTCACACAGCGGGGGGGCTGTTATCACGCCCCTCACACAGCGGGGGGCTGTTATCACGCCCCTCACACAGCGGGGGGCTGTTATCAGGCCCCTCACACAGCGGGGGGCTGTTATCAGGCCCCTCACACAGCGGGGGGCTGTTATCAGGCCCCTCACACAGCGGGGGGCTGTTATCAGGCCCCTCACACAGCGGGGGGCTGTTATCACGCCCCTCACACAGCGGGGGGCTGTTATCAGGCCCCTCACACAGCGGGGGGCTGTTATCAGGCCCCTCACACAGCGGGGGGCTGTTATCAGGCCCCTCACACAGCGGGGGGCTGTTATCAGGCCCCTCACACAGCGGGGGGCTGTTATCACGCCCCTCACACAGCGGGGGGCTGTTATCAGGCCCCTCACACAGCGGGGGGCTGTTATCACGCCCCTCACACAGCGGGGGGCTGTTATCAGGCCCCTCACACAGCGGGGGGCTGTTATCACGCCCCTCACACAGCGGGGGGCTGTTATCAGGCCCCTCACACAGCAGGGGGCTGTTATCAGGCCCCTCACACAGCGGGGGGCTGTTATCAGGCCCCTCACACAGCGGGGGGCTGTTATCAGGCCCCTCACACAGCGGGGGGCTGTTATCACGCCCCTCACACAGCGGGGGGCTGTTATCAGGCCCCTCACACAGCGGGGGGCTGTTATCACGCCCCTCACACAGCGGGGGGCTGTTATCAGGCCCCTCACACAGCGGGGGGCTGTTATCAGGCCCCTCACACAGCGGGGGGCTGTTATCAGGCCCCTCACACAGCGGGGGGCTGTTATCAGGCCCCTCACACAGCGGGGGGCTGTTATCAGGCCCCTCACACAGCGGGGGGCTGTTATCAGGCCCCTCACACAGCGGGGGGCTGTTATCACGCCCCCCTCACACAGCGGGGGGCTGTTATCACGCCCCCCTCACACAGCGGGGGGCTGTTATCACGCCCCTCACACAGCGGGGGGCTGTTATCACGCCCCTCACACAGCGGGGGGGCTGTTATCAGGCCCCTCACACAGCGGGGGGCTGTTATCAGGCCCCTCACACAGCGGGGGGCTGTTATCACGCCCCTCACACAGCGGGGGGCTGTTATCAGGCCCCTCACACATCGGGGGGCTGTTATCACGCCCCCCTCACACAGCGGGGGGGCTGTTATCAGGCCCCTCACACAGCGGGGGGCTGTTATCACGCCCCTCACACAGCGGGGGCTGTTATCACGCCCCCCTCACACAGCGGGGGGCTGTTATCACGCCCCTCACACAGCGGGGGGCTGTTATCACGTCCCCTCACACAGCGGGGGCTGTTATCACGCCCCCTCACACAGCGGGGGCTGTTATCAGGTCCCTCACACAGCGGGGGGCTGTTATCACGCCCCTCACACAGCGGGGGGCTGTTATCAGGTCCCTCACACAGCGGGGGCTGTTATCACGCCCCCTCACACAGCGGGGGGCTGTTATCACGCCCCCCACACAGCGGGGGGCTGTTATCACGCCCCTCACACAGCGGGGGGGGCTGTTATCACGCCCCTCACACAGCGGGGGGCTGTTATCACGCCCCTTACACAGCGGGGGCTGTTATCACGCCCCCTCACACAGCGGGGGGCTGTTATCACGCCCCCTCACACAGCGGGGGCTGTTATCAGGCCCCTCACACAGCGGGGGGCTGTTATCACGCCCCTCACACAGCGGGGGGCTGTTATCACGCCCCCTCACACAGCGGGGGCTGTTATCAGGCCCTTCACACAGCGGGGGGCTGTTATCACGCCCCTCACACAGCGGGGGGCTGTTATCACGTCCCCTCACACAGCGGGGGGCTGTTATCACGCCCCTCACACAGCGGGGGGCTGTTATCACGCCCCCCTCACACAGCGGGGGGCTGTTATCACGCCCCTCACACAGCGAAGGGCTGTTATCACGCCCCTCACACAGCGGGGGCTGTTATCACGCCCCCTCACACAGCGGGGGGCTGTTATCACGCCCCCCTCACACAGCGGGGGGCTGTTATCACGCCCCTCACACAGCGGGGGCTGTTATCACGCCCCCTCACACAGCGGGGGGCTGTTATCACGCCCCCTCACACAGCGGGGGCTGTTATCAGGCCCCTCACACAGCGGAGGGCTGTTATCACGCCCCTCACACAGCGGGGGGCTGTTATCACGCCCCCTCACACAGCGGGGGCTGTTATCAGGCCCTTCACACAGCGAGGGCTGTTATCACGCCCCCCTCTCACAGCGGGGGGCTGTTATCACGCCCCTCACACAGCGGGGGCTGTTATCACGCCCCTCACACAGCGGGGGGCTGTTATCACGTCCCCTCACACAGCGGGGGCTGTTATCACGCCGCTCACACAGCGGGGGGCTGTTATCACGCCCCTCACACAGCGGGGGCTGTTATCACGTCCCCTCACACAGCGGGGGGCTGTTATCACGCCCCTCACACAGCGGGGGGCTGTTATCACGTCCCCTCACACAGCGGGGGGCTGTTATCACGCCCCTCACACAGCGGGGGGCTGTTATCACGTCCCCTCACACAGCGGGGGGCTGTTATCACGCCCCTCACACAGCGGGGGGCTGTTATCACGTCCCCTCACACAGCGGGGGGCTGTTATCAGGCCCCTCACACAGCGGGGGGCTGTTATCAGGCCCCTCACACAGCGGGGGGCTGTTATCCGGCCCCTCACACAGCGGGGGGCTGTTATCACGCCCCTCATACAGCGGGGGGCTGTTACCACGCCCCCCTCACACAGCGGGGGGCTGTTATCAGGCCCCTCACACAGCGGGGGGCTGTTATCACGCCCCCCTCACACAGCGGGGGACTGTTATCACGCCCCTCACACAGCGGGGGACTGTTATCACGCCCCTCACACAGCGGGGGGCAGTTATCACGCCCCCTCACACAGCGGGGAACTGTTATCACGCCCCCTCACACAGCGGGTAATTGCTTCCTCATAACCATAGCCACACACACCTGGTGAGCAGGTCACGTGTGTGCTAAACACCTAGTGAACACTGCACATGTAGGCTCTTCATATATTATTCATCAAACACCATCAACACCCCACACTTAACCACCCACAGAGCCCAATCGCTTCCGGCGACCTCCTCGACTAGCACAGGGACAGCATACCTCCACGGATATGTAGTATACATCTATATAACAGTCTTTGAATGGAAAACTGGAATGATTTATTTCATTCTATAAATATTTCTGTATATATAAAAACTTAATGTTATTGAGAGAGGAACAGTGTGTGGTGAGGTCTGGGTGGTGAGTGTGGGGTGAGGTCTGGGTGGTGAGTGTGGGGTGAGGTCTGGGTGGTGAGTGTGGGGTGAGGTCTGGGTGGTGAGTGTGGGGTGAGGTCTGGGTGGTGAGTGTGGGGTGAGGTCTGGGTGGTGAGTGTGGGGTGAGGTCTGGGTGGTGAGTGTGGGGTGAGGTCTGGGTGGTGAGTGTGGGGTGAGGTCTGGGTGGTGAGTGTGGGGTGAGGTCTGGGTGGTGAGTGTGGGGTGAGGTCTGTGTGGTGAGTGTGGGGTGAGGTCTGGGTGGTGAGTGTGGGGTGAGGTGTGGGTGGTGAGTGTGGGGTGAGGTCTGGGTGGTGAGTGTGGGGTGAGGTCTGGGTGGTGAGTGTGGGGTGAGGTCTGGGTGGTGAGTGTGGGGTGAGGTCTGGGTGGTGAGTGTGGGGTGAGGTGTGGGTGGTGAGTGTGGGGTGAGGTCTGGGTGGTGAGTGTGGGGTGAGGTCTGGGTGGTGAGTGTGGGGTGAGGTCTGGGTGGTGAGTGTGGGGTGAGGTCTGGGTGGTGAGTGTGGGGTGAGGTCTGGGTGGTGAGTGTGGGGTGAGGTCTGGGTGGTGAGTGTGGGGTGAGGTCTGGGTGGTGAGTGTGGGGTGAGGTCTGGGTGGTGAGTGTGGGGTGAGGTCTGGGTGGTGAGTGTGGGGTGAGGTCTGGGTGGTGAGTGTGGGGTGAGGTGGTGAGTGTGGGGTGAGGTCTGGGTGGTGAGTGTGGGGTGAGGTCTGGGTGGTGAGTGTGGGGTGAGATGATGAGGTGGATCTCAGACCAAAACAGTGAGGCTGCATCTCCCAACAGAAAGTCGCATTTTGACGTATAATCTAAAGCCCCCAAAAAATCGTAGTAGAAAATGGTAGCGACTCGCAAAATTAACATACAGTCCCGTTTTCTATGTTGGGTCCTCTGGTAGGTTAGGATAAAGGCACTTTAGTAGGACAGTTTCTGGACGTTGGGACACCTTAGGATGAGGGGCTGCACTACCACCCTAGCCGCATGGTTACCTTAGGTCGGTGTTAAACATTCACGAATCATTTCTGTATTAACTTTGACTCTAAGATTTTAAGACAAACATAAAAAAATGTGATTCAAAACGACAATCAAAATTATGCTTACTAACGTGAGTTTGTTGACTGTAGAAATATAGATGGAAAATGCAGGATTATATTATATATATATATATATATATAATTATATATATATAATAATTATATTATATTATATATATTATATATATATTATATATATATATATATATATATATATATATACATATATATATATATATATATTTATATATATATATATATATATATATATATATATATATATATATATATATATATATATATATATATATATATATATATATATATATATGACACACTGACCATGGCGTTCTCGTCCATTGGTGTAAATGTTGTTCTTTGAAAAATATTTATAACTAATGTTTAAATGTTTTGTTGTATTAGCAGTATAGTAATGTGCGCGCGCGTGTAGGTGTACCCAAGAGCGCAAGTATATACACACATCAAAACACTCCAGCAGTAACTGTAGCTTTTGTAACGACGATCAGACAGTTAATCTCTATATTTTCCCACAACACACCTCTCACAACACCAGAATTATAACAAAAAACAACAAAAAATAAAAAAAATACGAAGCAGCTCCTATTTACATAATACCAAATTCATTCTTCTGAAATTGTCTTATGATTTGTGTATTTTGATTTGGCGAGGCTATTGTTTATAGTGTAGTTCCCAGAGGCTGGTAGTACCTGAAGCTACTATGGCTGGTAGTACCTGAAGCTACTATGGCTGGTAGTACATGAAGCTACTATGGCTGGTAGTACCTGAAGCTACTATGGCTGGTAGTACATGAAGCTACTATGGCTGGTAGTACCTGAAGCTACTATGGCTGGTAGTACATGAAGCTACTATAGCTGGTAGTACCTGAAGCTACTATGGCTGGTAGTACCTGAAGCTACTATGCCTGGTAGTACCAGAAGCTACTATGCCTGGTAGTACCTAAAGCTACTATGGCTGGTAGTACATGATGCTACTATGGCTGGTAGTACCTGAAGCTACTATGGCTGGTAGTACATGAAGCTACTATGGCTGGTAGTACAAGAAGCTACTATGGCTGGTAGTACCTGAAGCTACTATGGCTGGTAGTACCTGAAGCTACTATGGCTGGTAGTACCAGAAGCTACTATGGCTGGTAGTACCAGAAGCTACTATGGCTGGTAGTACATGAAGCTACTATGGCTGGTAGTACCTGAAGCTACTATGGCTGGTAGTACATGAAGCTACTATGGCTGGTAGTACATGAAGCTACTATGGCTGGTAGTACATGAAGCTACTATGGCTGGTAGTACATGAAGCTACTATGGCTGGTAGTACATGAAGCTACTATGGCTGGTAGTACATGAAGCTACTATGGCTGGTAGTACCTGAAGCTACTATGGCTGGTAGTACCTGAAGCTACTATGGCTGGTAGTACATGAAGCTACTATGGCTGGTAGTACCTGAAGCTACTATGGCTGGTAGTACATGAAGCTACTATGGCTGGTAGTACATGAAGCTACTATGGCTGGTAGTACCTGAAGCTACTATGGCTGGTAGTACATGAAGCTACTATGGCTGGTAGTACATGAAGCTACTATGGCTGGTAGTACCTGAAGCTACTATGGCTGGTAGTACATGAAGCTACTATGGCTGGTAGTACATGAAGCTACTATGGCTGGTAGTACCTGAAGCTACTATGGCTGGTAGTACCTGAAGCTACTATGGCTGGTAGTACATGAAGCTACTATGGCTGGTAGTACCTGAAGCTACTATGGCTGGTAGTACCTGAAGCTACTATGGCTGGTAGTACATGAAGCTACTATGGCTGGTAGTACCTGAAGCTACTATGGCTGGTAGTACCTGAAGCTACTATGGCTGGTAGTACCTGAAGCTACTATGGCTGGTAGTACCTGAAGCTACTATGGCTGGTAGTACCTGAAGCTACTATGGCTGGTAGTACATGAAGCTACTATGGCTGGTAGTACCTGAAGCTACTATGGCTGGTAGTACCTGAAGCTACTATGGCTGGTAGTACATGAAGCTACTATGGCTGGTAGTACCTGAAGCTACTATGGCTGGTAGTACCTGAAGCTACTATGGCTGGTAGTACCTGATGCTACTATGGCTGGTAGTACCAGAAGCTACTATGGCTGGTAGTACCTTGAAGCTACTATGGCTGGTAGTACCTGATGCTACTATGGCTGGTAGTACCAGAAGCTACTATGGCTGGTAGTACATGAAGCTACTATGGCTGGTAGGATCTGAAGCTACTATGGCTGGTAGTACCAGAAGCTACTATGGCTGGTAGTACATGAAGCTACTATGGCTGGCAGGACCTGAAGCTACTATGGCTGGTAGTACCAGAAGCTACTATGGCTGGTAGTACATGAAGCTACTATGGCTGGTAGTACATGAAACTACTATGCCTGGTAGTACATGAAGCTACTATGGCTGGTAGTACCTGAAGCTACTATGGCTGGTAGTACCAGAAGCTACTATGGCTGGTAGTACCTGAAGCTACTATGGCTGGTAGTACATGAAACTACTATGCCTGGTAGTACATGAAGCTACTATGGCTGGTAGTACCTGAAGCTACTATGGCTGGTAGTACATGAAGCTACTATGGCTGGTAGTACCTGAAGCTACTATGGCTGGTAGTACATGAAGCTACTATGGCTGGTAGTACATGAAGCTACTATGGCTGGTAGTACCAGAAGCTACTATGGCTGGTAGTACATGAAGCTACTATGGCTGGTAGTACCTGAAGCTACTATGGCTGGTAGTACCTGAAGCTACTATGGCTGGTAGTACATGAAGCTACTATGGCTGGTAGTACCTGAAGCTACTATGGCTGGTAGTACATGAAGCTACTATGGCTGGTAGTACATGAAGCTACTATGGCTGGTAGTACCTGAAGCTACTATGCCTGGTAGTACATGAAGCTACTATGGCTGGTAGTACATGATGCTACTATGGCTGGTAGTACCAGAAGCTACTATGCCTGGTAGTACCTGAAGCTACTATGGCTGGTAGTACATGAAGCTACTATGGCTGGTAGTACATGAAGCTACTATGGCTGGTAGTACATGATGCTACTATGGCTGGTAGTACATGAAGCTACTATGGCTGGTAGTACCTGAAGCTACTATGACTGGTAGTACCTGAAGCTACTATGGCTGGTAGTACCTGATGCTACTATGGCTGGTAGTACATGATGCTACTATGGCTGGTAGTACATGAAGCTACTATGCCTGGTAGTACCTGAAGCTACTATGGCTGGTAGTACCTGATGCTACTATGGCTGGTAGTACATGATGCTACTATGGCTGGTAGTACATGAAGCTACTATGCCTGGTAGTACCTGAAGCTACTATGCCTGGTAGTACATGAAGCTACTATGGCTGCACCAATGTACATATGGTTACTTTGGTTGTAATGTACAAAATGTGGTCTATATCACTTCTCGCCAGTCCAATTTTTGTGTTTTTAATTGCTTAGAATGTCTGAAAAAGGCCACAATCATGCCTACAGCTCTTCCTAGGCCTAGTATAGTACATATATGGACTAAACTAGGCATAAGAGTGTGCTTGTTAGGCCTAGCACTACAAATTTAAGCCTAAGACAAGTTAAGTTTAGGGTTAGGCTATCTCAGTTTTGGTTTGGAATATCAATATGAATATATGTTTTTGAGTTTTTGTTGGGGATAAAAGTCAGTATTTTGCACATTCAGTCTATATAGTTGCTCTGTGTGCTATGGTGGTTGGAGAACAGGTTGTGTTCCTGGTACATGTTCATTGTATATTTATTATGAGTAAATATATTATGAGTTAATTTATTGAGAGAACTCTCTGGCCCCCATGTGCATGAAGGGTCCTTGATGAAGGTGTGTGTTCAGTGTGATGCAGGTGTGTGTGCTCAGTGTGATGCAGGTGTGTGCCCAGTGTGATGAAGGTGTGTGCTCAGTGTGATGAAGGTGTGTGCTCAGTGTGATGAAGGTGTGTGCTCAGTGTGATGCAGGTGTGTGTGCTCAGTGTGATGAAGGTGTGTGCTCAGTGTGATGCAGGTGTGTGCTCAGTGTGATGAAGGTGTGTGCTCAGTGTGATGAAGGTGTGTGCTCAGTGTGATGAAGGTGTGTGCTCAGTGTGATGAAGGTGTGTGCTCAGTGTGATGAAGGTGTGTGCCCAGTGTGATGAAGGTGTGTGCCCAGTGTGATGAAGGTGTGTGCTCAGTGTGATGAAGGTGTGTGCTCAGTGTGATGAAGGTGTGTGCTCAGTGTGATGAAGGTGTGTGCTCAGTGTGATGCAGGTGTGTGCTCAGTGTGATGAAGGTGTGTGCTCAGTGTGATGAAGGTGTGTGCCCAGTGTGATGAAGGTGTGTGCTCAGTGTGATGCAGGTGTGTGCTCAGTGTGATGAAGGTGTGTGCTCAGTGTGATGAAGATGTGTGCTCAGTGTGATGAAGGTGTGTGCTCAGTGTGATGAAGGTGTGTGCCCAGTGTGATGAAGGTGTGTGCTCAGTGTGATGAAGGTGTGTGCTCAGTGTGATGAAGGTGTGTGCTCAGTGTGATGAAGGTGTGTGCTCAGTGTGATGAAGGTGTGTGTTCAGTGTGATGAAATTGTCTGTTCAGTGTGATGCCGACAAAATTTTATAGACCTGTCCTCTGCTGTTCTTGAGCTAAATACTTAGAACAAGAGACACATGTGGCTTCTTCTACAGTATAGATACAATGTCTACAATTGTGCAGCACGGAGCTGTAGCATGACACAGGTGTGAGTGTGTGCAGAGCAGGTGTGGAGGTTGTCAAGCAACACGTGTACCAGCGGCAGGGAAGATGGACCAGTGTGAAGCAGGATCTGGCCCCAACTCTTGCTCTGGCTAGTCTACCCATATTTACCGCAGAGCCATGGTACTGGACACCACACTAAGGGTTATGTGTGGCCATCAGAGTGAATTAACTATGTTTTTATCAGTGAACGGCAGCATATACCCCTTGTAGCCTTGTGCCGAGTCAAGAGGTGAATGACAGTGCTGGGGAGGGGGGCCCCTGCAACCTCTGCATGGTGCTGGGGGGCCCCTGCCAAGCCTGCATGGTGCTGGGGGCCCCTGCAACGCCTGCATGGGGCTGGGGGGCCCCTGCCAAGCCTGCATGGTGCTGGGGGCCCCTGCAACGCCTGCATGGTGCTGGGGGGCCCCTGCCAAGCCTGCATGGTGCTGGGGGCCCCTGCAACCTCTGCACGGTGCTGGGGGCCCCTGCCAAGCCTGCATGGTGCTGGGGGCCCCTGCAACGTCTGCAAGGTGCTGGGGGGGCCCTGCAACCTCTGCATGGTGCTGGGGGCCCCCTGCAACGCCCGCATGGTGCTGGGGGGGGCCCTGCAACCTCTGCATGGTGCTGGGGGCCCCTGCAACCTCTGCATGGTGCTGGGGGCCCCTGCAACCTCTGCATGGTGCTGGGGGGGCCCCTGCAACCTCTGCATGGTGCTGGGGGGGCCCCCTGCAACCTCTGCATTGTGCTGGGGGGGCGCCTGCATGGTGCTGGGGGCCCCCGGAAACGTCTGCACGGTGCTGGGGGGGGGCCCTGCAACGCCTGCATGGTGCTGGGGGGCCCCCTGCAACGCCTGCATGGTGCTGGGGGGGGCCCTGCAACGTCTGCATGGTGCTGGGGGGGCCCCTGCAACGTCTGCACGGTGCTGGGGGCCCCTGCAACGTCTGCATGGTGCTGGGGGGGCCCCTGCAACGCCTGCATGGTGCTGGGGGGGCCCCTGCAACGTCTGCATGGTGCTGGGGGGCCCCCTGCAACGTCTGCATGGTGCTGGGGGGCCCCTGCAACGCCTGCATGGTGCTGGGGGGGCCCCTGCAACGTCTGCATGGTGCTGTGGGGCCCCCTGCAACGCCTGCATGGTGCTGGGGGCCCCTGCAACGTCTGCACGGTGCTGGTTGGCCCCCTGCAACGTCTGCATGGTGCTGGGGGGGCCCCTGCAACGCCTGCATGGTGCTGGGGGGCCCCTGCAACGTCTGCATGGTGCTGGGGGGCCCCTGCAACGCCTGCATGGTGCTGGGGGGCCCCCTGCAACGCCTGCATGGTGCTGGGGGCCCCTGCAACGTCTGCACGGTGCTGGGGGCCCCTGCAACGCCTGCATGGTGCTGGGGGGCCCCCTGCAACGCCTGCACGGTGCTGGGGGGGCCCTGCAACCTCTGCATGGTGCTGGGGGGGCCCTGCAACGCCTGCATGGTGCTGGGGGGGCCCCTGCAACGCCTGCATGGTGCTGGGGGGGGCCCCTGCAACGCCTGCATGGTGCTGGGGGGCCCCCTGCAACGCCTGCACGGTGCTGGGGGGGGGCCCTGCAACCTCTGCATGGTGCTGGGGGGGCCCCTGCAACGCCTGCATGGTGCTGGGGGGGCCCCTGCAACGCCTGCATGGTGCTGGGGGGGCCCCTGCAACGCCTGCATGGTGCTGGGGGGCCCTGCAACCTCTGCATGGTGCTGGGGGCCCCTGCCAAGCCTGCATGGTGCTGGGGGCCCCTGCCAAGCCTGCATGGTGCTGGGGGCCCCTGCAACGTCTGCACGGTGCTGGGGGGGCCCCTGCAACGTCTGCATGGTGCTGGGGGGCCCCTGCCAAGCCTGCATGGTGCTGGGGGCCCCTGCAACGTCGGCACGGTGCTGAGGGGGCCCTGCAACGTCTGCATGGTGCTGGGGGGCCCCCTGCAACGCCTGCATGGTGCTGGGGGGGGCCCCTGCAACGCCTGCATGGCTCGGCATGATATAATCACAGCCATAACCAAGATGGCGTCAGGTATAAACAAAGCTCTTTGTCCCTGTTCTCTGCTGTGTGACACCGCTCGTGTTGTCCCCTGACATACTCCTCAGCTGTGTGACACCGCTCGTGTTGTCCCCTGACATACTCCTCAGCTGTGTGCTCGCAGAACTTTATTTGTTCTCCCCTTTAACGCTTGACAGGTTAACATCTGTTGGAAATACTTAACACAGGCGAGTCTCTCCCGCGCACCTCCACTGCTTTTGTATCAGTGGTCGCGTACATAATAAATTGTTTGAATACATCTTGGCGCTTCACAAGCGGGTGCCCAGCTAATTTGTACTAACTCCATATACAAATATAGACACCTTCTAGGGATGCCTTGAGCCCTTGCTTAGGAAAGTTACTAAGACGAGGACTAAATCAAGCATGATCATGGGCTTTGTCAATCTGAAATGTGCTAGTGAATATTTTCATAAAACAATTTGAGTGATTTTTCTAGCACAGTCGCCAGTACTGTAAATATATGTGTTAGTGTGATCAGTCCACCACACTGTCTTGGCCTGCATAACCTTAGCAACACTCAGGGAGGTGGATCCTACGGCACAGTTAACCTTAGACAGTGAAAGACGACTCCCTTCTCTTCCTAGACACTCTGACAGTGAAAGACGACTCCCTTCTCTTCCTAGACACTCTGACAGTGAAAGACGACTCCCTTCTCTTCCTAGACACTCTGACGGTGAAAGACGACTCCCTTCTCTTCCTAGACACTCTGACGGTGAAAGACGACTCCCTTCTCTTCCTAGACACTCTGACAGTGAAAGACGACTCCCTTCTCTTCCTAGACACTCTGACAGTGAAAGACGACTCCCTTCTCTTCCTAGACACTCTGACAGTGAAAGACGACTCCCTTCTCTTCCTAGACACTCTGACGGTGAAAGACGACTCCCTTCTCTTCCTAGACACTCTGACAGTGAAAGACGACTCCCTTCTCTTCCTAGACACTCTGACGGTGAAAGACGACTCCCTTCTCTTCCTAGACACTCTGACGGTGAAAGACGACTCCCTTCTCTTCCTAGACACTCTGACAGTGAAAGACGACTCGCTTCTCTTCCTAGACACTCTGACAGTGAAAGACGACTCCCTTCTCTTCCTAGACACTCTGACAGTGAAAGACGACTCGCTTCTCTTCCTAGACACTCTGACAGTGAAAGACGACTCCCTTCTCTTCCTAGACACTCTGACAGTGAAAGACGACTCCCTTCTCTTCCTAGACACTCTGACAGTGAAAGACGACTCCCTTCTCTTCCTAGACACTCTGACAGTGAAAGACGACTCCCTTCTCTTCCTAGACACTCTGACAGTGAAAGACGACTCCCTTCTCTTCCTAGACACTCTGACAGTGAAAGACGACTCCCTTCTCTTCCTAGACACTCTTACAGTGAAAGACGACTCCCTTCTCTTCCTAGACACTCTGACGGTGAAAGACGACTCCCTTCTCTTCCTAGACACTCTGACGGTGAAAGACGACTCCCTTCTCTTCCTAGACACTCTGACAGTGAAAGACGACTCCCTTCTCTTCCTAGACACTCTGACAGTGAAAGACGACTCCCTTCTCTTCCTAGACACTCTGACAGTGAAAGACGACTCCCTTCTCTTCCTAGACACTCTGACAGTGAAAGACGACTCCCTTCTCTTCCTAGACACTCTGACGGTGAAAGACGACTCCCTTCTCTTCTTAGACACTCTGACAGTGAAAGACGACTCCCTTCTCTTCCTAGACACTCTGACGGTGAAAGACGAGGGCGACGTCTGTGTTGCCTGGAGCTACTGGGCGACGTCTGTGTTGCCTGGAGCTACAGGGCAGAGTCTGTGTTGCCTGGAGCTACAGGGCGACGTCTGTGTTGCCTGGAGCTACAGGGCGACGTCTGTGTTGCTTACACCTACAGGGCGACGTCTGTGTTGCCTGGAGCTACAGGGCGACGTCTGTGTTGCCTGGAGCTACAGGGCGACGTCTGTGTTGCCTGGAGCTACAGGGCAGAGTCTGTGTTGCCTGGAGCTACAGGGCAGAGTCTGTGTTGCCTGGAACTACAGGGCAGAGACACTACAACTACAGTGAAGCCTGCCACTGTAGGCTCATCACCTGCTTACCATCACTGCTCCTCCATATCTTGAGATGATTTCGGGGCTTTAGTGTCCCCGCGGCCCGGTCCTCGACCAGGCCTCCACCCCCAGGAAGCAGCCCGTGACAGCTGACTAACACCCAGGTACCTTTTTTACTGCGGGGTAACAGGGGCATAGGGTGAAAGAAACTCTGCCCATTGTTTCTCGCCGGCGCCCGGGATCGAACCCGGGACCACAGGATCACAAGTCCAGTGTGCTGTCCGCTCGGCCGACCGGCTCTCACCTGCCAAGACTCTCTACCTGACCTTTTATATACAGACATTACAGCTGTAACTGGACAGCTGTAAGAGGGTGCTTGAATACATTGACCTATAGTGTTTCTTCAACCTTTCCGCGGCCGCCAGGAGGATGGGCAGCTGGGGGCATTAACCAGCATCAGGTTATCTTAACAAGCTTAGCCATGTTCCGTATGAGGGGCAACTCGTACGGAACTACTCTGTATGAGGGGCAACTCATACGGAACTACTCTGTATGAGGGGCAACTCATACGGAACTACTCTGTATGAGGGGCAACTCATACGGAACTACTCTGTATGAGGGGCAACTCATACGGAACTACTCTGTATGAGGGGCAACTCATACGGAACTACTCTGTATGAGGGGCAACTCGTACGGAACTACTCTGTATGAGGGGCAACTCATACGGAACTACTCTGTATGAGGGGCAAACTCATACGGAACTACTCTGTATGAGGGGCAACTCATACGGAACTACTCTGTATGAGGGGCAACTCATACGGAACTACTCTGTATGAGGGGCAACTCATACGGAACTACTCTGTATGAGGGGTTACAATGTATCAAGAGCCAGGTGTGAGTTCATCAACTCTGCCCGACTCAGTTCATCCTCTCTTGAGTTCTGCCCGAAACGCTGCGTGTTAGTGACTTTGCATGAATGTAAAAATACCAATCCTATGTAATCTCACCAACCCATTGTACCTTCTTGCGAATAAATTATTATTATTATTATTATTATTATTATTATTATTATTATTATGACTGTGCGGGTGTAGCAGGAGTGTTAGTGACACAGGCCTGTGTAGAGAGCGTCCTGGTCGACGTGTGGGGCGGCTGGGGGTCAATGGTCGCGCTCTGCTATATGCTACTTATACGGTTATAAGTATACTGTTTTACACTGTTATATCTTACACTGTTTTTATATGCTCTTACTCTTGATAGTAAAAGTCAATGAGCTACGGTTGATAGTAAAAGTATATTAGTTACTTTACTACTTTCACTGCGTATACTAAACCGGTGTTATGTCGTTTATGTTTTTTAATGCATGAATGTTTGATGCGCTGGAAGGATTAATATAGATTGCGTTGGTGAAGATATATAATTTTCTTCAATAGTGTGTTGAAGCTGGTTTTGGCCATGGGTGAAAGCTGGGTACATGTGGTTACCCATACAGTTACTAGCCAGACTCAACGCTGCTTAACATGTTCGATCAAGCGTGAGTGACGGGGGCGCCCCTGGGTAATGGTGTGCAGGTGCCAGTGACAGGTGTGTGTGGAGGTGAACCTCGGCCACCTCCTCCTCCTCCTCCTCTCGAGTACGAGGAGAGCCTGGGGCTGGAGGAGCTGCCAGGATTCACAGGGCACCTACGTGGCCTCTTACGAGGTCTCTGCGTCTTATCTACGTGCCGCCTAGGATCCGCCCCGGGCACTAGGATCTGCATGGAGGAAACTTTATGCAATTTTGCATCTTTTCGTCAGTTGCCTTCACGGCGTGAGTGTTGCATAGTGGTGTTGGTGACCCGCCCTCGTGTCCCTGGAGGCTTCGACCCTCCGCTGGTCCACATCCAACACTATTTCATGTCTCTGACATATACTGTATAAGACAGTTGAATGTTACTGTGCTCCCAGCCATGTTGGTCTTACCATCAATGAACTTATAGACGCAGTTGCTGAACTGTTCATTTGTGATTGTCCCACTTCCAAAAAGACCAAGGATCTTTTATTCGGATTTGTAACCAGTAGTTCATTCCGGCCGCGACGGTCGGCAACATCGATGGTGTGGTATTACAGGTAACAAACTGCACATCCTTAAAGGTGACCCATTCCCTTGACTTTCCTCTCACTACCGCTAGCAATCTGCTCTGGTTAGGCTGTATATGGCCCACAAGTGAACGGTGGAGTCCCTCGCACGGTGGAGTTGCAGAGTGAGTCGCTTAACTCACTGTCACTGGAGCGCTGCCCTGCTCCTTATTGTCCCGCTTATAGTCGTGCACCTTTTGAATGTCCAGATTTTCAGTACGATGGTGTGTCTTGCTTTCCAAATGTCCCTTCGGGTCGCTTGTCCCTTTATATAATCCTCGGTGAATCATATCCCATTAATGTTGCTCGTCTTATGTCGCTTTTTGGCAGGGATATTCCTGCATGGGCCCTAAGCCTCTGGCTGGCCCACTGCGCGGGCCCTAAGCCTCTGGCTCGCCCACTGCGCGGGCCCTAAGCCTCTGGCTGGCCCACTGCGCGGGCCCTAAGCCTCTGGCTGGCCCACTGCGCGGGCCCTAAGCCTCTGGCTCGCCCACTGCGCGGGCCCTAAGCCTCTGGCTCGCCCACTGCGCGGGCCCTAAGCCTCTGGCTCGCCCACTGCGCGGGCCCTAAGCCTCTGGCTGGCCCACTGCGTGGGCCCTAAGCTTCTGGCTGGCCCACTGCGCGGGCCCTAAGCCTCTGGCTCGCCCACTGCGCGGGCCCTAAGCCTCTGGCTGGCCCACTGCGCGGGCCCTAAGCCTCTGGCTGGCCCACTGCGCGGGCCCTAAGCCTCTGGCTGGCCCACTGCGCGGGCCCTAAGCCTCTGGCTGGCCCACTGCGCGGGCTCTAAGCCTCTGGCTGGCCCACTGCGCGGGCCCTAAGCCTCTGGCTGGCCCACTAAGTGTTGCTTGTTTCTGTTTACTTGGGCGGAGTATGAGTATTTATGACTCGTATGGTCGCTTCAGTAAGATTTTGCCATATATGTTTAACAACTTCTTCTGCTCTGTTGAATCTAAGTTGAAATCTTAATGGGTTTGTAACTGTGCACTGTGTTAGATAATGTTCCAGTGGTCTGTTGTGGCTGTAACTGTGCACTGTGTTAGATAATGTTCCAGTGGTCTGTTGTGGCTGTAACTGTGCACTGTGTTAGATAATGTTCCAGTGGTCTGTTGTGGTTGTAACTGTGCACTGTGTTAGATAATGTTCCAGTGGTTTTGTTGTGGCTGTAACTGTGCACTGTGTTAGATAATGTTCCAGTGGTCTGTCGGGCCTTTCTCCAGTGCTGACATTTCCTCTCATCTTCCGGAACCTGTAAGCCTATTTCCCATGCACATGGGTATCCAAGTCTGATGCGATGTAAGTGTACTTCTGTTGTTCTACTGCTCCCTCTCATCAACATAAGTGGTTCGTAGTTGGTTGAATTCTTGTACCAACCCGCAGATCCTGATGTTGCAACTTCTGTGTTGTGGTCACTGTTCATCTTGTGCATTGCTCTGTTTCTAATTACTTTCTTAATCTGTGATAGACTCTGTGGTATGTAAATGTCTACATTTCTTCTCTTAGTTGTAAGTTTTGCAGCTTCGTCTGCAATGTCATTTCCTAATATTCCCACATGATTTGGCTCCCAGTTGATAAGTACCCGACGGCCTTGGCGTTTCAGTGTTTGCATTGTTGATATGACATTTGTGATCTAATGGATGTTGTCACGTATGTGTTCTTGTTGCAAGGTTTCAATGGTAGATCTTGAATCTGTATGTACGATAACATGTTGTCCGTGTTCAGCAAGAGCATGTTCCAAAGCCTTTTGAATGGCTATCATCTCATTAAAATTGAATACCCATTTGAGAGTCTCCAAGTATTTACAGAGTTTCCTGCCTTAACTGCAGCTCCAGTTTCTTGTCCCTGCTGGTCTACTGATCCATCTGTGAAGTATGTGAAGCTGTCGGATGCCAAATTTGCTTCTATATACATCTGTGCAGAATTACGTAGCAGATGAGCATTAGTCTGGTTCTTTTTTTTCCTTCAAGAGTCATCATCTTAAGTCTGCTTTATCTTGAATCAGATATCTTTATCTGCCATCTTGAATGATGTTTAGCGACTTTTGAATATCCCGCGACATATATCATTACGTAATCTTCCCTCCCTGCCGCCCTTGATAACTAAGGACTTACCTCTTATCTCGAACATCGCGGTACAATCTGTATTTATTAAAGTTTACGAGCTCTGAAGCGCTACGAGGTCATCCTCAACCCAAGGTTATTATTGTTATAGACGACCTAGTAGTGTCGGAGCTCGTAAACTGTTTAGTAAATACCGACTAAGCCGCCATGATGGAGGTAAGAGGTGCAGACCTCGCAAGTGGACAGGACGCAAGTGCCAGATGAATCCCGCCAGAGGAACGAGCACCTCAACAGCTGTGAACCAGCTGACAGTAAAGCTCCTCAGATCATCAACACATCGATCATCAAAGTTTCAACTTAAGACGACGTTGGGAGTAATAAATAAGAGAGGCAGAGGAATGTTGGGAGTAGTTGAGAGGTTATCGGGACGGGGGCCGCACGGGTTCAGTGCTACCTTCATATTGCTCCTTATCCTTCCCTCCCCTTCCTCTCTCTCCCTTCCTCTCTCCCCTACTCTCCTTCTCTCCCCCTCACCTCTCCTGCTCTCCTCCCCTCCCCCCCACAAGGATGGAAGCACACCTGCGTGTGGACACATAAGTTCTTGCCTTCATTAAAGTACACAAACTTACAGAGAACACAGCTGAGATGAACACAGAGACATACACCAGTCACCGTGTACTAGCAGGTGTGGGCGTGTACTAGCAGGTGTGGGCGTGTAGTAGCAGGTGTGGGCGTGTAGTAGTAGGTGTGGGCGTGTACAGCAGGTGTGGGCGTGTAGTAGCAGGTGTGGGCGTGTAGTAGCAGGTGTGGGCGTGTACTAGCAGGTGTGGGCGTGTTCTGCCAGGCTGTGGGTCATGGCGGGCGGTGTCCGGCCTCCTCTAAGGTCACCCAATATTATCCGTATCCGGCCTCTGTATGTCTAGAAAGCTCACAATGTATTTCAGAACAACATGTAGCACCTAGAGAAAATACCGTGTGCAATATGTGTCTCATTCTGGGCTCCGCGGCTAACAACTGAACTGTTCACATACACGAGGCAATCACAGTCACGGGATATATGTAAGAGGAAATGTTTTGCAGCAGGACGGGGGCTCGAACCCACGTTCTGGGGGTCTTAATGAGAAGGATATCCACTGTTTCTCCACGCTCCTCCCTACCAAGTACCTTAATCGTACACGGACACTTTTTACAGTTGAACAGGTGAACAGTGGAGGTGTGACCACAGGTGGACAGTGGAGGTGTGACCACAGGTGAACAGTGGAGGTGTGACCACAGGTGAACAGTGGAGGTGTGACCACAGGTGAACAGTGGAGGTGTGACCACAGGTGAACAGTGGAGGTGTGACCACAGGTGAACAGTGGAGGTGTGACCACAGGTGAACAGTGGAGGTGTGACCACAGGTGAACAGTGGAGGTGTGACCACAGGTGGACAGTGGAGGTGTGACCACAGGTGGACAGTGGAGGTGTGTGCACAGGTGAACATTGGAGGTGTGACCACAGGTGAAACAGTGGAAGGTGTGTGCACAGGTGAACAGTGGAGGTGTGACCATAGGTGAACAGTGAGAGGTGTGTGCACAGGTGAACAGTGGAGGTGTGACCATAGGTGAACAGTGAGAGGTTGTGTGCACAGGTGACAGTGAGAGGTGTGTGCACAGGTGAACAGTGGGAGGTGGTGTGCACAGGTGAACAGTGAGAGGTGTGTGCACAGGTGAACAGTGAGAGGTGTGTGCACAGGTGAACAGTGAGAGGTGTGTGCACAGGTGAACAGTGGGAGGTGTATGCACAGGTGAACAGTGAGAGGTGTGTGCACAGTGAACAGTGAGAGGTGTGTGCACAGGTGAACAGTGAGAGGTGTGTGCACAGGTGAACAGTGAGAGGTGTGTGCACAGGTGAACAGTGGGAGGTGTGTGCAACAGGTGAACAGTGAGAGGTGTGTGCACAGGTGAACAGTGAGAGGTGTGTGCACAGGTGAACAGTGGGAGGTGTGTGCACAGGTGAACAGTGAGAAGTGTGTGCACAGGTGAACAGTGGGAGGTGTGTGCACAGGTGAACAACTGGGAGGTGTGTGCACAGGTGAACAGTGGGAGGTGTGTGCACAGGTGAACAGTGGAGGTGTGTGCACAGGTGAACAGTGAGAGGTGTGTGCACAGGTGAACAGTGGGAGGTGTGTGCACAGGTGAACAGTGGGAGGTGTGTGCACAGGTGAACAGTGGAAGGTGTGTGCACAGGTGAACAGTGGGAGGTGTGTGCACTAGGTGAACAGTGGGAGGTGTGTGCACAGGTGAACAGTGGAGGTGTGACCACAGGTGACCAGTGGGAGGTGTGTGCACAGGTGAACAGTGGAGGTGTGTGCACAGGTGAACAGTGGAGGTGTGACCACAGGTGAACAGTGGAGGTGTGACCACAGGTGAACAGTGGAGGTGTGTGCACAGGTGAACAGTGGAGGTGTGACCACAGGTGAACAGTGGAGGTGTGACCACAGGTGAACAGTGGAGGTGTGTGCACAGGTGAACAGTGGAGGTGTGTGCACAGGTGAACAGTGGAAGGTGTGTGCACAGGTGAACAGTGGGAGGTGTGACCACAGGTGAACAGTGGGAGGTGTATGCACAGGTGAACAGTGGAGGTGTGACCACAGGTGAACAGTGGGAGGTGTGTGCACAGGTGAACAGTGGAGGTGTGTGCACAGGTGAACAGTGGAGGTGTGACCACAGGTGAACAGTGGAAGGTGTGTGCACAGGTGAACAGTGGAAGGTGTGTGCACAGGTGAACAGTGGAGGTGTGACCACAGGTGAACAGTGGAGGTGTGACCACAGGTGAACAGTGGAAGGTGTGTGCACAGGTGAACAGTGGAGGTGTGTGCACAGGTGAACAGTGGGAGGTGTGTGCACAGGTGGACAGTGGAGGTGTGACCACAGGTGAACAGTGGGAGGTGTGTGCACAGGTGAACAGTGGAGGTGTGTGCACAGGTGAACAGTGGGAGGTGTGACCACAGGTGAACAGTGGAGGTGTGACCACAGGTGAACAGTGGGAGGTGTTGTCCACAGGAGAACAGTGGGAGGTGTTGTCCACAGGAGAACAGTGGGAGGTGTTGTCCACAGGAGAACAGTGGGAGGTGTTGTCCACAGGTGAACAGTGAGAGGTGTGTCCACAGGAGAACAGTGGGAGGTGTTGTCCACAGGAGAACAGTGGGAGGTGTTGTCCACAGGAGAACAGTGGGAGGTGTTGTCCACAGGAGAACAGTGGGAGGTGTTGTCCACAGGAGAACAGTGGGAGGTGTTGTCCACAGGAGAACAGTGGGAGGTGTTGTCCACAGGAGAACAGTGGGAGGTGTTGTCCACAGGTGAACAGTGGGAGGTGTTGTCCACAGGAGAACAGTGGGAGGTGTTGTCCACAGGAGAACAGTGGGAGGTGTTGTCCACAGGAGAACAGTGGGAGGTGTTGTCCACAGGAGAACAGTAGGAGGTGTTGTCCACAGGAGAACAGTGGGAGGTGTTGTCCACAGGAGAACAGTGGGAGGTGTTGTCCACAGGAGAACAGTGGGAGGTGTTGTCCACAGGAGAACAGTGGGAGGTGTTGTCCACAGGAGAACAGTGGGAGGTGTTGTCCACAGGAGAACAGTGGGAGGTGTTGTCCACAGGTGAACAGTGAGAGGTGTGTCCACAGGAGAACAGTGGGAGGTGTTGTCCACAGGAGAACAGTGGGAGGTGTTGTCCACAGGAGAACAGTGGGAGGTGTTGTCCACAGGAGAACAGTAGGAGGTGTTGTCCACAGGAGAACAGTGGGAGGTGTTGTCCACAGGTGAACAGTGGGAGGTGTTGTCCACAGGAGAACAGTGGGAGGTGTTGTCCACAGGAGAACAGTGGGAGGTGTTGTCCACAGGAGAACAGTGGGAGGTGTTGTCCACAGGAGAACAGTGGGAGGTGTTGTCCACAGGTGAACAGTGGGAGGTGTTGTCCACAGGTGAACAGTGAGAGGTGTGTCCACAGGAGAACAGTAGGGGGGTGTGTCCATAGGTGAACAGTGGGGGGGGGGTGTCCACAGGTGAACAGAAACGGTGATCACCCCTTAGACCATCGGGGATCGAACGACGACCTGCAAGAAGCGAGGCCGTCGCTATGCCGATCAAGCCAAGTGGATAGACATAGTTCCCACAGACTGGCCAGTCCAGCCAGAGCCAGAAGCTCCGGCTAGTTGTACCTGTTTAGTCCAGTCAGAATTCCTAAGAACACACTCTGATTCTGATGTTGTTGTGGTTGTTGGCGCGGGTGAGAGAGAGGGGGGGGGGGAGGGATGAGGGTGAGGGAGAGAGGGATGAGGGTGAGAGAGAGAGGGATGAGGGTGAGAGAGGGAGAGGGGAGGGGTCAGAGTGGCCTCAAGATGTAGATACTTGAAGGCAAGAAGAGGAGGGATGTTAGGTAGGGTCATTATTACATATTGTAAATACTGTCACCTTCTACACTAGCGCCACACACCCCACACACTTCACCACACCCACCACCAACACGGTGGTCAGGTCTCCACCACCCAGGCTCTACCACAGCCCAAATTACACCACCATCGGGACTTCCGGCCACCACCACTGGTCCCTCTGTGTGTGTGTTTGTCAGTGGCGTCCACACATAAACCTTTCATACCATTCTTTTCTATAAAGTAGGATTTTTGTCTCGTAGAAAAAACTCTAACCTCTTCCTTACCATCTACAAGCCTTCACTATCACCCACAGCCGTCTAAGACCTTCTAGCGGAGCCTCTTTGACGTTTCTTTAATCATTTAATTCGGTTATAAGCATAGATATGCTCGCCATGCCACGTGGTCGTACCCCTGGAAACACAAACCGAAACTCTCTATTTTCAGCTTGTTACAACTTGTAATAAAGTTGTTACATGTGTTTATGACGCATTAGAATGTTGTTACAACTTGTTATATTGGTTGTTATAACTGGTTAGGTGTTAAAACTTGTTCGAATGTTGTACCAACGTCGTAGTTTGGGTGTGTGTGTTTGGCGGGACCAGAGGCGGCGGTAGCAGGAGTCTGGGGAGGTGTTGAGCAGTCTGGTGAGCATGCGGAAGAAAATGAAAGTGAGCCCTTGAGGTGGACTACACTAGAGGTGATAATACTTCACTGTATTAATGATGGCTTCAACCTTCCCGACGATGCCTGGGCACGGTCACTTGGGTTCTTTGTGACTATTATGGCGTGGAGAAGTGGTAATTAACACACTCGTCTGGCTTTTCGCGAGCGCTTTGGCCTGCGGTTCGTATCCTGACCAGTGAGGATTGACTAGGCACTAGTCCTTAACTGTAGCCTCTGTTCACCCAGCAGTGAATGGGTACCTGGTTGTTAAACGATTTGGTGGGTCGTATTCCAGGGATAATTAGGATTAAGGACTTGCCCGAAACGCTACCCGTGCTGGTGGCTGTACAAGAATGTAGAAACTCGTATATAAATAAATATATATATATATATATATATATATATATATATATATATATATATATATATATATATATATATATATATATATATATATGTCGTACCTAGTAGCCAGAACGCACTTCTCAGCCTACTATGCAAGGCCCGATTTGCCTAATAAGCCAAGTTTTCGTGAATTAATATATTTTCTCTAATGTTTTTCATATGAAATGATAGAGCTACCCATTTTATTATGTATGAGGTCAATTTTTTTTTTGGAGTTAAAATTAACGTAAATATATGACCGAACCTAACCAACCCTACCTAACGTAACCTAACCTATCTTTATAGGTTAGGTTAGGTTAGGTAGCCGAAAAAGTTAGGTTAGGTTAGGTTAGGTTAGGTAGCCGAAAAAGTTAGGTTAGGTTAGGTTAGGTAGGTTAGGTAGTCGAAAAATAATTAATTCATGAAAACTTGGCTTATTAGGCAAAACTGGCCTTGCATAGTAGGCTGAGAAGTGTGTTCTGGCTACTAGGTACGACATATATATATATATATATATATATATAATATATATATATATATATATATATATATATATATATATATATATGAACAAGCCTGAATGGTCCCCAGGCATATATGCAACCGAAAACTCCGAGGCTATTAGCCGAGGCTATTTCCCCATCACCCCGCCGGCGCTCTGATAGTAATCTTGGGCATAGTATTTTATCAAATCACCTCATTTTTTAAGCCACACGTGAGGAACACAAATGCGAACAAGCCTGAATGGTCCCCAAAGCCTGAATATATATATGTATATATAATATATATATATATATATATATATAATAATATATATATATATATATATATATATATATATATATAATCTTTGGACAACACCCACCAGTGGGACTCGAACCCAGAAAGCACAACTACCTTCCAGTAGCTGCCATAACTAGTATGCTTTAACCCACTACACCATCAGACCCTACAAAAGAGGGGTCTTTGGTGGGTGTTGTCCAAAGATTATTAATCTTCACTTGTGGTTTATGCAAGTATAGGCATATATATATATATATATATATATATATATATATATATATATATTATATTATATATAATATATATATATATATATACCAGCCCATCCTGTTGTTTTGGTAGTAATTATAGTAACGATGAGGACCATAGTATATATACCGACGTACAACGAAATTAGTAAGTAGAAATCGGCACTCATCGAGTTGGACAAACCGGAAACCTATCATACACACACACACACACACACACACACACACACACACACACACACACACACACACACACACACACACACACACACACCTGTGCTTCTCAACTCGGGGCATGGACAGGTACCAGGGCATGTTGAGGGGAACCAGAGTGGACACATTCTAGGCTTGTGGTTCAAGGCGAGCGGGTCCTCTCCCTGGGGGAGGACGCTGTCAACCGCGGCTCCAATAGTCGCACGGAACAAAAGACAACTTTTTTTGGTACGAAACGAAGATGATTAGGAGTGATGGAAGATGGAAAGGGCGAGGTGAGGAATAAAGTTGAATTTAAACCAAATATTAAAGAATAATCCAACACTATTCAACAATGAGGTGCTCAGGTAGGGGACGAGGCTATAGAAGCCGTGGAGGTAATTATCATTAGAGGTTCGAACCCTCATCACGGCCCTTGTGGATTTGTTTATCAGGAGAGAACGCTAGGCTAATATAACCAGCACTTGCATGCAACAATAATATAAGGTGAGGCGAGGTATTAGTTGAATGTTCGTCTGCTTAATTGTGTTATCAATCAGAATAATGATAATAATGAAGACAATCAGAATATTAATGACGTCAGAGCCATATATAGAGATACAACAAACTCATATGAACACAACTGTAACGTTTGTTCAAGTGTTCAGTGGCACAAATAAGCTGGAGAGTAGTTATCCACATAAGCTTAATTAATTAATAATAACGATGCAATTAAGTCCGAGTAGTTGAGTCGGGGAGAACAGTGATCACCTTGATATATTGATACATCTCCATATATTATTATGATATATCAATATCGATATATTATCGTCATATATTGATATAACACGATATGATTTCTGTGTGTATTGAAAGAGAGGCGTCAGAGGTAGAGTGACTGCACGACAAAGCCAGAGTGCCTGGGGGGGGGGGGTGAAACCCCGGTTCGGCTTCAGTGGAAGCCTCGGGAATCCTCGAGGGTTCAGTAGTACCCAAGGTTGCAATTCTTTTGACCATGTGGTGTCATAGACATTAGAGCGTGCATCTGGGAATACCCAGCGCATTGGTGCGTATAAAAGTCATTTTAATATTAACAAGGCTTAGTCCAGTGGGCGACCCATTCACTGGGCGGCCCCAGTCACAAGGACTCGGAGAGATGGTTGGCCAGGTGTGCGACACGCTACGTCAGGCTGCGAGCAGCCACATCCAACAGCCTGGTTGACCAGTCCAGCAACCAGGAGGTCTGGTCGACGACCGGGCCACGGGGACGCTAAGCCCTGGAAGCACCTCAAGGTAACCTTATCTTGTCTTGAGGTTATCTTGAGATGATTTCGGGGCTTTTAGTGTTCCCGCGGCCCGGTCCTCGACCAGGCCTCCACCCCCAGGAAGCAGCCCGTGACAGCTGACTAACACCCAGGTACCTATTTTACTGCTAGGTAACAGGGGTATACGGTGAAAGACACTCTGCCCATTATTTCTCGCTGGCGCCTGGGATCGAACCCAGGACCACAGGATCACAAGTCCTGCGTGCTGTCCGCTCGGCCGACCGGCTCCACCTCAAGGTGTGTCTATGGTAGTTACGGTGCAACCAGGAGGGGGTACAGGAGCTGTGGTACGTGCAGACTACACAACACCAACACAACCACTAACCCCACCTACATATGCTAATGTGTTATAAAATGAATGTGAATACGGTTGTGTAGCGTGGGTGTTGAGAGTGGGTGTAACCTCCCGCTGGTCATCCAGAGTAAGAGGTGTATTTAAATGGTGCTGAAAGTAACCTGTTGGTATTCCAGAGACATAGACTGGCCACCTTGGGAAATTTGGTCAGCATGTGAGAGGACTTTTAGCACAGCGACCTTCAACAGGTAAGATAATAGCGAGAGGTCAGTGAGCCGTTTGTTTACTGATCTACATGTGTGTTACGTCACTAATCTTTCCCATACTTCGCCCTGTTCTTTAGACATTCAGTAGACATTTTCAGACATGTTCACCAGACCACACACTAGAAATTGAAGAGACGATGACGTTTCGGTCCGTCCTGGACCATTCTCAAGTCGATTGTGATAATCGACTTGAGAATGGTCCAGGACGGACCGAAACGTCATCGTCTTTTCACTTTCTAGTGTGTGGTTTGGTCAACATTTTTCAGCCTCGTTATTGTGACTTTTCATCTGCATCTTCAGACATCGTTACTGTTTGGGCCTTATAGCTACTTATAGGTCCAGAGAGCGTCACCTGCCCAATACTTACACTTTAAAGCATAATGCATTCTTACATTTCAATATATAACAGAGTTTCTCAAAGGTGCTCCAACTCAGCCCAGCCACTTGGGCTGGACGGTAGAGCGATGGTCTCGCTTCATGCAGGTCGGCGTTCAATCCCCGACCGTCCAAGTGGTTGGGCACCATTCCTTCCCCCCCGTCCCATCCCAAATCCCCTATTGTGACCCCCTTCCTAATGCTATATAGTCGTCATGACTTAGCGCTTTCCCCTGATAACTTTCTTTCTTCATATTTGACGGTAAACTCTTTTAAACACACATTGTCATTTACACATTTATTTTATTTTTATTTATTAATATATACAAGAGTTCTTGCATTCTAGTACAGCCACTAGCACGCATAGCGTTTTGGGCAGGTCCTTAAACCTATTTTCACAAGCACACACTCCCAGGAAGCAGACCCTAGTAGCTGTCTAACTCCCTGCTACCTATTTACTGCTAGGTGAACAGGGCATCAGGGTGAAAGAAATTCTGCCCATTTGTTTCCACCTCCGCCGGAGATAGAGCCTGGATCCTTATGACTACGAACACCGAACGCTGGCCACTCAGCCGTCATGCGCTTCTAAATTTACATTGCCACATGGGCCCCAACTTCTGTACACCAACAATAGCTAAACATATTTAATATTACCTTACTGATGGGTGACTGCGGCTCTGAGCTGGAGTACCAGGTCTTATTTCTCCTGGCGGTACTCATGTCAGGACTAATGTGAAAATAATCTCTATGTCTATATAAGAGAATATCTGTCCGCGATAGATAGCTTCACCAAACTTTGCAGGGTGACTGGAGGTTGTTGGGGGACAGTCAAAGGCTGGTGGAGGTTGACCTCCATGCCTACTTTGCATGAAATTGCAAATTAAACCATATTTCAAGCTCGCTAAATAAGACTCCATCTTCATTAAGAAAAATCCAAAACATTATTTTCTACATGATTCAATGTTGGGAGACCCCAGAATGAGAAACTTACTGCTTAACCCATATAAATATAAATATGTGTGTAGATTGCACATTGAAAGTGAAACAATGGAACATTTAATGGGCCGAAGACCCCCATTGTGTACTGAAAGTGAAACAATGGATGGACCGAACACACCACTGCGTACTGAAAGTGAAACAATGGATGGACCGAACACACCACTGCGTACTAAAAGTGAAACAATGGATGGACCGAACACCCCACTGCATACGGAAAGTGAAACATTGGATGGACCGAACACCCCCACTGCGTACTGAAAGTGAAACAATGGATGGACCGAACACACTACTGTGTACTGAAAGTGAAACAATGGATGGACCGAACACCCCACTGCGTACTGAAAGTGAAACAATGGATGGACCGAACACCCCATTGCGTACTGAAAGTGAAACAATGGATGGACCGAACACCCCACTGCATACTGAAAGTGAAACAATGGATGGACCGAACACACCACTGCGTACTGAAAGTGAAACAATGGATGGACCGAACACCCCACTGCATACTGAAAGTGAAACAATGGATGGACCGAACACCCCACTGTGTACTAAAAGTGAAACAATGGATGGACCGAACACCCCACTGTGTACTGAAAGTGAAACAATGGATGGACCGAACACCCCACTGTGTACTGAAAGTGAAACAATGGATGGACCGAACACCCCACTGCGTACTGAAAGTGAAACAATGGATGGACCGAACACCCCACTGCGTACTGAAAGTGAAACAATGGATGGACCGAACACCCCACTGCGTACTGAAAGTGAAACAATGGATGGACCGAACACCCCACTGTGTACTGAAAGTGAAACAATGGATGGACCGAACACCCCACTGTGTACTGAAAGTGAAACAATGGATGGACCGAACACCCCACTGTATACTAAAAGTGAAACAATGGATGGACCGAACACCCCACTGCGTACTGAAAGTGAAACAATGGATGGACCGAACACCCCACTGCATACTGAAAGTGAAACAATGGATGGACCGAACACCCCACTGCGTACTGAAAGTGAAACAATGGATGGACCGAACACCCCACTGCGTACTGAAAATGAAACAATGGATGGACCAAACACCCCACTGCATACTGAAAGTGAAACAATGGATGGACCGAACACCCCACTGCGTACTGAAAGTGAAACAATGGATGGACCGAACACCCCACTGCGTACTGAAAGTGAAACAATGGATGGACCGAACACCCCACTGCGTACTGAGAGTCATTTTACAAACCAGTCGGGCGAGGTGTGGGCGTCACTAGACCATTCTTCGCTTGCTGGAGTAAAACCTGTCTTCTGCAGGTGAATGGGAGGGAAGGGGGCGGCCACGTGTACATTGGATGGTACAGGTGTGCTGCTGCTGGTACAGGTGTGCTGTTGCTGGTGCAGGTGTGCTGTTGCTGGTACAGGTGTGCTGTTGTTGTGTTGATGATACTGCTGCTGTTAATGCTGCTGCTGCAGCCTCAGAATGACTCAGGAAGATAGAGAGCGGTATTAAGAGTCTAAGGAAGGCCTCACAAATAAGGGACCAGCCAGACCAACCAGCAAAGAAAAGCTTCATGAGCCTGAGAGAATATATTATAAATTAAAACAAGATTCGAAAAGCTAAACATAGATCAAGTAATCAAAGCAACGAAAGGAAGTCATAACCAGCTCTAAGAAGTCAAGAATGCGTCGGTAGATACACCTAAGTGAACATCGTAAAGCCAATTTATGCCATAGCTAAGTAAAAACAAGACATAAAAGTTCAATAAATGGTCAAAGTCATCAAAGAATATCACAGGAATGTAAGGAAATTTTCAGAAGTTCACAGAAGACCTACAAACCCGGAAAAAAGCTTCAGTGAACTGAAGTAACAACTCAAAGCTAAAGCAAGCCACAGAAATACAATAAAAAACTGTAGTCCATGGAAATATTACAGGAACAACTGTGGACATCTTCAAGAAGAAACTAGATTATTTCCTTCAAAGAGTGCCGGACCAGCCGGGCTGTGGTGGGTATGTGGGCCTGCGGGCCGCTCCAAGCAACAGCCTGGTGGACCAAACTCTCACAAGTCAAGTCTGGCCTCGGGCCGGGCTTGGGGAGTAGAAGAACTCCCAGAACCCCATCAACCTGGTATCATGGAGAATTACGAAAGTGCTTCAATAAGCCAAGGACACCCACAAGGATTACCCTCTCAAGCCAAAGAAACATTCAGAAAACAAAGGCTCTGTGGGCCCAAGAGAGCCCTCGAGAAATCGAGACGAGATCTATAAGAACACGAATGGTTCCCGAGGTTCTTTGGTTCTCAGGAAGCCAGAGAACAAACAAAACAAAAATGCGATAGAGATCGCAAAAAAATAAAGAAAATCTCAAAAAGGTATAGAAAGGTAAAAAAAAAAAAATCCAGAAAGTAAGAGACCCCACGAGAGCTACAAGGTCCCCAGAGGGTCAGAGGTAACCACAAGAGCCCCGAGGCAGCCACAAGAGCCCCGAGGTAACCACAAGAGCCCCGAGGCAGCCACAAGAGCCCCGAGGCAGCCACAAGAGCCCCGAGGTAACCACAAGAGCCCCGAGGCAGCCACAAGAGCCCCGAGGCAGCCACAAGAGCCCCGAGGCAGCCACAAGAGCCCCGAGGCAGCCACAAGAGCCCCGAGGCAGCCACAAGAGCCCCGAGGCAGCCACAAGAGCCCCGAGGCAGCCACAAGAGCCCCGAGGCAGCCACAAGAGCCCCGAGGTAGCCACAAGAGCCCCGAGGTAGCCACAAGAGCCCCGAGGCAGCCACAAGAGCCCCGAGGCAGCTACAAGAGCCCCGAGGTAGCCACAAGAGCTCCGAGGAAGCCACAAGAGCCCGAGGCAGCAACAAGAGCTCCGAGGAAGCCACAAGAGCTCCGAGGAAGCCACAAGAGCTCCGATGTAACCACAAGAGCACCTTAGGAGCCTCGCTTCATCTGACTAACTGAGAAAAGTTTATATTATTATAATTGCCTCCAGAAGTTCATGGTCTGGTAACTCCTGTATGATAAAAGTGAGGAGTAGAGTCTTGAACACAGTTACTGCCCCGCTCTTGTGCCAGATAAGTCTACTACGGGCTCACCATAGACCGTGCTACCTGGAACTTTTGGTTCCCATTACTATGAATCTAAAAACAACATACATTTGCACTAGCACATGTATCAACGGTTCCAGCCCCTTAAGGTTGCTACTTCACACTAATCCAGAAACATTCATGAAGATATCATTGCAAAGAGCAACAAGTGTAGCCATTTACAAATGATTGTTTTTGTTATCAGGGATTTCTTCAGTGTCTGCTTCTGAATGTCAATTATTTTTTTTATCATTTTTCTTTTGGCTACTATATCAAGTGAGCTGAAGTGCGATGGTATGACAAATGTCCCAGATGTGACCTCTTGCCTTCTTCAGCAAGTGCACAGTTGTGACAGATGTTGTGGACGGGACTCTTGCCTCCTTCAGCAAGTGCCCAGTTGAGACAGATGTCCCAGATGTGACCTCTTGCCTCCTTCAGCAAGTGTACAGTTGTGACAGATGTTGTGGACGGGACTCTTGCCTCCTTCAGCAAGTGTACAGTTGTGACAGATGTTGAGGACGGGACTCTTGCTCCTTCAGCAAGTGCGCAGTTGTGACATGTTGTGGACGGGACTCTTGCCTCCTTCAGCAAGTGTACAGTTGTGACAGATGTTGAGGACGGGACTCTTGCCTCCTTCAGCAAGTGTACAGTTGTGACAGATGTTGAGGACGGGACTCTTGCCTCTTCAGCAAGTGTACAGTTGTGACAGATGTTGTGGACGGGACTCTTGCCTCCTTCAGCAAGTGCACAGTTGTGACAGATGTTGTGGACGGGACTCTTGCCTCCTTCAGCAAGTGCACAGTTGTGACAGATGTTGAGGACGGGACTCTTGCCTCCTTCAGCAAGTGCACAGTTGTGACAGATGTTGGACGGGACTCTTGGCTCCTTCAGCAAGTGCACAGTTGTGACAGATGTTGTGGACGGGACTCTTGCCTTCTTCAGCAAGTGCACAGTTGTGACAGATGTTGTGGACGGGACTCTTGCCTCCTTCAGCAAGTGCACAGTTGTGACAGATGTTGTGGACGGGACTCTTGCCTCCTTCAGCAAGTGCACAGTTGTGACAGATGTTGAGGACGGGACTCTTGCCTCCTTCAGCAAGTGCCAGTTGTGACAGACATTGTGGACGGGACTCTTGCCTCCTTCAGCAAGTGCACAGTTGTGACAGATGTTGAGGACGGGACTCTTGCCTTCTTCAGCAAGTGCACAGTTGTGACAGATGTTGAGGACGGGACTCTTGCCTTCTTCAGCAAGTGCCCAGTTGTGACAGATGTTGAGGACGGGACTCTTGCCTCCCCGAGCCTCGCCGCCTCCTGGATCACGCTAAACACCAGCATTGAAGTTCCCAGCTTCAAACGTTTGATTTCCGGACTTTAATACCCCGAGGGGGGTCCCCGGGGTATCTGTTACAACTGATATATGAGAGTGCCGACCGTTCCCGCCAGCGTTCCCAATGTCATGAAACTGTTTTACTAAAGTGCCCTATCCTAACCTACCAGAAGACCCACGAACAGAAAACGGGATATTAAGTCAACTTCGCGCGTTGCTACCATTTTCTTGTACGACAGTTTTTTGGCCTCAGGCAAAGTATACGTCAAAATGCAATATTCTATAATGACAGTGTGCATAGAGGCAGGAGAAGCGACCTTGATACCCCATCTAGCGGGGTAATCCACATACCCAGCACCGCCCCAGCTTCTCTCTGCCCAGTCCAGCAACCAGGAGGCCTGGTCGACGACCGGGCCGCGGGAACGCTAAGCCCCGAAATCATCTCAAGGTAACCTCCGTAGTGGCAGTTCTCACACAGTTACTTTCATATTGACTATAACTTAGAATATTACAGTGTATCTTCTCACTAGCCGCAAACAATATAATATGGGTGGAGTCCCCGCCCCCAGCTCCTCCCGCCCACTCCGGGAACCGCTCCGACAAACAAGCGTTCAGACTTTCGCGCGAATGCCCTTGTGACGTCACAGGTCACCGAGGGTACATAAGGAGGGCTGTGCGCGCGGGCGTGGCAGTCGTGTTGTGTCCGTGACGCGACGTGGACAACATGAGATTACCTCTCTTGGTAAGCTTCAGTTACGTGTTAAGTGAGCGAGTGAGCAGCAGAAAGACTCTCCAGCTTCTACAGCAATGTTATTTAGAAAAAGACGTAAAAATATAGTCTTTATTTCTATACGTTCGGATAAATTTTCACGTGCGGCACTGGAATATTTCACTCCAGACGTTGAAAATGTTACATTAGCGACGTCAGCCGCGTGCTGGTTGGCTGAGGCGTGATCATCATAGTGGCGGGTAACGGTGCACTTCCTCTCCTGTCACCGGAGTGGAGGGTCGCAGGGAGCACCTCAGCCCTGTCCTCCACCTCCTGTCACCGGAGTGGAGGGTCGCAGGGAGCACCTCAGCCCTGTCCTCCACCTCCTGTCACCGGAGTGGAGGGTCGCAGGGAGCACCTCAGTCCTGTCCTCCACCTCCTGTCACCGGAGTGGAGGGTCGCAGGGAGCACCTTAGCCCTGTCCTCCACCTCCTGTCACCGGAGTGGAGGGTCGCAGGGAGCACCTCAGCCCTGTCCTCCACCTCCTGTCACCGGAGTGGAGGGTCGCAGGGAGCACCACAGTCCTGTCCTCCACCTCCTGTCACTGGAGTGGAGGGTCACAGGGAGCACCTCAGCCCTGTCCTCCACCTCCTGTCACTGGAGTGGAGGGTCGCAGGGAGCACCTCAGCCCTGTCCTCCACCTCCTGCCACTGGAGTGGAGGGTCGCAGGGAGCACCACAGTCCTGTCCTCCACCTCCTGTCACTGGAGTGGAGGGTCGCAGGGAGCACCACAGTCCTGTCCTCCACCTCCTGTCACCGGAGTGGAGGGTCGCAGGGAGCACCACAGTCCTGTCCTCCACCTCCTGTCACCGGAGTGGAGGGTCGCAGGGAGCACCGTAGCCCTGTCCTCCACCGCCTGTCACTGGAGTGGAGGGTCACAGGGAGCACCACAGTCCTGTCCTCCACCTCCTGTCACCGGAGTGGAGGGTCGCAGGGAGCACCTCAGCCCTGTCCTCCACCTCCTGTCACCGGAGTGGAGGGTCGCAGGGAGCACCACAGTCCTGTCCTCCACCTCCTGTCACCGGAGTGGAGGGTCGCAGGGAGCACCACAGTCCTGTCCTCCACCTCCTGTCACCGGAGTGCAAGGTCGCAGGGAGCACCACAGTCCTGTCCTCCACCTCCTGTCACTGGAGTGGAGGGTCGCAGGGAGCACCACAGTCCTGTCCTCCACCTCCTGTCACCGGAGTGGAGGGTCGCAGGGAGCACCACAGTCCTGTCCTCCACCTCCTGTACAGTGATCCCTGTGTGTGCACGTGTGTGTGGCAGTCATGTATCTACCAACTGCGGAACACCTGTGACTTTACTGATCACTTTTGACACATGGACTCTGTGCATGTGTCAACAGTGTGCCGGCTCTTGTGTGCTGATGGCACTCCGCGCTGAGAGCATGTTGAAGGGTTCTCGTGTGTTGGTGACACCTCTGGATGCTTTAGTAGTTCAAACCCCAGGTTACATCTGCCTCACATCTGGCAACTGTTTATCTTCCAACAAGAGTCATACCAGAGCAGCGTGCTGAGGTAGCCTGAGCCTTGTCTGCTTGGCCCTCATGTTGGTCCAGGCGGGGCTCCACCCGTTGCTCGCAGGTGTTGCTCCTAACAGGGCTCCACCCGTTGCTCGCAGGTGTTGGTCCTAACAGGGCTCCACCCGTTGCTCGCAGGTGTTGCTCCTAACATGGCTCCACCCGTTGCTCGCAGGTGTTGGTCCTAACAGGGCTCCACCCGTTGCTCGCAGGTGTTGGTCCTAACAGGGCTCCACCCGTTGCTCGCAGGTGTTGGTCCTAACAGGGCTCCACCCGTTGCTCGCAGGTGTTGCTCCTAACATGGCTCCACCCGTTGCTCGCAGGTGTTGGTCCTAACAGGGCTCCACCCGTTGCTCGCAGGTGTTGCTCCTAACAGGGCTCCACCCGTTGCTCGCAGGTGTTGGTCCTAACAGGGCTCCACCCGTTGCTCGCAGGTGTTGCTCCTAACATGGCTCCACCCGTTGCTCGCAGGTGTTGGTCCTAACAGGGCTCCACCCGTTGCTCGCAGGTGTTGGTCCTAACAGGGCTCCACCCGTTGCTCGCAGGTGTTGGTCCTAACAGGGCTCCACCCGTTGCTCGCAGGTGTTGCTCCTAACATGGCTCCACCCGTTGCTCGCAGGTGTTGGTCCTAACAGGGCTCCACCCGTTGCTCGCAGGTGTTGGTCCTAACAGGGCTCCACCCGTTGCTCGCAGGTGTTGCTCCTAACAGGGCTCCACCCGTTGCTCGCAGGTGTTGCTCCAGGCGGGGCTCCACCCGTTGCTCGGTGTTGCTCCTAACAGGGCTCCACCCGTTGCTCGCAGGTGTTGGTCCTAACAGGGCTCCACCCGTTGCTCGCAGGTGTTGCTCCTAACAGGGCTCCACCCGTTGCTCGCAGGTGTTGCTCCTAACAGGGCTCCACCCGTTGCTCGCAGGTGTTGCTCCAGGCCGGGCTCCACCCGTTGCTCGCAGGTGTTGCTCCTAACAGGGCTCCACCCGTTGCTCGCAGGTGTTGGTCCTAACAGGGCTCCACCCGTTGCTCGCAGGTGTTGGTCCTAACAGGGCTCCACCCGTTGCTCGCAGGTGTTGCTCCTAACAGGGCTCCACCCGTTGCTCGCAGGTGTTGCTCCTAACAGGGCTCCACCCGTTGCTCGCAGGTGTTGCTCCAGGCGGGGCTCCACCCGTTGCTCGCAGGTGTTGCTCCTAACAGGGCTCCACCCGTTGCTCGCAGGTGTTGCTCCTAACAGGGCTCCACCCGTTGCTCGCAGGTGTTGCTCCAGGCGGGGCTCCACCCGTTGCTCGCAGGTGTTGCTCCTAACAGGGCTCCACCCGTTGCTCGCAGGTGTTGGTCCTAACAGGGCTCCACCCGTTGCTCGCAGGTGTTGGCCCTAACAGGGCTCCACCTAGGGCATGGACAATACATACATGTGCTGCACTAGACCTTAAATTGTATACGTAACTCCCAGGAAAAGTTAGCTTAGAAAAAAAGTCCACTGGGGCTCACCATAGCCCGTGCTGCTTGGAGCTTTTGTTCAGAGTAGCTGACTCTGAAACAACAACAACTTAGGTTGTTGCATTGTTATTCCATTTAGTAGAGCAGTAATACAGAACATGGCTTTCCTTTTGATGTAACAGTGCATATTGTGACTATGTTTCTATCGTTATATGTGCTGTGGTGTAGGAGGGCAGTTCACTCATCAGGGTGACGTAGGTAATAGCCAGAGCAAATTATTAGTCAATGCACATAGAGAGCCTTCGTCCTCCTCCTCCAGAGTGGAGACGCCCGGGGGTAGAGTTGCCTTGCTTAGGAGGCAAAGTGGAATGTGAGATCATACTCACCAGGAATGATTACATTCACTGCTTCAGATTATTGTCAGAGTGCAGAGAGCACTCGATCATGGTGAGAGTGCACATAGCATCGTAGATCATGCTCAGAAGGTACAGAACAATGCGTACTTCACTCTTCCAGTTACGGAATGTTGCACATGGACTTGATGTTTAAAATGAAAATATACAAAAATATCTGAAGGCTAAGTCCAGCTACGCCCATGTGGTCGCTCTGGCTAAGTCATCGCTATAAAGTGATCACTTTCCCCCTTGGACCCACCCGCCGGAGGAGCTACAGCTGTGCACTCTATCTTACACTGATATGTTTAAGGAGTGAAACTTGGGTCGATGGTTGATAGTGGCTACTTGTCAACAAGTCGTGTACGAGACTCCCATGTGTCACTCAAGCTATTTCGTGTCAAGCTGGGTGCTTCCTACTCCCCCTGATTCAGAAGGTGGCATGCAGCTTATAATGGGCCGCTATTGACACAGTCCGTCCCTAAGATTTCTAAACGTCAAGAAACTGTCGTACTAAAGTGCCCTAATCCTAACCAAGCAGAGGACACAGAACAGAAAACGGGACAGTATGTCTATTTCGCGAGCCGCTACCGTTTTCTAGTACGACGATTTTTTGGTCTAACTTTGTCTACCTTCTACCCTGCCTCTCATCCTGTCTACCTTCCACCCTGCCTCTCTCCTTGTCTACCTTCCACCCTGCCTCTCTCTTGTCTACCTTCCACCCTGCCTCTCACCCTGTCTACCTTCCACCCTGCCTCTCCTTGTCTACCTTCTACCCTGTCTCTCCCCTTGTCTACCTTCTACCTGCCTCTCCCCTTGTCTACCTTCTACCCTGCCTCTCACCTTGTCTACCTTCTACCCTGCCTCTCCCCTTGTCTACCTCCCACCCTGCCTCTCACCTTGTCTACCTTCTACCCTGCCTCTCACCTTATCTACCTTCTACCCTGCCTCTCACCTTGTCTACCTTCTACCCTGCCTCTCACCTTATCTACCTTCTACCCTGCCTCTCACCTTGTCTACCTTCTACCCTGCCTCTCACCTTGTCTACCTTCTACCCTGCCTCTCACCTTGTCTACCTTCTACCCTGCCTCTCACCTTATCTACCTTCTACCCTGCCTATCACCTTGTCTACCTTCTAACCTGCCTCTCACCTTATCTACCTTCTACCCTGTCTCTCACCTTATCTACCTTGCCTCTCACCTTGTCTACCTTCTACCCTGCCTCTCACCTTATCTACCTTCTACCCTGCCTCTCACCTTATCTACCTTCTACCCTGTCTCTCACCTTATCTACCTTGCCTACCTTCTACCCCCTCTCACCTTGTCTACCTTCTACCCTGCCTCTCACATTGTCTACCTTCTACCCTGTCTCTCACCTTATCTAC
>NC_091171.1:15734569-15844569 GCF_040958095.1 Procambarus clarkii
GGCAGGATCCGGCTAGCAGCAGGAGAGGGGGCAGGATCCTGGCTAGCAGCAGGAGAGGAGGCAGGATCCTGGCTAGCAGCAGGAGAGGGGGCAGGATCCTGGCTAGCAGCAGGAGAGGGGGCAGGATCCTGGCTAGCAGCAGGAGAGGGGGCAGGATGCTGGCTAGCAGCAGGAGAGGGGCAGGATGCTGGCTAGCAGCAGGAGAGGAGGCAGGATCCTGGCTAGCAGCAGGAGAGGAGGCAGGATCCTGGCTAGCAGCAGGAGAGGGGGGCAGGATCTGGCTAGCAGCAGGAGAGGGGCAGGATCCTGGCTAGCAGCAGGAGAGGGGGGCAGGATCCTGGCTAGCAGCAGGAGAGGGGCAGGATCCTGGCTAGCAGCAGGAGAGGGGCAGGATCCTGGCTAGCAGCAGAGAGGGGGCAGGATCTGGCTAGCAGCAGGAGAGGAGCAGGATGCTGGCTAGCAGCAGGAGAGGAGGCAGGATCCTGGCTAGCAGCAGGAGAGGAGGCAGGATCCTGGCTAGCAGCAGGAGAGGGGGCAGGATCTGGCTAGCAGCAGGAGAGGAGGCAGGATCTGGCTAGCAGCAGGAGAGGGGCAGGATCCTGGCTAGCAGCAGGAGAGGGGGCAGGATCCTGGCTAGCAGCAGGAGAGGAGGCAGGATGCTGGCTAGCAGCAGGAGAGGGGGCAGGATCCTGGCTAGCAGCAGGAGAGGGGGCAGGATCCTGGCTGCAGCAGGAGAGGGGCAGGATCCGGCTAGCAGCAGGAGAGGGGGCAGGATCCTGGCTAGCAGCAGGAGAGGAGGCAGGATCCTGGCTAGCAGCAGGAGAGGGGGCAGGATCCTGGCTAGCAGCAGGAGAGGGGCAGGATCCTGGCTAGCAGCAGGAGAGGAGGCAGGATCCTGGCTAGCAGCAGGAGAGGAGGCAGGATCCTGGCTAGCAACAGGAGAGGGGGGCAGGATCCCGGCTAGCAGCAGGAGAGGGGGCAGGATGCTGGCTAGCAGCAGGAGAGGAGGCAGGATCCTGGCTAGCAGCAGGAGAGGAGGCAGGATCCTGGCTAGCAGCAGGAGAGGAGGCAGGATCCTGGCTAGCAACAGGAGAGGAGGCAGGATCCTGGCTAGCAACAGGAGAGGGGGCAGGATCCTGGCTAGCAGCAGGAGAGGGGGGCAGGATGCTGGCTAGCAGCAGGAGAGGAGGCAGGATCCTGGCTAGCAGCAGGAGAGGGGGGCAGGATGCTGGCTAGCAGCAGGAGAGGGGGGCAGGATGCTGGCTAGCAACAGGAGAGGAGGCAGGATCCCGGCTAGCAGCAGGAGAGGAGGCAGGATCATGGCTAGCAGCAGGAGAGGAGGCAGGATCCTGGCTAGCAGCAGGAGAGGGGGGCAGGATCCTGGCTAGCAGCAGGAGAGGGGGCAGGATCCTGGCTAGCAGCAGGAGAGGGGGCAGGATCCTGGCTAGCAGCAGGAGAGGAGGCAGGATCCTGGCTAGCAGCAGGAGAGGAGGCAGGATGCTGGCTAGCAGCAGGAGAGGAGGCAGGATCCTGGCTAGCAACAGGAGAGGGGGGCAGGATCCCGGCTAGCAGCAGGAGAGGGGGCAGGATCCTGGCTAGCAGCAGGAGAGGAGGCAGGATCCCGGCTAGCAGCAGGAGAGGGGGCAGGATCCTGGCTAGCAACAGGAGAGGGGGCAGGATCCCGGCTAGCAGCAGGAGAGGAGGCAGGATCCTGGCTAGCAGCAGGAGAGGGCGCAGGATCCTGGCTAGCAACAGGAGAGGGGGCAGGATCCTGGCTAGCAGCAGGAGAGGGGGCAGGATCCCGACTAGCAGCAAGAGAGGGGGCAGGATGCTGGCTAGCAGCAGGAGAGGAGGCAGGATCCTGGCTAGCAGCAGGAGAGGGGGGCAGGATGCTGGCTAGCAGCAGGAGAGGAGGCAGGATCCTGGCTAGCAGCAGGAGAGGGGGGCAGGATCCCGGCGAGCAGCAGGAGAGGGGGCAGGATCCTGGCTAGCAGCAGGAGAGGGGGCAGGATCCTGGCTAGCAGCAGGAGAGGGGGCAGGATCCCGGCTAGCAGCAGGAGAGGAGGCAGGATCCTGGCTAGCAGCAGGAGAGGGGGGCAGGATCCTGGCTAGCAGCAGGAGAGGGGGCAGGATCCTGGCTAGCAGCAGGAGAGGAGGCAGGATCCTGGCTAGCAGCAGGAGAGGGGGCAGGATCCTGGCTAGCAACAGGAGAGGGGGGCAGGATCCTGGCTAGCAGCAGGAGAGGGGGGCAGGATCCTGGCTAGCAGCAGGAGAGGGGGGCAGGATCCTGGCTAGCAGCAGGAGAGGAGGCAGGATCCTCGCTAGCAGCAGGAGAGGGGGGCAGGATCCTGGCTAGCAGCAGGAGAGGGGGGCAGGATCCTGGCTAGCAGCAGGAGAGGGGGGCAGGATCCTGGCTAGCAGCAGGAGAGGAGGCAGGATCCTGGCTAGCAGCAGGAGAGGAGGCAGGATCCTGGCTAGCAGCAGGAGAGGAGGGGAGGGGACCATGGTGATCGTGTCCCCTCCTCTAGCAGCACTAGAGGAGCAAGGCGGCGCCTGTGTAGAGTAAGAAAGGGACAACGTTGGCTCTGGGAACTTTAAATGAGGATCAGTGAGGCACTTCTCTCCGCTAGTGTTACCCGGAACCTCCAGAGTGGAGAATACCTTACCTACCAGCAGGATACGACCACCACGGTAAACTGCACGGTAAACTGTGTAGAATCCCGGACACCCAGTCATGCATACTCAAATATGCAATACAATAAATAAATCGAAGATAGATTGAAATAGTTTTAAAATTTTCTTATAGAATAAGACAACATTTAAAAAAGAAACATTAAATAAAAGTGAACTAAAAGTGGGGGGAACCAATGTATTTTCTTTTGAGGACCGGAGTTGTTAAAATAATTGCAGGATCGAGCTCTCTCATGCATAGTGTGCGGTTCAAGGAAAAACCCGTTATGTCTGCCATGGGGGTGGGGGGGGGAGGAATAGATGAAGATGACGTCTCACACTTATCTCGTTGTACTGAGAGCGCTTCATGCACGCTGCTGGAGGAATCCAAGAGGTTTTAAATGTTGCACATATTAGTGGTCCGAGGCACTTGTCTAATGCAGGGACTCGCTCACCTCTTGGTAAATCATCCCTGGACGCACGAAGCAACGCAACAGTTAGGCAACACAAGGGGCTGGCCTTCATACTTGGTGTCACGCGAAGTGAGACAATATGGCTTGTAAATTACACAATGGAATGGAGTGGCGGCTCCTCTTCACCTGTAGTGTGTACACACTGAGGGTCGGGCCCCCCCCCCCCACCTCTTGGTTGATTTCTTTATTATGCACCCCATACCCATCCGTGAGCGGTGGTGGAAAGGGTTACAGAGGCATATAATCGCTTCAGGAACTGAACCCCAGAGTTCGTTTAGCTAAGCAGGTGACACTCTTTTGAAGCTAGTTACACAATTGTTAATGTTACATACACACATATTATATATATATATATATATATATATATATATATATATATATATATATATATATATATATATATATATATTACACAATAATTTATACAAATACATATCAGTAATCTCTTTATATCACAAGTGATTCAACAAGAGGCTCACAACAGTCACTATACACCTACGGTGAGTCACACAGTTACTAGTCTTGCTCCACACCCACCGAACTGGGCGGCAGCTATTCAGTCAAGTGCAGGCTGCACTTACAATAAGCAAATTTTGGGTACTTCACTAAGATTCCTGGCAGTATATCATTAAGAATGAAATACTTGCACATTCCTGGACTCAGTGTGTTATCTCTGAATTCCGCGATGTTTTCACATTCCATTATATAATGACGCAAAGTATGCGAATAGTTCTGCTGACAGAGTTTACATTTAGTCAAATCTACATCAGCAGATGTTGCAAACTCCCAGAGATACTTTAAGCCGAGCCTAAGCCTAGCAGTGATAACATCTAGAAGGCTGCTAACCTTATTGGATGACCTCTTGGTTGTAACGCCATAAATGGTTGTATTTAATATTTCATGCAACTAGAGTCAGTCACACAGGATATTGACAGCGCCAGGCTGTCTGCCCGTAGCATATCCAAGTCACTCCTTTCCACTCTTAATGTTCACAGGCTGAGTAGAGGTCAGGTCGTGTGAGGTGACCTCCCTTCTGCTAGGCTGGTAATTGCAGACGGATGGTTGTGTTGCGTCCATCAAACAAGCCGCTGTCCCTTCCATTCACTCTCCAGGTGTGGAATGAAGGTAACCAGAAGCTATCTCCTGATTGGCGGGGTTTAGCTCCCGGTTTCCCCTTAAATACCCGTGGAACTGTACATTACATCTACATTACATATAGAGACAAACTGTACATTTCATATAGATAGTAAAGGAACTGTACATTACATATAGATAGAGACAGGGAGAGAGGAGCCTCGCGAGAGCTACACAGGTCTGTTCCAGGCTGGTGGGGACTCTGTCGGTTGATTGGTTGACTAGACGAGAGGATTTTGCAATTTGATGGATTTAGGGAGAGTCCTAACTCCTCTTTCTTAGATTTCACCAGCTGTAGATCCCCTAGAAGGGACTCCTGTGTCCCTGGCAGGGTGCCATCGTTCACAACCAGATGCTGAGCTCGCTGGTCGAGCCTGCTTGGGACCTCTTTAGCTGCCATGCAGAAAAGGAAAGGGGCAAGTGGGTCTCCCTGCTGGACACCTGCGGAAACAACGTCATGTTCCCCAAACAACAGTGTCGATTCCCAACTGTACCCTCCTGGATCGAAGGGAAGTAGACAAGGAAAGCTTATTCGAACTTCTTCCAGTACCACATCTCTTTTTACCTGGTTAAACGTATTTTTAAAATCTGGTTTAATGCCTTATTTTCCGGGAGGTGCTTAATATAGGCTCGTGCTGCATGAGCTGCTGCTTCACAGCCAGGGGAGGGGGGGAAGGGAGGGATAAGAAAACATTGTTGATGGGGTCGAAGCATCGTTGCAACTTCCCTGCGGATGTTTCTGACAGCTGCCCTGGCAACACGGTGCCGAAGTGTCACCCGCGGTAACTGGTCTGACTCCACCACCCTTCTTCAGGACACTAAGGGATGCTACGACGAAGGCTTTGTGTCTGGGGATCAGCCTAAAGAGGCGGCTGTTGACACCCTTCGTGACCTCTGACAGTCGTGTCCGGGTAACTTGGCCCAGAACTAGGTTTGCCATCTCCTTGAGGTGGCAAGGAGATGGCACCTCCCTGCTGAGCCCGGCGGTAATTACATAATTGCCTTGAATACCTCTTGAGGAAATAATGGTCCTAAGCGTAGAACATTTTGTGACCTGATTAGTGCTTCCCGTGGTGCTGAGGAAGAGTCCTCTTCTCTCAGTGAAAAGACTGGCAGTATTTTTAGATGTGATTGTGCTTTCGCTAATAATTAACCTCAGTGCCCCTTCTGTGTTGCCCTCTTCATTTTTGTTGAAAATAGGAACCGAAATGAGCAAACTGGTATCGAAACTCTCTGTTCTTCACGGCGGTTTTTGCGTTGATAAGGGATGAGTGATCAAGATATCAGCTCCAGCGAATTATATATAATTATCAAAGATCAATTAAAAGGTTTAAGAATAGTGGGAGTCCGACAAGTGGGAAGCAAGTACATGGCCGGGGTTCGAGGCTCCTCAACCGTCGACCTCGAGAAGGGAAACAACAGGTGACGGGAATAACAATGACCCAAGTGCCTGGAGTGACGGAGCACCCGGCTCTAAGTCTGTACGTCTCAGCACAATCAACGCCCAGATTGCGTCTGGCCCTTTTAAGAAGTCAAGTCATTTTCAACAAGAGAATGGCGTATTATTAGTCTACTTCCAGCGTGAAATGCTTTAAAACATTTACTGTAATTTGGTTAATAAGCACATTGGGGAAGTGAGAGGGGGGTGGGGGGGGGGGGGGGAGGAGGGAATGAGGGCGAGGTAGTGGAGTGAGGGATGGGGAGGGAGGGGAAGGGGAGGGAGGGGAAGGGAGGGAGGGGAAGGGAGGGAGGGGAAGGGAGGGAAGAGGGGGGGGGGGAAGGGAGCAATACTCGCCAGAAGCTTAACAACACAGCAGTGTTGCCAGCAGCAACACACACACTTGCTACAAGTTCACCTCTTACTGTAAGAGCTGGCTCACTCGTGCTCAATATACCGTACAATAAATTAATACAAGATATATATGTAAATGATAATTTAATACAATTAAAGAAAAAAAATAGTTTCTGCAATAAGACCAAATATTATTAATAACAAAGAAAACTGAAGTCAAAGTGGAGAAGCCAAACTTTTAAGTCTGGAAATACCTTTAATCCAAGTGAAGCAGAGTCTCAAAAGAAGACATCACACCGAGCTGTGGACTATGTAGCAGTTAGGCCTAAAGGTACCACAGAGAGAGAGAGCCAGCATTAGCTGCTCTCCGGTCATGATAATCTTGGAGGCCACTGTGCCTCATCTTCCAATGGTGAGAAGATGAGGCACTGTGCCACATCAAATCCCCCCCCCACCACCACCAATAGGGGGATGGTTATTGACAGTGTTGACAACTCTCACACCCCGAGGACGGCCCCCACGACCATCACAGGTAACAGACACACCACACTCAAATAAGCTGATGGTTTTAAATAGCTCGTTCGATAGATCTTCGGCCTCACACGCTTGGGGTCCATGGTTCGAGTCTCCCAGAGCCCAGGTGAATGTGAGGTGCTAGTGTTTCGTCTACCCCCACACACAACAATATGCTTCCCCAACCAGACAGTGTTTTATACTCACACACGCAGCAACTGTCGCCCCTCACGGTGGTCTGATGGCCGAGCTTACGAGGAAACAGTAAGCACCAGCCCCACAATGTTGACGCTGACACAATACACAGAGGAATCTGCAGCAGCACCTTCGAATGACATGTAACTCCCCTGGAGCATACCTGGAGAGGGTTTCGAGAGTTCTACTCTCCGAGCCCGGCCTGGGGGTCAGGCTCGACTTGCAATAACTTGGTCCAACAGGCTGTTGCTTGGAGCGGCCCGCAGGCCCACACACCCACAAGACACCCTCGGGGGAGCCTTCTGTAACTCCCCCAGCCTCCTCAACACAATTTCTATTTACGTTTGTATGTGATGTGACCTGGAGACAGGTCTTCAGTCCAACTCCGACCCAGATGTTGCCTGTAATTTTATATCTAAATTTGTCATAATGGTATCCACAGTTTTGTACTCAGAGTCCGGGTGCTGATTCAACCACCCTGAACTCCCTTGCTTCTCTTATCCAATTTCACAATCAAATCACTTGGCCCATTACCCTACGGCCTAAACGCCTTTCTAAATTGAATTCTGTTAGTCTCGCTTTATAAAAGAGGTTCTCGATCCTTGGATTCAATTTAGTAATCCTTCTCTGAATGCTCTCAGTGGAGAATACGTCCCCCTGAATACTGTGTATAATAGTCTACATTGGTAACTAGAGCCACGGCTGTGAGCCTAATATCTGGGCTCCAATTGTAAGAGAACTTCTCTAGTTAAGCATGCAGGGTGTGTGGTAGTTCCTGGTGCAGGGTGTGGTAGTTCCTGGGGCAGGGTGTGGTAGTTCCTGGTGCAGGGTGTGGTAGTGTCTGGGGCAGGGTGTGGTAGTTCCTGGTGCAGGGTGTGGTAGTGTCTGGGGCAGGGTGTGGTAGTGTCTGGTGCAGGGTGTGGTGGTGTCTGGTGCAGGGTGTGGTGGTGTCTGGGGCAGGGTGTGGTAGTGTCTGGTGCAGGGTGTGGTAGTGTCTGGTGCAGGGTGTGGTAGTGTCTGGGGCAGGGTGTGGTGGTGTCTGGTGCAGGGTGTGGTGGTGTCTGGTGCAGGGTGTGGTGGTGTCTGGTGCAGGGTGTGGTGGTGTCTGGTGCAGGGTGTGGTGGTGTCTGGTGCAGGGTGTGGTGGTGTCTGGTGCAGGGTGTGGTGGTGTCTGGTGCAGGGTGTGGTGGTGTCTGGTGCAGGGTGTGGTGGTGTCTGGTGCAGGGTGTGGTGGTGTCTGGTGCAGGGTGTGGTAGTGTCTGGTGCAGGGTGTGGTAGTGTCTGGTGCAGGGTGTGGTAGAGTCTGGTGCAGGGTGTGGTAGTGTCTGGTGCAGGGTGTGGTAGTGTCTGGTGCAGGGTGTGGTAGTGTCTGGGGCAGGGTGTGGTAGTGTCTGGGGCAGGGTGTGGTAGTGTCTGGTGCAGGGTGTGGTGGTGTCTGGTGCAGGGTGTGGTAGTGTCTGGTGCAGGGTGTGGTGGTGTCTGGTGCAGGGTGTGGTGGTGTCTGGTGCAGGGTGTGGTAGTGTCTGGTGCAGGGTGTGGTAGTGTCTGGTGAAGGGTGTGGTAGTGTCTGGTGCAGGGTGTGGTAGTGTCTGGTGCAGGGTGTGGTAGAGTCTGGTGCAGGCTGTGGTAGTGTCTGGTGCAGGGTGTGGTAGTGTCTGGTGCAGGGTGTGGTAGTGTCTGGTGCAGGGTGTGGTGGTGTCTGGTGCAGGGTGTGGTGGTGTCTGGTGCAGGGTGTGGTAGTGTCTGGTGCAGGGTGTGGTGGTGTCTGGTGCAGGGTGTGGTAGTGTCTGGTGCAGGGTGTGGTGGTGTCTGGTGCAGGGTGTGGTGGTGTCTGGTGCAGGGTGTGGTAGTGTCTGGTGCAGGGTGTGGTGGTGTCTGGTGCAGGGTGTGGTAGTGTCTGGTGCAGGGTGTGGTAGTGTCTGGTGCAGGGTGTGGTAGTGTCTGGTGCAGGGTGTGGTAGTGTCTGGTGCAGGGTGTGGTAGTGTCTGGGGCATGGTGTGGTGGTGTCTGGTGCAGGGTGTGGTAGTGTCTGGTGCAGGGTGTGGTAGTGTCTGGGGCAGGGTGTGGTAGTGTCTGGGGCAGGGTGTGGTAGTGTCTGGGGCAGGGTGTGGTAGTGTCTGGGGCAGGGTGTGGTAGTGTCTGGGGCAGGGTGTGGTAGTTCCTGGTGCAGGGTGTGGTGGTGTCTGGTGCAGGGTGTGGTGGTGTCTGGTGCAGGGTGTGGTGGTGTCTGGTGCAGGGTGTGGTGGTGTCTGGTGCAGGGTGTGGTGGTGTCTGGTGCAGGGTGTGGTGCTGTCTGGTGCAGGGTGTGGTGGTGTCTGGTGCAGGGTGTGGTGGTGTTTGGTGCAGGGTGTGGTAGTTCCTGGTGCAGGGTGTGGTGGTGTCTGGTGCAGGGTGTGGTGGTGTCTGGTGCAGGGTGTGGTAGTGTCTGGTACAGGGTGTGGTGGTGTCTGGTGCAGGGTGTGGTGGTGTCTGATGCAGGGTGTGGTGGTGTCTGGTGCAGGGTGTGGTGGTGTCTGGTGCAGGGTGTGGTGGTGTCTGGTGCAGGGTGTGGTAGTGTCTGGTGCAGGGTGTGGTAGTGTCTGGTGCAGGGTGTGGTAGTGTCTGGTGCAGGGTGTGGTAGAGTCTGGGGCAGGGTGTGGTAGAGTCTGGGGCAGGGTGTGGTAGAGTCTGGGGCAGGGTGTGGTAGAGTCTGGGGCAGGGTGTGGTAGAGTCTGGGGCAGGGTGTGGTAGTTCCTGGTGCAGGGTGTGGTAGTTCCTGTTGCAGGGTGTGGTAGAGTCTGGTGCAGGGTGTGGTAGTTCCTGGTGCAGGGTGTGGTAGTTCCTGGTGCAGGGTGTGGTAGTTCCTGGTGCAGGGTGTGGTAGTTCCTGGTGCAGGGTGTGATAGTTCCTGGTGCAGGGTGTGGTAGTGTCTGGTGCAGGGTGTGGTAGTGTCTAGTGCAGGTTGTGGTAGTGTCTAGTGCAGGTTGTGGTAGTGTCTGGTGCAGGGTGTGGTAGTGTCTGGTGCAGGGTGTGGTGGTGTCTGGTGCAGGGTGTGGTGGTGTCTGGTGCAGGGTGTGGTGGTGTCTGGTGCAGGGTGTGGTAGTTCCTGGTGCAGGGTGTGGTAGTTCCTGGTGCAGGGTGTGGTAGTTCCTGGTGCAGGGTGTGGTGGTGTCTGGTGCAGGGTGTGGTAGTGTCTGGAGCAGGGTGTGGTAGTGTCTGGTGCAGGGTGTGGTAGTGTCTGGTGCAGGTTGTGGTAGTGTCTGGTGCAGGGTGTGGTGGTGTCAGGTGCAGGGTGTGGTGGTGTCTGGTGCAGGGTGTGGTGGTGTCTGGTGCAGGGTGTGGTGGTGTCTGGTGCAGGGTGTGGTGGTGTCTGGTGCAGGGTGTGGTGGTGTCTGGTGCAGGGTGTGGTAGTGTCTGGTGCAGGGTGTGGTAGTTCCTGGTGCAGGGTGTGGTAGTTCCTGGTGCAGGGTGTGGTAGTTCCTGGTGCAGGGTGTGGTAGTTCCTGGTGCAGGGTGTGGTAGTTCCTGGTGCAGGGTGTGGTAGTTCCTGGTGCAGGGTGTGGTAGTTCCTGGTGCAGGGTGTGGTAGTTCCTGGTGCAGGGTGTGGTAGTGTCTGGTGCAGGGTGTGGTAGTGTCTGGTGCAGGGTGTGGTAGTGTCTGGTGCAGGGTGTGGTAGTGTCTGGTGCAGGGTGTGGTAGTGTCTGGTGCAGGGTGTGGTAGGGTCTGGGGCAGGGTGTGGTAGAGTCTGGGGCAGGGTGTGGTAGAGTCTGGGGCAGGGTGTGGTAGAGTCTGGGGCAGGGTGTGGTAGAGTCTGGGGCAGGGTGTGGTAGTTCCTGGTGCAGGGTGTGGTAGTTCCTGGTGCAGGGTGTGGTAGAGTCTGGGGCAGGGTGTGGTAGTTCCTGGTGCAGGGTGTGGTAGTTCCTGGTGCAGGGTGTGATAGTTCCTGGTGCAGGGTGTGGTGGTGTCTGGTGCAGGGTGTGGTGGTGTCTGGTGCAGGGTGTGGTGGTGTCTGGTGCAGGGTGTGGTGGTGTCTGGTGCAGGGTGTGGTGGTGTCTGGTGCAGGGTGTGGTGCTGTCTGGTGCAGGGTGTGGTGGTGTCTGGTGCAGGGTGTGGTGGTGTTTGGTGCAGGGTGTGGTAGTTCCTGGTGCAGGGTGTGGTGGTGTCTGGTGCAGGGTGTGGTGGTGTCTGGTGCAGGGTGTGGTAGTGTCTGGTACAGGGTGTGGTGGTGTCTGGTGCAGGGTGTGGTGGTGTCTGATGCAGGGTGTGGTGGTGTCTGGTGCAGGGTGTGGTGGTGTCTGGTGCAGGGTGTGGTGGTGTCTGGTGCAGGGTGTGGTAGTGTCTGGTGCAGGGTGTGGTAGTGTCTGGTGCAGGGTGTGGTAGTGTCTGGTGCAGGGTGTGGTAGAGTCTGGGGCAGGGTGTGGTAGAGTCTGGGGCAGGGTGTGGTAGAGTCTGGGGCAGGGTGTGGTAGAGTCTGGGGCAGGGTGTGGTAGAGTCTGGGGCAGGGTGTGGTAGAGTCTGGGGCAGGGTGTGGTAGTTCCTGGTGCAGGGTGTGGTAGTTCCTGTTGCAGGGTGTGGTAGAGTCTGGTGCAGGGTGTGGTAGTTCCTGGTGCAGGGTGTGGTAGTTCCTGGTGCAGGATGTGGTAGTTCCTGGTGCAGGGTGTGGTAGTTCCTGGTGCAGGGTGTGATAGTTCCTGGTGCAGGGTGTGGTAGTGTCTGGTGCAGGGTGTGGTAGTGTCTAGTGCAGGTTGTGGTAGTGTCTAGTGCAGGTTGTGGTAGTGTCTGGTGCAGGGTGTGGTAGTGTCTGGTGCAGGGTGTGGTGGTGTCTGGTGCAGGGTGTGGTGGTGTCTGGTGCAGGGTGTGGTGGTGTCTGGTGCAGGGTGTGGTAGTTCCTGGTGCAGGGTGTGGTAGTTCCTGGTGCAGGGTGTGGTAGTTCCTGGTGCAGGGTGTGGTGGTGTCTGGTGCAGGGTGTGGTAGTGTCTGGAGCAGGGTGTGGTAGTGTCTGGTGCAGGGTGTGGTAGTGTCTGGTGCAGGTTGTGGTAGTGTCTGGTGCAGGGTGTGGTGGTGTCAGGTGCAGGGTGTGGTGGTGTCTGGTGCAGGGTGTGGTGGTGTCTGGTGCAGGGTGTGGTGGTGTCTGGTGCAGGGTGTGGTGGTGTCTGGTGCAGGGTGTGGTGGTGTCTGGTGCAGGGTGTGGTAGTGTCTGGTGCAGGGTGTGGTAGTTCCTGGTGCAGGGTGTGGTAGTTCCTGGTGCAGGGTGTGGTAGTTCCTGGTGCAGGGTGTGGTAGTTCCTGGTGCAGGGTGTGGTAGTTCCTGGTGCAGGGTGTGGTAGTTCCTGGTGCAGGGTGTGGTAGTTCCTGGTGCAGGGTGTGGTAGTTCCTGGTGCAGGGTGTGGTAGTGTCTGGTGCAGGGTGTGGTAGTGTCTGGTGCAGGGTGTGGTAGTGTCTGGTGCAGGGTGTGGTAGTGTCTGGTGCAGGGTGTGGTAGTGTCTGGTGCAGGGTGTGGTAGGGTCTGGGGCAGGGTGTGGTAGAGTCTGGGGCAGGGTGTGGTAGAGTCTGGGGCAGGGTGTGGTAGAGTCTGGGGCAGGGTGTGGTAGAGTCTGGGGCAGGGTGTGGTAGTTCCTGGTGCAGGGTGTGGTAGTTCCTGGTGCAGGGTGTGGTAGAGTCTGGGGCAGGGTGTGGTAGTTCCTGGTGCAGGGTGTGGTAGAGTCTGGTGCAGGGTGTGGTAGTGTCTGGTGCAGGGTGTGGTAGAGTCTGGTGCAGGGTGTGGTAGTTTCTGGTGCAGGGTGTGGTAGAGTCTGGTGCAGGGTGTGGTAGTGTCTGGTGCAGGGTGTGGTAGTTCCTGGTGCAGGGTGTGGTAGTTCCTGGTGCAGGGTGTGGTAGTGTCTGATGCAGGGTGTGGTAGTGTCTGGTGCAGGGTGTGGTAGTGTCTGGTGCAGGGTGTGGTAGTGTCTGGTGCAGGGTGTGGTAGTTCCTGGTGCAGGGTGTGGTAGTGTCTGGGGCAGGGTGTGGTAGTTCCTGGTGCAGGGTGTGGTAGTGTCTGGTGCAGGGTGTGGTAGTTCCTGGTGCAGGGTGTGGTAGTTTCTGGTGCAGGGTGTGGTAGAGTCTGGTGCAGGGTGTGGTAGAGTCTGGGGCACGGTGTGGTAGTTCCTGGTGCAGGGTGTGGTAGAGTCTGGTGCAGGGTGTGGTAGTGTCTGGGGCAGAGTGTGGTAGAGTCTGGGGCAGGGTGTGGTAGTGTCTGGGGCAGGGTGTGGTAGTGTCTGGTGCAGGGTGTGGTAGAGTCTGGTGCAGGGTGTGGTAGAGTCTGGTGCAGGGTGTGGTAGTTCCTGGTGCAGGGTGTGGTAGAGTCTGGTGCAGGGTGTGGTAGAGTCTGATGCAGGGTGTGGTAGAGTCTGGTGCAGGGTGTGGTAGAGTCGGGTGCAGGGTGTGGTAGAGTCTGGTGCAGGGTGTGGTAGAGTCTGGTGCAGGGTGTGGTAGAGTCGGGTGCAGGGTGTGGTAGAGTCGGGTGCAGGGTGTGGTAGAGTCGGGTGCAGGGTGTGGTAGAGTCGGATGCAGGGTGTGGTAGAGTCGGGTGCAGGGTGTGGTAGAGTCGGGTGCAGGGTGTGGTAGAGTCGGGTGCAGGGTGTGGTAGAGTCGGGTGCAGGGTGTGGTAGAGTCTGGTGCAGGGTGTGGTAGAGTCGGGTGCCTGGTACCCATAGGCTTAGAGTGCCACATCCCAGGCCTAGTTTAAAATGGTTGGCTGTAGGTCACTAAATGGGCGGAGCTTAGAAAACTAGAATAGATTGTGGGTGGAGTTATTCTTCACTTGTAGGTTGTCGAACTAAAATTTAATTAGTGTGATTTGGGCGTGTGTTGAGGCGGGCCTCCTGGGCCGGAACAGAGCCAACATCATCTCGGCTTGGATAAGCAGTAGAGCGGTGCGGGGCTCGGTCGTCCACCTCCCGGGGCTCGTGTGGCCCAGGCTCTGCTTCAGGAGGCTGGGGTCATTCTGCCACACCCGTGCAGGGTGTGGCAGTCTCCCGTGCAGGGTGTGGGAGACAAGGATACTTAAGAGAACCCTCCGTTGCTCAAAACACGTGGGACGCAAGCAGCAGCAGCAGAGAGCAGCAGCATCATCACCAGTGGTACAGCCAGCAGCAGCATCACCGGCGGTACAGCCAGCAGCATCAGCAGCGGTACAGTGAGCAGCAGCATCACCAGCGGTACAGCCAGCAGCAGCATCACCGGCGGTACAGCCAGCAGCAGCATCACCAGCGGTACAATGAGCAGCAGCATCACCAGCGGTACAGCCAGCAGCAGCATCACCAGCGTACAGTGAGCAGCGGCATCACCGGCGGTACAGCCAGCAGCAGCATCACCAGCGGTACAGCCAGCAGCAGCATCAGCAGCGGTACAGCTAGCAGCAGCATCACCGGCGGTACAGCCAGCAGCAGCAGCGGTACAGTCAGCAGCAGCAGCAGCGGTACAGTCAGCAGCAGCATTAGCAGCGGTACAGCCAGCAGCAGCATCAGCAGCAGCAGCGGCACAGTCATTAGCAGCGGTACAGCCAGCAGCAGCATCAGCAGCGGTACAGTCAGCAGCGGTACAGTCAGCAGCAGCATCACCAGCGGTACAGTCAGCAGCAGCAGCATCACCAGCGGTACAGCCAGCAGCAGCATCACCAGCGGTACAGCCAGCAGCAGCATCACCAGAGGTACAGCCAGCAGCATCCCCAGCGGTACAGCCAGCAGCAGCATCAGCAGCGGTACTGCCAGCAGCAGCATCAGCAGCGGTACAGCCAGCAGCATCAGCAGCGGTACAGCCAGCAGCAGCATCAGCAGCGGTACAGCCAGCAGCAACATCACCAGCGGTACAGCCAGCAGCAGCATCACCAGCGGTACAGCTAGCAGCAGCATCCCCAGCGGTACAGCCAGCAGCAGCATCAGCAGCGGTACAGCCAGCAGCAGCATCACCAGCGGTACAGCCAGCAGCAGCATCAGCAGCGGTACAGCCAGCAGCAGCATCAGCAGCGGTACAGCCAGCAGCAGCATCAGCAGCGGTACAGCCAGCAGCAACATCACCAGCGGTACAGCCAGCAGCAGCATCAGCAGCGGTACAGCCAGCAGCAGCATCACCAGCGGTACAGCTAGCATCAGCAGCGGTACAGCCAGCAGCAGCATCAGCAGCGGTACAGCCAGCAGCATCAGCAGCGGTACAGCCAGCAGCAGCATCACCAGCGGTACAGCCAGCAGCAGCATCAGCAGCGGTACAGCCAGCAGCAGCATCACCAGCGGTACAGCCAGCAGCAGCATCACCAGCGGTACAGCCAGCAGCAGCATCAGCAGCGGTACAGCCAGCAGCAGCATCAGCAGCGGTACAGCCAGCAGCAGCAGCGGTACAGCCAGCAGCAGCATCACCGGCGGTACAGCCAGCAGCAGCATCACCGGCGGTACAGCCAGCAGCAGCATCAGCAGCGGTACAGCCAGCAGCATCAGCAGCGGTACAGCCAGCAGCAGCATCACCAGCGGTGCAGCTAGCAGCAGCATCACCAGCGGTACAGCCAGCAGCAGCATCCCCAGCGGTACAGCTAGCAGCAGCATCCCCAGCGGTACAGCCAGCAGCAGCATCACCAGCGGTACAGCTAGCAGCATCACCAGCGGTACAGCCAGCTGCAGCATCACCAGCGGTGCAGCCAGCAGCATCACCAGCGGTACAACCAGCAGCAGCATCCCCAGCGGTACAGCCAGCAGCAGCATCCCCAGCGGTACAGCTAGCAGCAGCATCACCGGCGGTACATCCAGCAGCAGCATCACCAGCGGTACAGCTCCCAGCAGCATCCCCAGCGGTACAGCCAGCAGCAGCATCACCAGCGGTACAGCTCCCAGCAGCATCCCCAGCGGTACAGCCAGCAGCAGCATCACCAGCGGTACAGCTCCCAGCAGCATCCCCAGCGGTACAGCCAGCAGCATCACCAGCGGTACAGCTCCCAGCAGCATCACCAGCGGTACAGCTAGCAGCAGCATCACCAGCGATACAGCTAGCAGCAGCATCACCTGCGGTACAGCTAGCAGCAGCATCACCAGCGGTACAGCCAGCAGCAGCATCACCGGCGTTACAGCCAGCAGCAGCATCACCAGCGGTACAGCTAGCAGCAGCATCACCAGCGGTACAGCCAGCAGCAGCATCACCGGCGATACAGCCAGCAGCAGCATCACCAGCGGTACAGCCAGCAGCAGCATCACCAGCGGTACAGCTAGCAGCATCACCAGCGGTACAGCTAGCAGCAGCATCACCAGCGGTACAGCTAGCAGCAGCATCACCGGCGGTACAGCTAGCAGCAGCATCACCAGCGGTACAGCCAGCAGCAGCATCACCGGCGATACAGCCAGCAGCAGCATCAGCAGCGGTACAGCCAGCAGCATCAGCAGCGGTACAGCCAGCAGCAGCATCACCAGCGGTGCAGCTAGCAGCAGCATCACCAGTGGTACAGCCAGCAGCAGCATCACCAGCGGTACAGCCAGCAGCAGCATCACCAGCGTTACAGCCAGCAGCAGCATCCCCAGCGGTACAGCTAGCAGCAGCATCCCCAGCGGTACAGCTAGCAGCAGCATCACCAGCGGTACAGCTAGCAGCATCACCAGCGGTACAGCCAGCAGCAGCATCACCAGCGGTGCAGCCAGCAGCAGCATCACCAGCGGTACAGCCAGCAGCATCACCAGCGGTACAGCCAGCAACAGCATCCCCAGCGGTACAGCCAGCAGCAGCATCCCCAGCAGTACAGCCAGCAGCAGCAGCACCAGCGGTACATCCAGCAGCATCACCAGCGGTACATCCAGCAGCATCCCCAGCGGTACAGCCAGCAGCAGCATCACCAGCGGTACAGCCAGCAGCAGCATCACCAGCGGTACAGCTAGCAGCAGCATCACCGGCGGTACATCCAGCAGCATCACCAGCGGTACAGCTCCCAGCGGTACAGCCAGCAGCAGCATCACCAGCGGTACAGCTCCCAGCAGCATCACCAACGGTACAGCTAGCAGCAGCATCACCAGCGGTACAGCTAGCAGCATCACCAGCGGTACAGCTAGCAGCAGCATCACCAGCGGTACAGCCAGCAGCAGCATCACCGGCGATACAGCCAGCAGCAGCATCACCAGCGGTACAGCTAGCAGCAGCATCACCGGCGGTACATCCAGCAGCATCACCAGCGGTACAGCTCCCAGCAGCATCCCCAGCGGTACAGCCAGCAGCAGCATCACCAGCGGTACAGCTCCCAGCAGCATCACCAGCGGTACAGCTAGCAGCAGCATCACCAGCGGTACAGCTAGCAGCAGCATCACCAGCGGTACAGCTAGCAGCAGCATCACCAGCGGTACAGCCAGCAGCAGCATCACCGGCGATACAGCCAGCAGCAGCATCACCAGCGGTACAGCCAGCAGCAGCATCACAAGCGGTACAGCCAGCAGCAGCATCACCAGCGGTACAGCCAGCAGCAGCATCACCGGCGTTACAGCCAGCAGCAGCATCACCAGCGGTACAGCTAGCAGCAGCATCACCAGCGGTACAGCTAGCAGCATCACCAGCGGTACAGCCAGCAGCAGCATCACCGGCGATACAGCCAGCAGCAGCATCAACAGCGGTACAGCTAGCAGCAGCATCACCAGCGGTACAGCCAGCAGCAGCATTACCGGCGTTACAGCCAGCAGCATCACCAGCGGTACAGCTAGCAGCAGCATCACCAGCGGTACAGCCAGCAGCATCACCGGCGTTACAGCCAGCAGCAGCATCACCAGCGGTACAGCTAGCAGCAGCATCACCAGCGGTACAGCCAGCAGCATCACCGGCGTTACAGCCAGCAGCAGCATCACCAGCGGTACAGCTAGCAGCATCACCAGCGGTACAGCCAGCAGCATCACCGGCGTTACAGCCAGCAGCAGCGTCACCAGCGGTACAGCTAGCAGCAGCATCACCAGCGGTACAGCTAGCAGCATCACCAGCGGTACAGCCAGCAGCAGCATCACCGGCGATACAGCCAGCAGCATCACCAGCGGTACAGCTAGCAGCAGCATCACCAGCGGTACAGCCAGCAGCATCACCGGCGGTACAGCCAGCAGCAGCATCACCAGCGGTACAATGAGCAGCAGCATCACCAGCGGTACAGCCAGCAGCAGCATCACCAGCGTACAGTGAGCAGCGGCATCACCGGCGGTACAGCCAGCAGCAGCATCACCAGCGGTACACCCAGCAGCAGCATCAGCAGCGGTACAGCCAGCAGCAGCATCACCGGCGGTACAGCCAGCAGCAGCAGCGGTACAGTCAGCAGCAGCAGCAGCAGCAGCGGTACAGTCAGCAGCAGCATTAGCAGCGGTACAGCCAGCATCAGCAGCAGCAGCAGCAGCGGCACAGTCAGCAGCAGCATTAGCAGCGGTACAGCCAGCAGCAGCATCAGCAGCGGTACAGTCAGCAGCGGTACAGTCAGCAGCAGCATCACCAGCGGTACAGTCAGCAGCAGCAGCATCACCAGCGGTACAGCCAGCAGCAGCATCACCAGCGGTACAGCCAGCAGCAGCATCACCAGCGGTACAGCCAGCAGCATCCCCAGCGGTACAGCCAGCAGCAGCATCAGCAGCGGTACTGCCAGCAGCAGCATCAGCAGCGGTACAGCCAGCAGCATCAGCAGCGGTACAGCCAGCAGCAGCATCAGCAGCGGAACAGCCAGCAGCAGCATCATCAGCGGTACAGCCAGCAGCAGCATCACCAGCGGTACAGCTAGCAGCAGCATCCCCAGCGGTACAGCCAGCAGCAGCATCAGCAGCGGTACAGCCAGCAGCAGCATCACCAGCGGTACAGCCAGCAGCAGCATCAGCAGCGGTACAGCCAGCAGCAGCATCAGCAGCGGTACAGCCAGCAGCAGCATCAGCAGCGGTACAGCCAGCAGCAACATCACCAGCGGTACAGCCAGCAGCAGCATCAGCAGCGGTACAGCCAGCAGCAGCATCACCAGCGGTACAGCTAGCATCAGCAGCGGTACAGCCAGCAGCAGCATCAGCAGCGGTACAGCCAGCAGCAGCATCAGCAGCGGTACAGCCAGCAGCATCAGCAGCGGTACAGCCAGCAGCAGCATCACCAGCGGTACAGCCAGCAGCAGCATCAGCAGCGGTACAGCCAGCAGCAGCATCAGCAGCGGTACAGCCAGCAGCAGCATCAGCAGCGGTACAGCCAGCAGCAGCATCAGCAGCGGTACAGCCAGCAGCAGCATCAGCAGCGGTACAGCCAGCAGCAGCAGCGGTACAGCCAGCAGCAGCATCACCGGCGGTACAGCCAGCAGCAGCATCACCGGCGGTACAGCCAGCAGCAGCATCACCGGCGGTACAGCCAGCAGCAGCATCAGCAGCGGTACAGCCAGCAGCATCAGCAGCGGTACAGCCAGCAGCAGCATCACCAGCGGTGCAGCTAGCAGCAGCATCACCAGCGGTACAGCCAGCAGCAGCATCACCAGCGGTACAGCCAGCAGCAGCATCACCAGCGGTACAGCCAGCAGCAGCATCCCCAGCGGTACAGCTAGCAGCAGCATCCCCAGCGGTACAGCCAGCAGCAGCATCACCAGCGGTACAGCTAGCAGCATCACCAGCGGTACAGCCAGCTGCAGCATCACCAGCGGTGCAGCCAGCAGCATCACCAGCGGTACAGCTCCCAGCAGCATCCCCAGCGGTACAGCCAGCAGCAGCATCACCAGCGGTACAGCTCCCAGCAGCATCCCCAGCGGTACAGCCAGCAGCAGCATCACCAGCGGTACAGCTCCCAGCAGCATCCCCAGCGGTACAGCCAGCAGCATCACCAGCGGTACAGCTCCCAGCAGCATCACCAGCGGTACAGCTAGCAGCAGCATCACCAGCGATACAGCTAGCAGCAGCATCACCTGCGGTACAGCTAGCAGCAGCATCACCAGCGGTACAGCCAGCAGCAGCATCACCGGCGTTACAGCCAGCAGCAGCATCACCAGCGGTACAGCTAGCAGCAGCATCACCAGCGGTACAGCTAGCAGCAGCATCACCGGCGGTACAGCTAGCAGCAGCATCACCTGCGGTACAGCCAGCAGCAGCATCACCGGCGATACAGCCAGCAGCAGCATCAGCAGCGGTACAGCCAGCAGCATCAGCAGCGGTACAGCCAGCAGCAGCATCACCAGCGGTGCAGCTAGCAGCAGCATCACCAGTGGTACAGCCAGCAGCAGCATCACCAGCGGTACAGCCAGCAGCAGCATCACCAGCGGTACAGCCAGCAGCAGCATCCCCAGCGGTACAGCTAGCAGCAGCATCCCCAGCGGTACAGCTAGCAGCAGCATCACCAGCGGTACAGCTAGCAGCATCACCAGCGGTACAGCCAGCAGCAGCATCACCAGCGGTGCAGCCAGCAGCAGCATCACCAGCGGTACAGCCAGCAGCATCACCAGAGGTACAGCCAGCAACAGCATCCCCAGCGGTACAGCCAGCAGCAGCATCCCCAGCAGTACAGCCAGCAGCAGCAGCACCAGCGGTACATCCAGCAGCATCACCAGCGGTACATCCAGCAGCATCCCCAGCGGTACAGCCAGCAGCAGCATCACCAGCGGTACAGCCAGCAGCAGCATCACCAGCGGTACAGCTAGCAGCAGCATCACCAGCGGTACATCCAGCAGCATCACCAGCGGTACAGCTCCCAGCGGTACAGCCAGCAGCAGCATCACCAGCGGTACAGCTCCCAGCAGCATCACCAACGGTACAGCTAGCAGCAGCATCACCAGCGGTACAGCTAGCAGCATCACCAGCGGTACAGCTAGCAGCAGCATCACCAGCGGTACAGCCAGCAGCAGCATCACCGGCGATACAGCCAGCAGCAGCATCACCAGCGGTACAGCTAGCAGCAGCATCACCGGCGGTACATCCAGCAGCATCACCAGCGGTACAGCTCCCAGCAGCATCCCCAGCGGTACAGCCAGCAGCAGCATCACCAGCGGTACAGCTCCCAGCAGCATCACCAGCGGTACAGCTAGCAGCAGCATCATCAGCGGTACAGCTAGCAGCAGCATCACCAGCGGTACAGCCAGCAGCAGCATCACCGGCGATACAGCCAGCAGCAGCATCACCAGCGGTACAGCCAGCAGCAGCATCACAAGCGGTACAGCCAGCAGCAGCATCACCAGCGGTACAGCCAGCAGCAGCATCACCGGCGTTACAGCCAGCAGCAGCATCACCAGCGGTACAGCTAGCAGCAGCATCACCAGCGGTACAGCTAGCAGCATCACCAGCGGTACAGCCAGCAGCAGCATCACCGGCGATACAGCCAGCAGCAGCATCAACAGCGGTACAGCTAGCAGCAGCATCACCAGCGGTACAGCCAGCAGCAGCATTACCGGCGTTACAGCCAGCAGCATCACCAGCGGTACAGCTAGCAGCAGCATCACCAGCGGTACAGCCAGCAGCATCACCGGCGTTACAGCCAGCAGCAGCATCACCAGCGGTACAGCTAGCAGCAGCATCACCAGCGGTACAGCCAGCAGCAGCATCACCGGCGTTACAGCCAGCAGCAGCATCACCAGCGGTACAGCTAGCAGCATCACCAGCGGTACTGCCAGCAGCATCACCGGCGTTACAGCCAGCAGCAGCGTCACCAGCGGTACAGCTAGCAGCAGCATCACCAGCGGTACAGCTAGCAGCAGCATCACCAGCGGTACAGCTAGCAGCATCACCAGCGGTACAGCCAGCAGCAGCATCACCGGCGATACAGCCAGCAGCATCACCAGCGGTACAGCTAGCAGCAGCATCACCAGCGGTACAGCTAGCAGCAGCATCACCGGCGGTACAGCCAGCAGCAGCATCACCAGCGGTACAGCCAGCAGCATCACAAGCGGTACAGCCAGCAGCAGCATCACCGGCGGTACAGCCAGCAGCAGCATCACCGGCGGTACAGCCAGCAGCATCACCGGCGGTACAGCCAGCAGCAGCATCACCGGCGGTACAGCCAGCAGCAGCATCACCGGCGGTACAGCCAGCAGCAGCATCACCGGCGGTACAGCCAGCAGCAGCATCACCGGCGGTACAGCCAGCAGCAGCATCACCGGCGGTACAGCCAGCAGCAACATCACCAGCGGTACAGCTAGCAGCATCTCCGGCGGTACAGCTAGCAGCAGCTTCACCAGCGGTACAGCCAGCAGCAGCATCACCGGCGATACAGCCAGCAGCAGCAGCGGTACAGCCAGCAGCAGCATCACCAGCGGTACAGCCAGCAGCAGCATCACCAGCGGTACAGCCAGCAGCATCACCAGCGGTACAGCTAGCAGCAGCATCACCAGCGGTACAGCTAGCAGCAGCATCACCGGCGTTACAGCCAGCAGCAGCATCACCAGCGGTACAGCTAGCAGCAGCATCACCAGCGGTACAGCCAGCAGCAGCATCACCGGCGTTACAGCCAGCAGCAGCATCACCAGCGGTACAGCTAGCAGCATCACCAGCGGTACAGCCAGCAGCATCACCGGCGTTACAGCCAGCAGCAGCGTCACCAGCGGTACAGCTAGCAGCAGCATCACCAGCGGTACAGCTAGCAGCATCACCAGCGGTACAGCCAGCAGCAGCATCACCGGCGATACAGCCAGCAGCATCACCAGCGGTACAGCTAGCAGCAGCATCACCAGCGGTACAGCCAGCAGCAGCATCACCGGCGGTACAGCCAGCAGCAGCATCACCAGCGGTACAATGAGCAGCAGCATCACCAGCGGTACAGCCAGCAGCAGCATCACCAGCGTAAAGTGAGCAGCGGCATCACCGGCGGTACAGCCAGCAGCAGCATCACCAGCGGTACACCCAGCAGCAGCATCAGCAGCGGTACAGCCAGCAGCAGCATCACCGGCGGTACAGCCAGCAGCAGCAGCGGTACAGTCAGCAGCAGCAGCAGCAGCAGCGGTACAGTCAGCAGCAGCATTAGCAGCGGTACAGCCAGCAGCAGCATCAGCAGCAGCAGCAGCAGCGGCACAGTCAGCAGCAGCATTAGCAGCGGTACAGCCAGCAGCAGCATCAGCAGCGGTACAGTCAGCAGCGGTACAGTCAGCAGCAGCATCACCAGCGGTACAGTCAGCAGCAGCAGCATCACCAGCGGTACAGCCAGCAGCAGCATCACCAGCGGTACAGCCAGCAGCAGCATCACCAGCGGTACAGCCAGCAGCATCCCCAGCGGTACAGCCAGCAGCAGCATCAGCAGCGGTACTGCCAGCAGCAGCATCAGCAGCGGTACAGCCAGCAGCATCAGCAGCGGTACAGCCAGCAGCAGCATCAGCAGCGGTACAGCCAGCAGCAGCATCATCAGCGGTACAGCCAGCAGCAGCATCACCAGCGGTACAGCTAGCAGCAGCATCCCCAGCGGTACAGCCAGCAGCAGCATCAGCAGCGGTACAGCCAGCAGCAGCATCACCAGCGGTACAGCCAGCAGCAGCATCAGCAGCGGTACAGCCAGCAGCAGCATCAGCAGCGGTACAGCCAGCAGCAGCATCAGCAGCGGTACAGCCAGCAGCAACATCACCAGCGGTACAGCCAGCAGCAGCATCAGCAGCGGTACAGCCAGCAGCAGCATCACCAGCGGTACAGCTAGCATCAGCAGCGGTACAGCCAGCAGCAGCATCAGCAGCGGTACAGCCAGCAGCAGCATCAGCAGCGGTACAGCCAGCAGCATCAGCAGCGGTACAGCCAGCAGCAGCATCACCAGCGGTACAGCCAGCAGCAGCATCAGCAGCGGTACAGCCAGCAGCAGCATCAGCAGCGGTACAGCCAGCAGCAGCATCAGCAGCGGTACAGCCAGCAGCAGCATCAGCAGCGGTACAGCCAGCAGCAGCATCAGCAGCGGTACAGCCAGCAGCAGCATCAGCAGCAGCATCAGCAGCGGTACAGCCAGCAGCAGCAGCGGTACAGCCAGCAGCAGCATCACCGGCGGTACAGCCAGCAGCAGCATCACTGGCGGTACAGCCAGCAGCAGCATCACCGGCGGTACAGCCAGCAGCAGCATCAGCAGCGGTACAGCCAGCAGCATCAGCAGCGGTACAGCCAGCAGCAGCATCACCAGCGGTGCAGCTAGCAGCAGCATCACCAGCGGTACAGCCAGCAGCAGCATCACCAGCGGTACAGCCAGCAGCAGCATCACCAGCGGTACAGCCAGCAGCAGCATCCCCAGCGGTACAGCTAGCAGCAGCATCCCCAGCGGTACAGCCAGCAGCAGCATCACCAGCGGTACAGCTAGCAGCATCACCAGCGGTACAGCCAGCTGCAGCATCACCAGCGGTGCAGCCAGCAGCATCACCAGCGGTACAGCTCCCAGCAGCATCCCCAGCGGTACAGCCAGCAGCAGCATCACCAGCGGTACAGCTCCCAGCAGCATCCCCAGCGGTACAGCCAGCAGCAGCATCACCAGCGGTACAGCTCCCAGCAGCATCCCCAGCGGTACAGCCAGCAGCATCACCAGCGGTACAGCTCCCAGCAGCATCACCAGCGGTACAGCTAGCAGCAGCATCACCAGCGATACAGCTAGCAGCAGCATCACCTGCGGTACAGCTAGCAGCAGCATCACCAGCGGTACAGCCAGCAGCAGCATCACCGGCGTTACAGCCAGCAGCAGCATCACCAGCGGTACAGCTAGCAGCAGCATCACCAGCGGTACAGCCAGCAGCAGCATCACCGGCGATACAGCCAGCAGCAGCATCACCAGCGGTACAGCCAGCAGCAGCATCACCAGCGGTACAGCTAGCAGCATCACCAGCGGTACAGCTAGCAGCAGCATCACCAGCGGTACAGCTAGCAGCAGCATCACCGGCGGTACAGCTAGCAGCAGCATCACCTGCGGTACAGCCAGCAGCAGCATCACCGGCGATACAGCCAGCAGCAGCATCAGCAGCGGTACAGCCAGCAGCATCAGCAGCGGTACAGCCAGCAGCAGCATCACCAGCGGTGCAGCTAGCAGCAGCATCACCAGTGGTACAGCCAGCAGCAGCATCACCAGCGGTACAGCCAGCAGCAGCATCACCAGCGGTACAGCCAGCAGCAGCATCCCCAGCGGTACAGCTAGCAGCAGCATCCCCAGCGGTACAGCTAGCAGCAGCATCACCAGCGGTACAGCTAGCAGCATCACCAGCGGTACAGCCAGCAGCAGCATCACCAGCGGTGCAGCCAGCAGCAGCATCACCAGCGGTACAGCCAGCAGCATCACCAGAGGTACAGCCAGCAACAGCATCCCCAGCGGTACAGCCAGCAGCAGCATCCCCAGCAGTACAGCCAGCAGCAGCAGCACCAGCGGTACATCCAGCAGCATCACCAGCGGTACATCCAGCAGCATCCCCAGCGGTACAGCCAGCAGCAGCATCACCAGCGGTACAGCCAGCAGCAGCATCACCAGCGGTACAGCTAGCAGCAGCATCACCAGCGGTACATCCAGCAGCATCACCAGCGGTACAGCTCCCAGCGGTACAGCCAGCAGCAGCATCACCAGCGGTACAGCTCCCAGCAGCATCACCAACGGTACAGCTAGCAGCAGCATCACCAGCGGTACAGCTAGCAGCATCACCAGCGGTACAGCTAGCAGCAGCATCACCAGCGGTACAGCCAGCAGCAGCATCACCGGCGATACAGCCAGCAGCAGCATCACCAGCGGTACAGCTAGCAGCAGCATCACCGGCGGTACATCCAGCAGCATCACCAGCGGTACAGCTCCCAGCAGCATCCCCAGCGGTACAGCCAGCAGCAGCATCACCAGCGGTACAGCTCCCAGCAGCATCACCAGCGGTACAGCTAGCAGCAGCATCACCAGCGGTACAGCTAGCAGCAGCATCACCAGCGGTACAGCTAGCAGCAGCATCACCAGCGGTACAGCCAGCAGCAGCATCACCGGCGATACAGCCAGCAGCAGCATCACCAGCGGTACAGCCAGCAGCAGCATCACAAGCGGTACAGCCAGCAGCAGCATCACCAGCGGTACAGCCAGCAGCAGCATCACCGGCGTTACAGCCAGCAGCAGCATCACCAGCGGTACAGCTAGCAGCAGCATCACCAGCGGTACAGCTAGCAGCATCACCAGCGGTACAGCCAGCAGCAGCATCACCGGCGATACAGCCAGCAGCAGCATCAACAGCGGTACAGCTAGCAGCAGCATCACCAGCGGTACAGCCAGCAGCAGCATTACCGGCGTTACAGCCAGCAGCATCACCAGCGGTACAGCTAGCAGCAGCATCACCAGCGGTACAGCCAGCAGCATCACCGGCGTTACAGCCAGCAGCAGCATCACCAGCGGTACAGCTAGCAGCAGCATCACCAGCGGTACAGCCAGCAGCAGCATCACGGGCGTTACAGCCAGCAGCAGCATCACCAGCGGTACAGCTAGCAGCATCACCAGCGGTACAGCCAGCAGCATCACCGGCGTTACAGCCAGCAGCAGCGTCACCAGCGGTACAGCTAGCAGCAGCATCACCAGCGGTACAGCTAGCAGCATCACCAGCGGTACAGCCAGCAGCAGCATCACCGGCGATACAGCCAGCAGCATCACCAGCGGTACAGCTAGCAGCATCACCAGCGGTACAGCTAGCAGCAGCATCACCGGCGGTACAGCCAGCAGCAGCATCACCAGCGGTACAGCCAGGAGCATCACAAGCGGTACAGCCAGCAGCAGCATCACCGGCGGTACAGCCAGCAGCAGCATCACCGGCGGTACAGCCAGCAGCATCACCGGCGGTACAGCCAGCAGCAGCATCACCGGCGGTACAGCCAGCAGCAGCATCACCGGCGGTACAGCCAGCAGCAGCATCACCGGCGGTACAGCCAGCAGCAGCATCACCGGCGGTACAGCCAGCAGCAACATCACCAGCGGTACAGCTAGCAGCATCACCGGCGGTACAGCTAGCAGCAGCTTCACCAGCGGTACAGCCAGCAGCAGCATCACCGGCGATACAGCCAGCAGCAGCATCAGCAGCGGTACAGCCAGCAGCAGCATCACCAGCGGTACAGCCAGCAGCAGCATCACCAGCGGTACAGCCAGCAGCATCACCAGCGGTACAGCTAGCAGCAGCATCACCAGCGGTACAGCCAGCAGCAGCATCACCGGCGGTACAGCTAGCAGCAGCATCACCAGCGGTATAGCTAGCAGCAGCATCACCGGCGGTACAGCTAGCAGCAGCATCACCAGCGGTACAGCCAGCAGCAGCATCCCCAGCGGTACAGCCAGCAGCAGCATCAGCAGCGGTACAGCCAGCAGCAGCATCACCAGCGATACAGCCAGCAGCAGCATCACCGGCGGTACAGCCAGCAGCAGCATCACCAGCGGTACAGCCAGCAGCAGCATCACCAGCGGTACAGCCAGCAGCATCACCAGCGGTACAGCTAGCAGCAGCATCACCAGCGGTACAGCTAGCAGCAGCATCACCAGCGGTACAGCCAGCAGCAGCATCACCGGCGGTACAGCCAGCAGCAGCATCACCGGCGGTACAGTCAGCAGCAGCAGCATCACCAGCGGTACAGCCAGCAGCAGCATCACCGGCGGTACAGCCAGCAGCAGCATCACCAGCGGTACAGCTAGCAGCAGCATCACCGGCGGTACAGCCAGCAGCAGCATCACCAGCGGTACAGCCAGCAGCATCAGCAGCGGTACAGCCAGCACCAACATCACCAGCGGTACAGCCAGCAGCAGCATCACCAGCGGTGCAGCCAGCAGCATCAGCAGCGGTACAGCCAGCACCAACATCACCAGCGGTACAGCCAGCAGCAGCATCACCAGCGGTACAGCCAGCAGCAGCATCACCAGCGGTACAGCCAGCATCAGCAGCATCTCCCAGCCTCTCAGCAAAGTCATCTTAATCCAATTAATCCAGTTTTGTTATTACACCCGTCGTGCCCGAGTGAACTATGCAATTTATTACCGGTAGGCTGCGTGTGTTTAGTGCGCTAACAATGAAGTTCAGAGCACAGCGATGATTTGCCGTCCAGGGTACCCAATTAGGAGTAATGATGCTCTGGTTATCATGTGCAGCATTGGTTGCCAAGATATCCAGGCTCACAGGTTCCTCGGGAGCACTGGCCACACTTCCGTCTCGCTCGATTAAAGATTGCTGTGCAGCATTTGTAATGTTGCATGCACCCTGCACTGTTAAGGCTCTCCTCACTGATGCAACGTTGACAAGGAACCTAAAATTATCTAAATTAATGCTCTAGATATGATAGTTCAAGATTTCTAGAATGTACATTTTAATTTTCTATGCAACGTTAAGATTCGGGGAGTTTATAACAATTATATATTTTTAACAGTTTCAAATAGGAAATGTTTAAAAACAGCGCACGTTGTGTACAACAAATAATATTGTGAATATATGTGAAACAAAATAAATAATGCAATAACGTACTTTTGACCGGTGGCAGGGAGTGGGTGGGTGACCCTCCGTCACTAACCTGTGGAAGACAACAGTACTTAGATAGAAGCCGTTGATGATCTTGTATACAAACCCGGTTTTGAAATTCGTCCAACCACAAAACAATAAACACATTTTGTAAATACTTTCACATCATCAGCAAGTTGCTGCAGGAAAGGATCATATGTGTGTGTGTATTTGTGCCATATTAGTGCCACCTGGAGCTTAACAATGCCAGTGATACTGTGCCCCAGGAAAGGCTCGTTAGAGAGACAGAGGTGTACGGTACTGGTAGCAGCGGAAGGGACTTCAGCAATTCGGAGGGCTTCCAGGGGAGATACCAGCTGCACTTAACTCTGCAGATGTAGCTCCTCTGCACAAGGGGGGGTAGTACAGCCTTGGCAAAAAATTATAGGCCAGTTGCACTAACATCACACATAATAAAAGTGTTTGAAAGAGTGATTAGGAATCAAATTTCTAGTTTTATGGAAAATAATGAGCTACACAACCCAGGACAACATGGATTTAGAGCGCGAAGATCCTGTCTGTCACAGTTACTCAACCACTATGACAAAATCACATAAGCTCTAGAAGAAAAGCAAAATGCAGATGTTGTAAACACAAATTTTGCAAAGGCGTTCGACAAATGTGACCATGGGATTTGTAATGTTGTTACAATGTCGTGTTGTGTGTAATGTCGCACACAAAATGAGGTCAATAATTGGTAAAGTAGGACGCTGGATACTCAATTTCCTGTCGAACCGAACACAAAGAGTAACAGTCAATCAAATAAAATCGAGTCCAAGCGCAGTTAAAAGCTCTGTACCTCAAGGTACAGTCCTTGCACCGCTACTGTTCCTTATTCTCATATCAGATACAGACAAAAATACACGTCACAGCTTCGTGTCATCCTTTGCAGATGACACAAAAATCAGCATGAAAATTACCTCTGCTGAAGACATTTAAAAATTACAAGCAGATATCAACAAAGTTTTCGATTGGGCAGCAGAAAATAATATGATGTTTAACAGTGATAAATTTCAGGTACTCAGGTACGGCAAAAATGAGGATCTGAAATATAATACAGGGTACAAAACATAATCGAATCTGCCCATAGTAGGAAAACAGCATGTCAAGGATTTGGGAATAATGATATCCGACGATCTAACGTTTAGGGAGCATAACCAAGCAAATATTGAGTCAGCCAGAAAAATGATCGGATGGATTACGAGAACTTCCAAATCCAGGGATCCCATCACAATGGTTGAATCTTCAAGTCACTTATGTTGTCCCGTCTCGAGTACTGCTCAGTACTCACTTCCCCCTTCAGAGCAGGAGAGATTGTTGAAATAGAGGGAATACAAAGAACATATACGGCACGCATAGACGAGATAAAACACCTAAATTATTGGGATCGTCTCAAAGCCCTCCAAATGTAATCTCTAGAAAGGAGACGAGAGATATACCAAATAATATACATGTGGAAAATACTGGAGGGCCAGGTCCCAAATCTACACAGTAAAATAACAACGTACTGGAGTGAACGATATGGAAGAAAATGCAATATTGAACCAGTGAAGAGCAGAGGTGCCATAGGCACAATCAGAGAACACTGTATAAACATCAGAGGTCCGCGGTTGTTCAACGTCCTCCCAGCGAGCATAAGAAATATTGCCGGAACAACCGTGGACATCTTCAAGAGAAAACTGGACGGTTTTCTAAGAGAAGTTCCGGATCAGCCGGGCTGTGGTGGGTATGTGGGCCTGCCTCGTGGGTGGACCACTCTGCAGATCTCATTTGCAAAGAATGCTGGACCATGCAGAGAATGGTCCAGGACGGACCGAAACGTCGTCGTCCCTTCACCTTCTAGTGTGTGGTCTGGTCAACATTCTTCAGCCACGTTATTGTGACTCGTCGCCTGCAGATCTCATTTGTTCTACTGTCATCAGTTTTGCTTCGTTTGTCGAAGTGAGTTCCTAGAGACATGTAGAATCCCACTTCGTCGATTTTGCCTTTGGCACTGAAACATACGTTTTTGGCACTGAAACATACGCCATTGGCACTGAAACATACGCCTTTGGCACTGAAACATACGCCTTTGGCACTGAAACATACGCCTTTGGCACTGAAACATACGCCTTTGGCACTGAAACATACGCCTTTGGCACTGAAACATAGGTCTTTAGCACTGAAACATACGCCATTTACACAAACATACGTCTATGGCACTGAAACATACGTCTATGCACTGAAATATACGCCTTTGACACAAACATACGTCTATGGCACTGAAACATACGCCTGAACAAACTAATAACAAAAACAGGAACCTCTTTAAGCACCAACGTAAATACTAAGCCCACCAACATAGGATTATGCCTGAACGGTAGAAGTGAGTGCCCCCAAGGTGGGGGAGTGCCCTCAAAGATAAAGCCAGTGTTCTCAATGCTTATATTCGTCGAGCGCTTACCCACTGCTCCGAATGGAGCAACGTGAGTAGAGAGAGTTTGAAAGAATAACTCAGGTATTGGTGAACAACGAATATAGCAACACGGAAATAAACGCTGCTATAAGAAGACACTTGGACCTATGGTATAATCCTAAACCTGGAACAGAAACCGCAATACCTCCAATTAAATTATATTACAAATCAACCATGCACAGTGAACATAAACAAAATTGTTAAGAATAATGAAAGAAATAATCCGCAAAGGAGTAAAAAGCACTACTCCTAATCAAAACATAGACCTGATCATATTCTACAAAACCAAGAAGACTTCCGACCTTATCAAAAACAGCCCGAAGCCGACGGAGAACCCTCTACAGCAGTCAAGCGTTGTATACATGTACACTTGCCCCCACGAAGGATGTAACCTTCAATGTAAGTACATAGGTATGACGTCGACCAAGCTGACGAGGCGTTTGACATGCCATCTTCAATCTGGTGCCCCTAGGAATCACATGAGACAAGCCCATGACATCACCCTAACAAGAGAAATGTTGAACAAAAATACCTGTATAATAGACAAAACCCAACATGCAAGAAGATTACAAATTCTTGAAGCAATTCACATAAGAATAGAGCGACCTACCATGAACACCCAAATCACGGAACTATTTACTCTACCCACCATGAGAGTAAGGACAAGACCGGAATATAACGATGCCAACACAGAATACACTGCTCAACATAACAGGCCTATTACACCTGATTAATCTTTGAATGTGGTTCGTCCCCCATTTATTCCCTATTTATCCCCTATGTATCCCCTTGTCTTTACCTTTATTGTAATTGTTTTATCACCTGACCCCGTACTGGTATAAATTAACGAGTTCTGTAATTTCTTTTTACTTGAGAATGAACCATGGAGGTTCGAAACGTTGTGCGATTTTATAATTAGTGTAATATATTCTTCAGTTATTCAATTCTTTTCTTCATCTAAAAAAGCATGACCTTTGGTGAACTCCTCTTCCAGCTGAACCTTGATGCAAGAGCATTAGTAAGAGGGATAGAAGCCCTAAATCAGAAAATAGTAAATACTGAATATTTTGTGATATTCAATGAGACAGGCATAAAAGAAAACCTGCTGCCAGTATACACCAATATATATATATATATATATATATATATATATATATATATATATATATATATATATATATATGTCGTACCTAGTAGCCAGAACGCACTTCTCAGCCTACTATGCAATGCCCGATTTGCCTAATAAGCCAAGTTTTCCTGAATTAATATATTTTCTCTAATTTTTTTCTTACGAAATGATAAAGCTACCCATTTCATTACGTATGAGGTCAATTTTTTTTTATTGGAGTTAAAATTAACGTAGATATATGACCGAACCTAACCAACCCTACCTAACCTAACCTAACCTATCTTTATAGGTTAGGTTAGGTTAGGTAGCCGAAAAAGTTTGGTTAGGTTAGGTTAGGTAGGTTAGGTTGTCGAAAAACAATTAATTCATGAAAATTTGACTTATTAGGCAAATCGGGCCTTGCATAGTAGGCTGAGAAGTGAGTTCTGGCTACTAGGTACGACATATATATATATATATATATATATATATATATATATATATATATATATGTGTGTGTGTGTGTGTGTGTGTGTGTGTGTGTGTGTGTGTGTGTGTGTGTGTGTGTAAATTACGAAAATTAACTTGATGAAAAATGTGACAGTGTCAGACCACGGAGGAAGAATTGAAACAGGAATTTCCTTAAGTACTTCGTATATTAATACACCTTCAGAATGAAGGAAGAAAAATACTTCCTTCAGAAAGAAGGAAGTATCTATATCATTCTCTCTGAAGATGTATTAATATACGAAGTACTTAAGGAAATTCCTGTTTCAATTCTTCCTCCGTGGTCTGACACTGTCACATTTTTCATCATGTGTTAATTTTCGTGATTTACACACACACACACACACACGCAAAAAAATTGTGATTCGATTGTTTCTTAATCAAGATGTCCTAGAATTCATTAACTGTCGTAACGAAGTCTAGTCTATGTCTTGTGGTAAATATTAGTCCGTCATAGAGAGAGGGAGAGAGAGAGGAAGGGAGAGAGAGAGGAAGGGAGAGAGAGAGAGAGAGGGAGAGAGAGAGAGAGAGGGAGAGAAAGGAAGAGAGAGAGAGGAAAAGAGAGAGGGAGGGAGAAGGAGAAAGGGAGAGAGAGGGATAGAAAGGGTGAGAGAGGGAGAGAAAGGGGGAGAGAGGGAGAGAAAGGGGGAGAGAGGGAGAGAAAGGGGGAGAGAGGGAGAGAAAGGGGGAGAGGGGGAGAGAAAGGGGAGATAGGGAGAGAGAGGGAGGGAGAGAGAGAGAGAAAGGGGGGGAAGAGAAAGGAAGAGCGAGAGGGAAAGGTTGCCGGTACATGCAACATTATATTCTAAGATACTATATAATTCCTCAAGTATTTATTTCTTCCTGTCAGGAAATAAATCAGAACTGGTGGTGTTCTGGTGGCAATTACCTGCCACAGAGATCTCATCCAACCAGCGCTAATCAGAGGCTGGTCAGGGAACATGCCAAGCCCCACACTGATTTATTATATATATATATATATATATATATATATATATATATATATATATATATATATATATATATATATATATATATATATATATATATATATATATGTCGTACCTAGTAGCCAGAACACACTTCTCAGCCTACTATCCAAGGCCCGATTTGCCTAATAAGCCAAGTTTTCATGAATTGTTTTTCGACTACCTAACCTAACTTTTTCGGCTACCTAACCTAACCTATAAAGATAGGTTAGGTTAGGTAGGGTTGGTTAGGTTCGGTCATATATCTACGTTAATTTTAACTTCAATAAAAAAAATTGACCTCATACATAATCAAATGGGTAGCTTTATCATTTCATAAGAAAAAAATTAGAGAAAATATATTAATTCAGGAAAACTTGGCTTATTAGGCAAATCGGGCCTTGCATAGTAGGCTGACAAGTGCGTTCTGGCTACTAGGTACGACATATATATAAATATGTACCTAGTAGTCAGAACACACTTCTCGGCCTACTATGCAAGGCCCGATTTGCCTAATAGGCCGAGTGATTTTCTTTATTTCCCCCCAAAAAATTCCAATTGGTTTATTTTAAATATTATTTTTATATTATAATTAGAATATATATTATTGACTTAGTTATGTTTGTTTAGGTTAGGTTAAGATAGGGTTGGTTAGGTTAGGTTAGGTTAAGATAGGGTTGGTTAGGTTCGGTCATATATCTATGTAAGTTTTAACTCAAACTAAATAAAATTACCTCATACATAATGAAATGGATAGCCTTATCATTTCATACGAAAAAAAAATAAAAATATAAATTCAGGAAAACTTGGCTTATAAGGCAAATCGGCTCTTGCATAGTAGACCGAGTACTGCGTTCTGGCTACTAGGTACAACATATATATTATATTAATGGAGTCTGCCTCCACCACATCACTGCCTAATACATTCCATCTGTTAACTACTCTGACATTGAAAAAGTATTTTTAACGTCCCTGTGGCTCATGTGGGTACTTAATTTCCACTTGTGTCCCCCTTGTTCGCGTACCACCCGTGCTAAACAGTTTATCTTTATCTACCCAGTCAATACCTCAAAATTTTGTAGGTAGTGATCATGTCTCTCCTTACTCTTCTGTGTTCCAGTGTCGTTAGGCATTTCTCGCAGCCTTTCCTCGTAACTCATGCCTCTTAGTTCTGGAATTACCCTAGTGGCATACCTCTGAACTTTTTTCAACTTCGTCTTGTGCTTGACAAGGTCCATGCTGGGGCCGCATACTCCAGGATTGGTCTTCTATATGTGGTATACAAGATTCTGAATGATTCCTTACACAGGTTCCTGAAGGCAGTTCTGATGTTAGCCAGCCTTGCATACGCCGCTGATGTTGTTATTTTTATGTGGGATTGAGAGAGAGAGGCGCGCGCACGTACACACACACACACACACACACACACACACACACACACACACACACACACACACACACACACACAGATAAGAGGAGGCCAAGCCAGGATGAAGGATTGGGGGAGCAAGAACACGTGGCCACACAGCGGAGGGTTCAAGAGGGTGGCCACGTCGCTGTAGGGAGGGGGGGGGAGGGGAGGGGGCCAAGAACATGTGGCCCTGATCGCAGATAAAATATAATTGAGATTATGAATGTCAACTAAACCTGCCCAATTACACAGCCTCTCTGGAACATTTTTAAATGAGATTTACAGCCCTATTAGAGAGGGACTCACGGGGGTCAATGTATCGTGTGATTAAAGCAGAATAAATTCAATACAGAGACCGGAGTTTCTCGTTCCTTCTCCTCATAAAGGAGGAGGTCTGGGACGCGTGGACGCAGCGCAGGGCCTCGTGAGGGGCCGCTTTTGGTAATGTTTGTCCACTGCCCACCACTTGGTTTTTGGCGTGTAGTGTGATAATGGCGTGTTCCGTTCCTTCAGCCTGGTGAGTAATGGTGGTAAGATGCTGCTTGTCGCACATCACGCGGCTCTCCCATCTCAAGGTGCTTGCTTGCTTGCTTGCTGTCTCTCAGTACTTACCTATCGGAGTCTAACGTAGCTGGGGAGTGAGGGACAACATTTCACAGGTACCGGTCCTCGACCAGGCCTCCTTTTTGTTACACACTCCCAGGAAGCAGCCCGTAGCAGCTGTCTAACTCCCAACGTACCTATTTCACTGCTAGGTAACAGAGGCATAAGGATGAAAGAAACTTTTTGCCCATTTGTCTCCGCCTCCACCGGGAATCGAACCCGGAACCTCAGGACAACGAATCCAGAGCACTGGCCACTCAGCTGTCAGGCGCCCAGCTGAGTGTGAGTCGGTCTGACCTCGGTTAGGTCGTTCACATAAATTAAGAACAACAGCGGTCCTTAAAGAGAGCCTTGCGGGGACACAAGTTGTTACATCCCTCCAGCTTGAAACCTCCTCTCTGTGACGCTCTGTTTTCTGTCCTTCAGGTACTCCCTTAACCAGTTCAGTGTTTTCCCAGTTATACGAGCCTGGTTCTCCCATGTGTACTACAGTCTTTCATGGGTAACTGCGTCAAATGCTTTTTGACAATTTATCTACACAGCATTCCTTTTCCTGTCTTATTCCTGTCTTATTTTAGTAATACTGTCAAATAACTCAAGTTAGTCAGGCACGACTTTCTATTTCTAAATCTATGCTGATTTGGTGTCACAAAGTCGATCTACTCAAGACTTCGATCCACCATTCTCGACCTAATTATTTTCTCCAGCACTTTACAAGGAATACTTATCACTGACACTGATCTGTAGTTTAGTTCCTCCTTTCAATCCCCCTTTTTTGAGTACCTGGACTACGTTTAAATTTTTCCAGACATCTTTGAGACTTCCTGTCTCAAGCATTTTATTAAATATGTTAAGACAAAGGACGGCAGAGTACTTCTGCAGTCTTCTTCAGCAGCCACATTGAGGTTAGTTTTGGGCCCACTGATTTGTCACATCAATTTCCCCTTTGGATTTTTTTCCTCTTGTCCACATTGACTACAAATCCATCCAATATTTCCTCTGCCTTTCATCTTGCAAACCTTCGTCTTCACGCTGGCTCTAATGTAAAGACCTGAAATCTTTCGTCGAATTCTTCTGCATACCTTCTTATCATTCCCTGTGATAAGGAACTCTTGTTTCTTCACTCTCAGTACATAGTCTCGCACTGTCGGTTTTCTCCTTATATGGAACAGCTTGGGTTGTTCCTTGGCTTTGGCAGCAATGTCATTTTCAAACTGCCTCTCAGCTTCTCTTCGAATTTTAGTGTATTAATTCCTTGTTCTCATTAGTACCTCTATTGTTCTTTGCTGCCAGTTCTCTGTACTTTATCCAGGCGACTTTGTTTTGTCCTTTCTTTAGCTTCCTCTGCATTGCCTATTGAACCAGGGGTTTACTTTACTATTTCATCCACTTTCATGTCTCTCTTTCTCTGTCCCTCTGCCTCTCTGTCCCTCTGCCTCTCTGTCCCTCTGCCTCTCTGTCCCTCTCCCTCTCTGTCCCTCTCCCTCTCTGTCCCTCTCCCTCTCTGTCCCTCTCCCTCTCTGTCCCTCTCCCTCTCTGTCCCTCTCCCTCTCTGTCCCTCTCCCTCTCTGTCCCTCTCCCTCTCTGTCCCTCTCCCTCTCTGTCCCTCTCCCTCTCTGTCCGGCTCCGCTCACATATCCTGTCTTAACCATTCTTGAGATTTTCTTCTTCGCTCGTTCCTTTTTCCATTTGTTTTCCTTAAATCTCATCTTACTCCTTCATCTGTTTTATATTTTATGGCGATCGTTATAAGCGCAAACATCACTGGAGAGGCCAAGCATGAGGCCCCTGGCAGCTCCCCTCCCAGGCCTCCCGGGCCGCTCACCGACATCTACGACAGTGAGGTGTTTTCACCAACTAATCCCAGACAGGACGTCAAGAAAAAACTTAGCACATTTACATTCATCTGCATTTGTGCAGCTGCTCTAGACTATGTGAAGGGGAGTACAGTGTGTGTCAAGAACTAGCTGCCCCTAGACTATATGAAGGGGAGTACAGTGTGTGTCAAGAACTAGCTGCCCCTAGACTATATGAAGGGGAGTACAGTGTGTGTCAAGAACTAGCTGCCCTAGACTATATGAAGGGGAGTACAGTGTGTGTCAAGAACTAGCTGCCCCTAGACTATATGAAGGGGAGTACAGTGTGTGTCAAGAACTAGCTGCCCTAGACTATATGAAGGGGAGTACAGTGTGTGTCAAGAACTAGCTGCCCTAGACTACATGAAAGGGAGTACAGTGTGTGTCAAGAACTAGCTACGTGATGCTAAAAATCCCCATTATGCATGATGTTAGTCATATAAATTCATTGAAGAAAAATTAAATAATGTCTGCGGGAATCACAACAAAAATTTCACACTTAATCTTGCCAGGTTTCCGGACTGCATCATCAGTCATCATGTAAGCTCAGACCGCGCTACTCCCGGGTCAACATTAACATTGTTATTATATCTGGTGCATAATATTACCAAAGAAAAATGTATATTTTTCTCCACGATGGTTACAGTCACTAAGCCAAAGGAGGTAACACATGCAGACGATGAGTCACTTTAACGTGGCTGAATATAATATGACTGACCCACATATCAGAAAGATGGAGAAACGGCGACGTTTCGGTCCGTCTTGGACCATTATCACACATACGACTTGATGATGGTCCAGGATGGAGCGAAACGTCATTTCTCCATCTGTTGATGTGTGGTTTGGTCATCGAAAGAGGTAACAATGTCACCAACAAGAGTGACAACAGCAGCTGAAGACTTGCTCATCATGGATGAAAAGCTTTCATCAGCAGACGGCAGAGTGGATGTCAACTCGTCATGGGGGGCAGCAGACGTCGTCTGCACCAGAGGAGCTATTGCTTACCAAAGACTCTGAGTGAATAAGTGATTTCCCAAGACAAAGAGGAATAACTTGAAGCTGAGGATAAAGAAATTCAGCCTCAGAAAAGAGGTGGTCTAAGACACGCGAGTAAACACCAGCGGGTGTCGGCCAGCACAAAACCATACGTGAAAAACAGGTCGTTAAAACTTCAGTATTTTATGAGTTACTCCCACGTCTTGATTGCCATCATCCAAACACACACACACACACACACACACACACACACACTGAAATTGCACTTATAAGAGCAGCGAGTTTAGTCATTTACTATGCACCCCAAACCCATCCCGTGGGCGGTGGCGGAAATGTTTGAAATGTTTACCAAATATTGGGTTCAGAAACTGAACCCCACAGTTCATTTAGCTTAGTAACAGTATTGTGAAGTTGGTTAAAACAAATTTAACACACCCGCATTTTATATATAAATTGCCTAAATCCAACCTACTGATCTGTAAATCCATCCTTCTGAAGATGTATTATTTAATACGAAAGTACCTAAGGAAATTCCTGTCTTAATCCTTCCTTCCTGGTATGACATTGTCACATTGTGTACACTAAACTTTAGTGGAAAATCTTCCCTATGAATATGTATATCTAACAATGGCAAACAATTATCAATTTCATTCTCGAGTGTAAATTTTATAGAGGTGACTTAATCATTAAGTTTAGCTACAAATTCGTCTGAATTTACATTTGTAAACCATATACCCAAAATATCATCAACATATCTAAACCATGGAATGATTCCATAGGGTAATTTCTGAAACATTTCTTCTCGGAGAATTCCATGTACAAGTTTGAATGCAATGCCGATAAAGTATTCCTCATTGCCATTCCAAAAGTCTGTAAATAATACTCATTATTAAAGGTAAATTTACATTCTTTTATACACAGCTTGACGACATTGATAGTAATATCAACAAAGTAATATATGGTTCATTAAATTCATGAGAAAGATAATCAAGAATATCATCAACCGGCACCTTTGTAAACAAAGAACAAACGTCACAACTTATTTAACTTGACAGTCAGGATTGATTGGAACACTATTAAATTTGTTAACTAATTCAATAGAATTGGTCAAATGAGAAGAGGAAATAGTTCCTAACAATGGGGACAAGATTTTGGTAAGCCATTCCAATGGGCTGTATAGTTTGTTATGTTTATATTCGTTACTCTGATTGCATTTTGAATCTATTATCGTGTTCGAGTGGCACGAATGTGTTTACAGAAAGCCTACGAATAACTTATGTTCATTATTTTTCAGGGCATAGATACAATGTGAAATGATAAATTATTTCCTCTATGTATCTAAGAGCTCTTCGGGTTGTTAGTCAAGAATTCTAAGATGAAGAGGTTTAAGAATATTGATTCTATTCGTCTCAAGCTTTGTTATCCACTGAGTTTTATTTGGAAATTTGCCGTAGCAAAGCACGTCGTACATATTATAATAATATATGCAGTGAGAAAATTCGCCCAAAAAGTGTGTTCTTTACCATATTTTTCTGGGTTCGAAAATATTCTCAAGGCCTTGAAACTTTTTTATATAAATGTATTGTTTAATTACGAAAATACTGTTGGAAAACTATTAGTTAGAAACAGACCTCGTAGTGATAATTGTGTCATTTACAAAATACCTTGTAAAGACTAATATGTTCTATATATTGCAAACATCTAGAGATTTGAAATTTATAATTTCGCAACATAAATACTCTGTAAGACACAGCCAATTGTCTAATGCTATTTTGTTCATTTGTCATAAAGTTCTCACCAAATAGATTGGGAGATGGCTTCTTCTTCAATAACGAATGGTAAAAAAAATCACTTTCAATAGGAACATAATTGAATCTTCTTTAATACAGATTGCAAAATCATGTAATTTAAACATTAGCAGAGGATTGTATAATTTAGATCCTTTTTTAATTGATCAGTTAGAGGGAGATTTGAATAGAATCATTGATACACATTTACCTCACTAATACCCATTATCTCATTAAGACATTGTACCTCACCTCACTTCACCTCTTTCCTGCCTATATATCCAACCTACTGATTTGTAAATCCATCTTTCTGAAAATGTATTATTAATTAAATACGAAAATACTCTTAATCCTTCCTTCGTGGTCTGTCATGGTCTCTCTCATATATATATATATATATATATATATATATATATATATATATATATATATATATATATATATATATATATATATATATATATATATAATTGTGTGTGTGTTTGTGTGTGTGTAGTGGGGGTGTTTTGTATTATAAAATACAAAAAGCATTACTAAACATAATACCGGAAATGTTTAAATATTTTCTTCAGTTTTGAACTAAGACTGCGAGTACTTTATTATGCTCAATTTCACAAATATTCGCAAAGTTTGTGTGTGTATTATATATATGGCTAAAACAATAACTTTCCTAACAAGATCATAAGTACAAAAATGCTAACTATATTAATCAAATATGATAAGATAATCAATAATTTGCACTTCCGAATATACTTAAAATGACGATAATTTTGTGTCAAAACCAGCTCAAGTGTTCAGAAGCACACAAACACATCTTTAAATTGATCTGGGTTGTATATAATTTGTATCCGACTAAAGCAATTTGTTCAAAAAATGAACAAATATTGAACAGATGAACAAAGAAAAGTATGGGGGAATAAGGCGACCCCAGCCTCCTAAGATGGAGGTACTTGTAGTAACGACGTGAACCATAGTACAACATTGTCGTGATGGACCACCAGAAAGTAGACTTTTGAAGTACTGAATTTGGACAAACCTGGAATTTTGATAATATTTATATTGCTAATAAAACCAAACGTAACCATCCTAGGCCCAACGCACGTTACCCGAGGCCTAATATAATACATTTATGTGCTATATAGGCCTAGGTATATTTGCTTTTTTACCATTATAATACCAAGACTCCATAAGAGAGGTACAAAAAGTGGCTTCCTGTCAAAAGATTGTAATTTGCTTAGCTAAACGAACAATGGGGTTCCGTTCCTGAACCAATTATGTGCCTCTGTAACCCTTTACACCACCGCCCACGGGATGGGTATGGGGTGCATAATAAGGAAAGAAACTGAATTGGGGCTCCAGTATATAGGTACGACCAGCCACAGTTACGAACACAGCTATTAAGACAGGAGGACGGGTTGAAATAGATAGATCGTGATAGTCATAATAGAGATGCTCATTTGTTTGCCGCGGAATTACATTATAATTTGAAAATTAAGCCAATCATATTGGCTTAGGCTAAAGCCTCCCTTCCTCTCCCAATCCCCAGCAATAATCACCCACTCAAACCACCAGCACCGTGCACGCGAGTGTTCCCAACGTCAAGAAACTGTCGTGCTAGAGTAACCTTTATTATTATTATTAACATCTTTATTGACAAAATTAATTACAATTTTGCCTAGTCTAACGGAGGGACGCACGAACAGAAAACGGGACATGATGGCAATTCCCCGAGCCGCTACCATTTTCTAATACGATAATTCTTGCCCTTTGGTAGAGCGTACGTCAAAATATTGGCAGTATATGTCGGACGACCTAACGTTTAGGGAGAATAACCAAGCAAATATTGCGTAAACCAGAAAAATGATAGGATGGATTACGAGAACTTTCAAATCCAGGATCCCATCACAATGGTTGTACTCTTCAAGTCACTTGTGTTGTCCCGTCTTGAGTACTGCTCAGTACTCACTTCCCCCTTCAGAGCAGGAGAGATTGTTGAAATAGAGGGAATACAGAGAACATATACGGCACGCATAGACGAGATAAAGCACCTAAATTATTGGGATCGTCTCAAAATGTACTTCCTACAAAGGAGACGAGAGAGGCATCAAATAACATATACATGGAAAATACTGGAGGGGACAGGACCCAAAACTACACAGTAAAATAACAACGTACTGGAGTGAACGGTATGGAAGAAAATGCAGAATATAACCAGTGAAGAGCAGAGGTGCCATAGGCACAGAGAACACTGTATAAACATCAGAGGTCCCCGGTTGTTCAACACCCTCCCAGCAAGCATAAGAAATATTGCCGGAACAAAAGTGAGCATCAACATGAAGCTGAATAGTTTTGTTTTGTTTCAAAAAGTGCCGGACCAACCGGGCTGTGGTGGATATGTGGGCCTGCGGGCCACTTCAAACAACAGCCTGTTGAACCAGGCTCTAACAAGCCAAGCTTGGCTTGTGGCCGGAGTTGGGGAGTAGAAAAACTCCCAGAACCCCATCCAGGTACAATCCAGGTACAGATACATCCAAACCCTCTGGAATCAAAAATGCGAGAGGAGGGAGCTAGACGCTTGACACAGCAAGATGATTGTTCACATTCCCCATTCTCAAACGCGACCAACGATTCAATAACACTTTTTTAATCTGACCAATCATGTTAAGGAGGGAGTAATGACAGGAGTTTATGAACTAGACGAGGGTAATGACAGGCTGAGCGTGACAGCGTAAGGACAGGCGGAGCGTGACAGCGTAAGGACAGGCGGAGCGTGACAAGGGTAAGGGCAGACAGAGCGTGACAAGCCTATTATTTCCCTGCCCCCTTCCCACCTCCTTCCTAACTACTCTCAAACATTTCGTCTGGTAATGGTACATTCGTAAGTTTAATTTCACCCACCCATCTTGTTTCTTTTCAGCGAGTTATCATAGCAGACAGAGAACTCTACTAACAACACGTGAAAGTTACCATACCCGTTACTTAATAACCGTACCCGTTAATTATTTAAACTCCTCTCGATTTATTTGTTTTAAGTGTTTTTCCCGTTCACTCTTGACAAGTTTGTGTCCCTCGTTAAGTATTTTACCTCAAAACAATGACAACAAAAGTACTTGTCGCGTGAATGTAACTGAAGTTCACTTTGCATTGTATTTGTTTACGCGAAACACAGATTATAGTGTTACTTACACAAAAAATCGAAATGGCTTGTAATAATGCGAATTGCAATAATAAACCAAATCATGACTTTCAATATATACTTATTAAATAATTCTCGCAATACAAAGGCTTCTAGCCACATATTACAACAAAAAATCAATAAAAGCCTAAACTAAATCATTTATCTGAACATAAAATCAATAAAAGCCTAAACTAAATCATTTATCTGAACAAAAAATCAATAAAAGCCTAAACTAAATCATTTATCTGAACATAAAATCAATAAAAGCCTAAACTAAATCATTTATCTGAACAAAAAATCAATAAAAGCCTAAACTAAATCATTTATCTGAACATAAAATCAATAAAAGCCTAAACTAAATCATTTATCTGAACAAAAAATCAATAAAAGCCTAAACTAAATCATTTATCTGAACATAAAATCAATAGAAGCCTAAACTAAATCATTTATCTGAACATAAAATCAATAAAAGCCTAAACTAAATCATTTATCTGAACATAAAATCAATAGAAGCCTAAACTAAATCATTTATCTGGACAAAAATAATCGTCACTCGTACTTCAGCCTCGATACGATATATATATATATTTGTGTTCTCGTCAGACAACAATTAACATTTACTTAAACAAGAGCTTATAAGTGTTTTGTTAACAAGGTTGACCAGGAGGTGATGACGTGTGTTCTCTCACTCTGCGGTACAAGGCTGCTTTCACTCTATGCTAACTGCTGGTGAGGACACGTGGATATGTAGCCATGTGTGTGTGTGTGTGTGTGTGTGTGTGTGTGTGTGTGTGTCTTCCTATGTACTGGCGACTATATCCTGTGTTAGGTGGACACGGCGGGGACTATCCTGTGTCAGGTGGACACGGCGGGGACTATCCTGTGTCAGGTGGACACGGCGAGGACTATCCTGTGTCAGGTGGACACGGCGAGGACTATCCTGTGTCAGGTGGACACGGCGAGGACTATCCTGTGTCAGGTGGACACGGCGAGGACTATCCTGTGTTAGGTGGACACGGCGAGGACTATCCTGTGTTAGGTGGACACGGCAGGGTCTATCCTGTGTTAGGTGGACACGGCGAGGACTATCCTGTGTCAGGTGGACACGGCAGGGACTATCCTGTGTCAGGTGGACACGGCAGGGACTATCCTGTGTTAGGTGGACACGGCAGGGCCTATCCTGTGTCAGGTGGACACGGCGGGGACTATCCTGTGTCAGGTGGACACGGCGAGGACTATCCTGTGTCAGGTGGACACGGCAGGGACTATCCTGTACAAGGTGGACACGGCAGGGCCTATCCTGTGTCAGGTGGACACGGCGAGGACTATCCTGTGTTAGGTGGACACGGCGAGGACTATCCTGTGTTAGGTGGACACGGCGAGGACTATCCTGTGTTAGGTGGACACGGCAGGGACTATCCTGTGTCAGGTGGACACGGCGAGGACTATCCTGTGTCAGGTGGACACGGCGAGGACTATCCTGTGTCAGGTGGACACGGCGAGGACTATCCTGTGTCAAGTGGACACGGCAGGGACTATCCTGTGTTAGGTGGACACGGCAGGGACTATCCTGTGTCAGGTGGACACGGCGAGGACTACCCTGTGTCAGGTGGACACGGCGAGGACTATCCTGTGTCAGGTGGACACGGCGAGGACTATCCTGTGTTGGGTGGACACGGCAGGGACTATCCTGTGTTAGGTGGACACGGCAGGGACTATCCTGTGTCAGGTGGACACGGCAGGGACTATCCTGTGTTAGGTGGACACGGCGAGGACTATCCTGTGTCAGGTGGACACGGCGAGGACTATCCTGTGTCAGGTGGACACGGCGAGGACTATCCTGTGTCAGGTGGACACGGCGAGGACTATCCTGTGTCAGGTGGACACGGCGAGGACTATCCTGTGTCAGGTGGACACGGCGAGGACTATCCTGTGTCAGGTGGACACGGCGAGGACTATCCTGTGTCAGGTGGACACGGCGAGGACTATCCTGTGTCAGGTGGACACGGCGAGGACTATCCTGTGTCAGGTGGACACGGCAGGGACTATCCTGTGTTAGGTGGACACGGCAGGGACTATCCTGTGTCAGGTGAACACGGCAGGGACTATCCTGTGTCAGGTGGACACGGCAGGGACTATCCTGTGTTAGGTGGACACGGCAGGGACTATCCTGTGTCAGGTGGACACGGCAGGGACTACCCTATGTTAGGTGGACACGGCAGGGACTATCCTTCGTTAGGTGGACACGGCGGGGACTATCCTGTACAAGGTGGACACGGCGGGGACTATCCTTCGTTAGGTGGACACGGCAGGGACTATCCTTCGTTAGGTGGACACGGCAGGGACTATCCTTCGTTAGGTGGACACGGCAGGGACTATCCTTCGTTAGGTGGACACGGCAGGGACTATCCTTCGTTAGGTGGACACGGCAGGGACTATCCTTCGTTAGGTGGACACGGCGGGGCCTATCCTGTACAAGATGGACACGGCAGGGACTATCCTTCGTTAGGTGGACACGGCGGGGCCTATCCTGTACAAGATGGACACGGCAGGGACTATCCTTCGTTAGGTGGACACGGCGGGGCCTATCCTGTACAAGATGGACACGGCGGGGCCTATCCTGTACAAGATGGACACGGCAGGGACTATCCTTCGTTAGGTGGACACGGCGGGGCCTATCCTGTACAAGATGGACACGGCAGGGACTATCCTTCGTTAGGTGGACACGGCGGGGCCTATCCTGTACAAGATGGACACGGCGGGGCCTATCCTGTACAAGATGGACACGGCAGGGACTATCCTTCGTTAGGTGGACACGGCGGGGCCTATCCTGTACAAGATGGACACGGCAGGGACTATCCTTCGTTAGGTGGACACGGCGGGGCCTATCCTGTACAAGATGGACACGGCGGGGCCTATCCTGTACAAGATGGACACGGCAGGGACTATCCTGTACAAGGTGGACACGGCAGACTATCCTGTACAAGCTGGACACGGTAGGGACTATCCTGTGTTAGGTGGACACAGCAGGGACTATCCTTCGTTAGGTGGACACGGCGGGGACTATCCTGTACAAGGTGGACACGGCGGGGCCTATCCTGTACAAGGTGGACACGGCGGGGACTATCCTGTACAAGGTGGACACGGCGGGGCCTATCCTGTACAAGGTGGACACGGTGGGGGACTATCCTGTACCAGGCAGACACGGAGACTATCGAACACATACAAGTCAGAAATACATCACTATCTGTGACCCGCCTATCACAACTACAGAAATCTTACAAGTAATAATACAACAAAATACACATTTTGTAGAAGCAGTAATGCCGCTGTTACCAGTTATGAATGTTACAGAAGTCTGTAACGTAAGTCTTTAACGACAAAACAGATATTTGCAGATCCAGTCTTTTGAAACCCACATTTTCTCAACGGTTACATTACAACTGTTAATTAACAACGGTTAGTTATTTCTCAACAACCCAGCCGTTGTTGGGTTTAAGGCGGGCCAGCGCCTGGCCTGACCTCCCTTACCTTAGAGCTTTGGGGACCTCGGGGAAGGTGGTCTGGCCGAGGATGGCCAGCTCCTGAACGGTCTTCAGCGTCTGGGGCTCGGCCGAGATGCCCTGAGCCCTGGTCTTGCGAGCCTGGCCCTTGGGGCTGCTGGATGCCCCGCCGGTCGCGTAGGGTATGACACTCTGGAACTTATCCAGTTGCGACCTGAGCTCCGTAATTTCATCATCTCGAACTTTAAGCTTCTCCTCCAAATCGCGAATGAGATCGTCCTTCTTGCCGAGGAGATCCTTCAACTCTAGTGAGCCCATGCTGGAGACGCACTGATCGACACCGTTCAACAAGAGAGACATAACCCGGTACACATCACCGTCACAGTAGCCAAACGCCGACTAACCTCACACGAGGTGGCAGACCTGTTTCAAGACGCCGAACTGCGAAAGGCTGGCTGCGCGCTCATAGTTTGCATGTGCGGCTTTTATTTTCGCACCAAATGCGGCTGAAATTAGCCGGTAATCTATTAGTTATGGAATTATTGAGCTCTAAAGTCACACAAGGTAACAAAAGCAGTGGGGGTTATGTCGGTGGTAAAGTAGTTAAATAATGTAGGAACGTTAAGTCTGTGAGAAGCGTGTAGAGGAATAACGAAGAAGTGGCAGCCTAGCCTCTGGTGGCGCGCGGCCCAAGCAACAGGTGGGGGGCGGAGCCTATCATTCACATCCTCAATACTACAGTGCACACACGCGTGCATACACGCGCACACGCACGGTTTCACACGCACATAGGTGCACGCAACACTTGTGTATGGATTTATCAAGACAAATTATGTAACAAATTAAAAATAATTTTTTATTTAATTAATTTGTTACGTATTATAGAACTTTAATGAAAAATAATATGTATATTTACGCGAAGGTTAGGTTAGGTGTTTAGGTTCTGTTGCCGATTATTTGTATTGCAACCCGTCGTCACACAAAATTCATTCCATCCAGCGGTCGACCCCACAGATGCTTTCACCAGTTTTTTCAACACGCTGTTAATTCAAAATGAGAATTTTCTCAAATATAAATAAATATTGTTATATATTGGCATATTGTGCATATATAGGCATGGGTTAGGTGTTTAGGTTCTGTTGGCGATTATTTGTATTTGTAATACGTCGGGTGAAGCATTTACAGCGTTGTGGTTCGAACAAAAGTCGTCAGCGAAGCATTTGTTCCGGAAGTGTTCGAACGTCATCAGTTGTAAGCCGCCCGTCCTCCAAACAAAGAACCAAAAGTGATTCCATGCACCCGCCAAACCCCCTGTTTATGAATGAAAAACGATTTACACACGACTCAACTGATTTCGTTCGAACACTTCCGGAACAAGTGCTTCACTGACGACTTTTATTCGAACCACAACGCTGTAAATGCTTCACCCGCGAACTACAAATACAAATAATCGCCAACAGAACCTAAACACCTAACCTAACCTACGCCTAACTATACATAGAATTTTTATGTATAATAATATTAATTTATATATGAGAACAAACCAATTTTTAGTACACAATGTTAAAATTGATGACTGCGTCTGGGGAGGACGGCGGCTAGGCCTAAGCAGCCTAGTGTGAGGACGGGTTGTGGTATGAAGGTATTTCCACCTTTATTGTGGTTTGCAATTTATATATTATGTATCTAATTGGCCAAGTTGGCTAACAAGCCGAATTTTCCTTAAATATTGTATTTCCCAATTTTTTTTCTTATGGAATGATAACGCTTTCCATTACATGATTAGATTTTTTAATTTGAGCATAGTAGAAATTAACCTATAATTTGAGAATAGTAGAAACTAATATAGAAATTTGATCAAACCTAATGCACAACCTATCTAACTTGACCTAATGTAGTCTAACCTAAGTCAGTAATTAAAGTTCTTAATGTAATATACTAATTTTAATTGGAACGAACGAATTTGGAAATATTTTAAAATAACGAAAATCACCGTTTATTAGCCAAATCGGCCCCTGTATACTAGGCCAAGCAGTGCGAGTATGTATGTATATTTTATTAATTTATTTTATTGAAAATAAAATTTCATTACAGAAAAAAGGTTACAACAGTGGTTACATGCAGGGTACAAGGCTACTTGTCACAGGTTGTAGAGTTCCTCCAGCTCCTCAGATGGCGGGCAGGAACCATGGATGCAGTGAGCATTTCCTCTCTGGATGACCACACTAAGGCGCTGAAAGAGGAAACTGGCGGCTCTAGGGTCTCTAGTAGCACTTTTATATAATTTATCCCGATGGGAAGCTCACTATATATTATATTTATTTATATATTTATTTATTTGCTGTTCATGGTCTGGTCAGCATTTTTCACGAGCTGTTGGACTTCATCACCCGGTTATCTTGAGATGATTTCGGGGCTTTAGTGTCCCCGCGGCCCGGTCCTCGACCAGGCCTCCACCCCCAAGAAGCAGCCCGTGACAGCTGACTAACACCCAGGTACCTATTTTACTGCTAGGTAAACTGCACATTCCCCACACATTCCGCTCTGTGTGGAGCTCCCTACACCAGTTCCGTCACTCCATCACACGACTCTCACACACGAGATATAAACTCAATTTTCCCCTTGAAATATAAATTACGGAGAATCCAGCCTGTCAGTATGAAGGCTCCCCGGGCTGGAGGCTCGTGACCCTCGTTGACCGACACATAATTGGGGTCATTAGAGGTCACTTGCTCTACGTCATGCTATCTCCCGTGACGCAAGCAAAGGGTCTTAATGACTGATCTGTGGGATGGTGTTATGGTTATCTGTGTTGTTTTTTTAGATTTGTCCAGATATGTACCTGGATGGGATTCTGGGAGTTCTACTCCCCAAGGCCAGACTTGTGAGAGTTTGGTCCACCAGTCTGTTGCTTGGAGCGGCCCGCAGGCCCACATATCCACCACAGCCCGGTTGGTCCGGCACTCCTTGAAGAAAACTATCTAGTTTCCTCTTGAAGATGTCCACGGTTGTTCCGGCAATATTTCTTATACTCGCTGGGAGGGTGTTGAACAGCCGCGGACCTCTGATGTTTATACAGTGTTCTCTGATTGTGCCTATGGCACCTCTGCTCTTCACTGATTCTATTCTGTCTTTTCTTCCATATCGTTCACTCCAGTATGTTGTTATTTTACTGTCTAGATTTGATACCTGGCCCTCCAGTATTTTCCACGTGTATATTATTTGATCTCTCTCTCTCTCTCTCTTGTCGTCTTTCTAGTGAGTACATTTGGAGAGCGTTGAGACGATCCCAATAATTTATGTGCTTTATCGTGTCCATATATGCCGTATATGTTCCCTGTATTCCCTCTGTAGGTCCTTTATTGTCACTGTCAGTACTGGTAATTAACCCTGGTGTTTGCACAGTTACAAACCCATTAAGATTTCAACTTAGATTCAACAGAGCAGAAGAAGTTGTTAAAACACATATGGCAAAATCTTACTGAAGCGACCATACGAGTCATAAATACTCATACTCCGCCCAAGTAAAACAGAAACAAGCAACACTTAGTGGGCCAGCCAGAGGCTTAGGGCCCGCGCTGGAATATCCCTGAAAAAAAGCCAGGCTCGATCTGCACCGATTAACGTGACAATTAATTTGGTTTAACAAGGCTCAAAAATTTTCCAACAGAAAACCCCTCCACAGTCCTGTGGGCTAATGCTATTAGATTTTATTATACACGTGTCATCAATATTTGTTAAGTATGATCGATTTATCAGGAAAACGAGTCTTCTGCTCTAAAATGCACGATTTATTTATTTTTTGGGGAAGAAATAGATTACTATGTTAGTATATAGTTCTACAGTAGTTCTATTACTAATTATAATAGTAATAGAACTATTAGATGTTGGAGGCAATTAAAATTGTATCTACTCTATTCACCTGGAGCGTCTATCACCACACACGACACTTGGGTGTAGCTTGTGGTAATAGATTTTGTACACATATACAGGCAGTAATAATATATTCCATGACTTACCCAAGTCTCGCCGCCAGCTCCTCCCTCGCACCCACCTATACACAACTTCGCGAACAGTTACGAACAAGATTTCGAACGTCCGAAGAGTTAACGAACACGGACCAGAGATACAGCAATTAAGGCTTGTAGACGGGGCATAGAGAAGCCCGTTCTCTTCACTCTTGCAGCCAAATACAAAATACAAAGTCCTGTCCTACCCTAACCTAACCTACCCTAACCTAACCCCACCTTACTCTAACCTAACGTACCCTATCTTAACCTAACCTAACGTACCCTACCCTAACCTACCGTAGCCTACTATGCATAAAGAACATAGGTATTTGTCAGCCACAACCGTTCATGTACTATGAAATTTGTACGTTGGGGTCCATAACGTACAAAATAAGATGTCCTAGCTGAGAGGCCGGAGTCGCCCAGAGCGATAGACCTGCAGTCACTGAAGGGTACATATACAAACACCTGGGTGTCAATATCTATCGGAATCTTCGGTTTGACCAAATACTCTCACCAAACCGAACTTATCGCTGGCGAATGTGAAGACGAGTAGACTAGGATAACGAGATATCCCCGCAAAAGAAAAACCGGAAGGTGTACCAGGGCTGGTCCTTCGCCCCACCTGTTATCTTGACGGTGATCTTGAGTGGAGTTATTTATCATTCTCTTAACGCCAGAGTGAAAGATTGCGCGCAGCGGGAGGTATCCAGACTGTCAGCTCCAGGGAACACGGGAATATGATTTATCTCGGAACACACGCGGCAAAGTTTTGTTACACGTCTGTGTCTAGGCTTAGGTGGGCCTGTGCTGCCACAGACGGAGCACAGCGCCGCCCTGGTGGGTGCTGCCACAGACGGAGCACAGCGCCGCCCTGGTGGGTACTGCCACAGACGGAGCACAGCGCCGCCCTAGTGGGTACTGCCACAGACGGAGCACAGCGCCGCCCTGGTGGGTGCTGCCACAGACGGGGCACAGCGCCGCCCTGGTGGGTACTGCCACAGACGGAGCACAGTGCCGCCCTGGTGGGTGCTGGCACAGACGGAGCACAGCGCCGCCCTGGTGGGTGCTGACACAGACGGAGCACAGCGCCGCCCTAGTGGGTACTGCCACAGACGGAGCACAGCGCCGCCCTGGTGGGTGCTGCCACAGACGGGGCACAGCGCCGCCCTGGTGGGTGCTGCCACAGACGGGGCACAGCGCCGCCCTGGTGGGTACTGCCACAAACGGAGCACAGCGCCGCCATGGTGGGTGCTGCCACAGACGGGGCACAGCGCCGCCCTGGTGGGTACTGCCACAGACGGGGCACAGCGCCGCCCTGGTGGGTACTGCCACAAACGGAGCACAGCGCCGCCATGGTGGGTGCTGCCACAGACGGGGCACAGCGCCGCCCTGGTGGGTACTGCCACAGACGGAGCACAGCGCCGCCCTGGTGGGTGCTGCCACAGACGGAGCACAGCGCCGCCCTGGTGGGTACTGCCACAGACGGAGCACAGCGCCGCCCTGGTGGGTACTGCCACAGACGGAGCACAGCGCCGCCCTGGTGGGTGCTGCCACAGATGGAGCACAGCGCCGCCCTGGTGGGTGCTGACACAGACGGGGCACAGCGCCGCCCTGGTGGGTGCTGCCACAGACGGAGCACAGCGCAACAATCACAGCACACGGTAACTATTGAACAATGACTCAACAATCAAGAGCTTCAGCCACTTGACACATGTATCTCTCGTCTTAAGATTTGTTCCAAGATTGCCCTTGACACGCGCTGTAGTTCAGGCAAATAAGCGCTGCACCAACCAGGCTGTAGTGGATGTGTGGGCCTGCGGGCCGCTCCGAGCAACAGCCTGGTGGACCAAGTTATCACAAATCGAACTCCTGAGACCCTCTTCAGGTAAACTCCGGGTAAATCCGTATGTGTATGGAGGCAACCTGTTATCATGGGTCGAGGCAACCTGGAGGTAATCACTTGAAAACCACTAAGTAATTACTGTTATTATCTATTACTCACAGAAATCACAATAACGTGATGCATCAAATGAACAAATCCACAAGGGCCGTGACAAGGATTCGAACCTGCGTCCGGGAGCATCCCAGACGCTGCCTTAATCCTCGTCAAGGCCCTTGCAGATTTGTTATTATCTATTCCCTATCCTTGTTATTATCTATTCCCTATCCTTGGTTAGGTTAGATCAAGGCTATGTTATGGTTAAAGTTAACTTAAACATAAGGTTAGGTTAAGGTTTCGTCACATTAACACAGTATTATTCTCAAACACGTAAAGTATAAAATTCGAAAACCGAGTGTCCCATTAATTTTCATTTACAGAAAACGAAATTCTTCAGAATTTCAGAATTCAAAATTCAAACTTCAGAATTTAAATTCTTTACAAAAAAAAGAACAAATGGTTAATTCATTATGTCGGGGGACAGGCAGCCAGTGTATATATACAGTACATGTTAGGCTTATACGGAAGTCACTAATACGAGTGGGGGAGACAAGCTTTATATCCACTATGAACAGCCTTCATAAGTAAAGATTCTGGGGCCAGATTCACGAAGCAGTTACGCAAGTACTTACGAACCTGTACATCTTTTCTCAATCTTTGGCGGCTTTGTTTACAATCATTAACAGTTAATGAGCTCCGAAGCACCAGGAGGCTGTTTATAACAATAACAACAGTTGATTGACAAGTTTTCATGCTTGTAAACTGTTTAATAAATGTAACCAAAGCCGCCAAAGATGGAGGAAAGATGTACACGCTCGTAAGTACTTGCGTAACTGCTTCGTGAATCTGGCCCCTGGAACTTTAGATTTTCTCGTGCCTGGTGGTAAAGCACAGAGGAGTTAGTGACCCACGCCCGCGGCACCTGACATGGGCGTGGGTCACTAAAAGCACTCCCGCCTCTGCTTCACTAGCGGCCAGGGGGGGAAGTCTAAAAATCCATCTGGGAAGTGATTAGTTGGTTGATTGATAAAGATTAAGCCACCCGAAAGGTGGCACGGGCATGAATAGCCCGTAAGTGGAGGATTAGTTGTTTCTGGAAGCTCTGCTTATTGCCACGTCCCTTGGCAAGGAGGGGCTCACCTGCACCTCCGTAGCGGAGTGGTAGTCGTTGCTGCTCCTTGGGGGAGGGGGGGGGGGGGGAGGGGAGGTGTTCGCTGCGCGCCAGAGCGCTGCGGCGTGTCTCGTTGCGCACCGCCTGAGGTGGCGGGTGTGTGTGTGTGTACTTACCTATATGTACTCACCTATATGTGCTTGCAGGATCGAGCATTGACTCTTGGATCCCGCCTTTCTAGCTATCGGTTGTTTACAGCAATGACTCCTGTCCCATTTCCCTATCATACCTAGTTTTAAAAGTATGAATAGTATTTGCTTCCACAACCTGTTCCCCAAGTGCATTCCATTTTTCTACTATCACGCTAAAAGAAAACTTCCTAACATCTCTGTGACTCATCTGAGTTTCCAGTTTCCACCCATGTCCCCTCGTTCTGTTATTATTACGTGTGAACATTTCATCTATTTCCACTTTGTCAATTCCCCTGAGTATTTTATATGTCCCTATCATATCTCCTCCCTTCTTTTCTCTAGTGTCGTAAGGTTCAGTTCCTTCAGCCGCTCTTCATATCCCATCCCTCGTAGCTCTGGGACAAGCCTCGTCGCAAACCTCTGAACCTTCTCCAGTTTCTTTATGTGTTTCTTCAGGTGGGGGCTCCATGATGGCGCGGCATACTCTAAGACGGGTCTCACGTAGGCAGTGTAAAGCGCCCTAAAAGCTTCCTCATTTAGGTTTCTGAATGAAGTTCTAATTTTCGCCAGTGTAGAGTACGCTGCTGTCGTTATCCTATTTATATGTGCCTCAGGAGTTAGATTAGGTGTTAGTGTGTGTGTGTGTGTGTGTGTGTGTGTGTGTGTGTGTGGCGCGCCGGGCGCCTCAGAAAGGTCAATTTCTTCGTTTGTAAACACGAGGCACAACCGGGCAGGCATGACCAATTACCACGCTCCGCTCCTAACAACCCCACAACCAAGCACAACCGGAATAATGTTGCCTGAGCAATGCATGTTTGTGGCGCCACCATTACTGATCAGTATTCAAATGGCACTATGACCAGCGTGGTGGCGTCTCTGGTCTCCCTGTGATCATTTCCAGCAGGCGAGCATAGAGGCGCACCAATACTTATATATGTTTGTCTGTCACACTACGAGTACTCCAGATGGTTCTGGTGCCAGCCAGCTGGTGTTGGGTCTGGTGCCAGCCAGCTGGGGTCGGGTCTGGTGCCAGCCAGCTGGGGTCGGGTCTGGTGCCAGCCAGCTGGGGTCGGGTCCGGTGCCAGCCAGCTGGTGTTGGGTCTGGTGCCAGCCAGCTGGTGTTGGGTCTGGTGCCAGCCAGCTGGTGTTGGGTCTGGTGCCAGCCAGCTGGTGTTGGGTCTGGTGCCAGCCAGCTGGTGTCGGGTCCGGTGCCAGCCAGCTAGTGTCGGGTCCGGTGCCAGCCAGCTGGGGTCGGGTCTGGTGCCAGCCAGCTGGTGTCGGGTCTGGTGCCAGCCAGCTGGGGTCGGGTCTGGTGCCAGCCAGCTGGGGTCGGGTCTGGTGCCAGCCAGCTGGGGTCGGGTCCGGTGCCAGATCATCAGGCACTATGAATACAGTAATATGTTTTGATGTATAGCATCACAGATCTATTTCATCAACTACCGCTCGCCAATTGTATCACTACCACAACTGCAATAATATTTTGGTTGTCTTCGTACATGTTCGCTATTTAATATCTGCTAAACAAAGATAGCTATAAGTGCACAACACAGGAATTAAAAACAAATAAAGATAAAAACACACCTTTGCTCCACAGGTCGCGAGGGAACAGAAGAATGAGCAACAAAGGTGCATTCTTCTCCCACCAGCCAAACAAGACTGGAATGCTTCATGTATGTAACCAGAAGCGAGCGGAATACTAAGCCAAGAGAGGAAATACCCGGCTGTGTGTTTTCCACTCACACTTGAGGAGCTTAATGGGTGCGCCTTGAACCTGAAGGTGGTAGAGGCACGGTGGCCTGGCCCGCCTCAAGGTCTTCCCTCATGCCCCAAGATGCCCTGATATACTTCCCTGATGCCCCACGATGCCCTGATATACTTCCCTGATGCCCCACGATGCCCTGATATACTTCCCTGATGCCCCACGATGCCCTGATATACTTCCCTGATGCCCCACGATGCCCTGAAATACTTCCCTGATTGACCAGACCACACACTAGAAATTGAAGGGACGACGACGTTTCGGTCCGTCCTGGACCATTCTCAAGTCGATTGTGATGAGGACAGGTAGGGACAGGTATTAAATAGGCAAGAGAGAGCTGAGGAGGAAAGTCAGGTGTAGGGGATAGTAGTAATGAGAACTGCAGCAGGCCTATTGGCCCATACGAGGCAGCTCCTAATATAACCACCGAAGGAGGTAGTAATAGGAATAAGAGGAGGATAGCAAGGGAGCGTAGAAGACAATGAACAGAAAAAGGAAGAAGAGAGAAAGAAAGAGAAAGAGAAAGAAAGAAATGGAAGGGGGAAAGCTTATGTTAAGTCACGTTTGTTAGAAAGATTAGAGCATTTGAGTATATACTGTGAAAGGGAAGAGTCCACAGCAACAAAGCCAGGACTCAAGTTCATGTTGGGTACATTGTTAATAAGAGCCAATTCTACAAGACGGCGTCTGTGTAGAGTAGAGGCAGGAAAGATTATTTTGGAGGAAGACCAATCAATGGGATGATTAGAATCCCTCACATGGCAGAAGAGAGCATTGTTAGTGTCTGCAGACATAACACTTCTCTTGTGTTCTTTAAGTCTGTCATTCAGTGTACGGCCAGTTTCGCCAAAGTATTGGAGAGGACAAGATGAACAGGAAATAGAGTAGACACCAGCAGCATTAGAAGCAGGAGGAGCAGTGTGAACTAGATTGCTACGAAGTGTGTTAGTTTGTCGAAAGGCGAGTTTAATGTCAAGAGGACGAAAGGTATTGGTAAAAGTTTTGAGTTCAGATATGAAGGGAAGGCATAGTACAGTGCTACTAGTGTTGGAAGCAGGTTTAGGATGAAAGGGAAGGATGAAAGGGCTTCCCTGGGTTCACACCCAGGGAAGCCTTCTCCAAGAGGTCAGCCCAGATGACCTCCGGTTTATCTTGTATGTTGATTAAAAAAATTCCTGGGTTAGTCCTAGTCAGCATAGTTTCAAGTATGTAATATTTCATGCAAGGGAATTAGACCCCAGATTCTTATGTGTAAACATCCATGGATCTCCCCCTTTTGGCCAGGTCAGAGGTCAGTCACACACGTAATTAATAACTCCTCTCTTGAAGAGAGTATGGTGAATGTCAAACAAGCTTATTGAAATATTTCTTGAGTGTTTGTACACGTGTGGCCGATCTCTTACATTCTTGGTGTAGGTAGCAACAGCAGATCTCCCCCCTCCCCCCTGTGGGGGTTGTATATAGAGGTCCTGTAGGGACTTAGGAAGGACAGAGTGCCGGACACCGGGGTCCAGAGAAGGCTGTGAAGAACATCTCAGCCAGGGAGAGACAGAGGTCTTAAGGTACTGTGTGTGATCTCTGAGGTTTTGTTCCATGTCCAAATTTCTTAAATTTTTGCCAGTGTTAGAGTAGGATTTATAAGTGGTGATTGACATACTTTTGGTCTTTAATAAACTCATGTTAAATTTCCCGTCTGTGTCAATTGTTGAATCCTCTTAGCCTTTTGGATACAGTGGCTGACAACCATTTTCAGAATTAATGACAGTTATAGAAAGTACTCTCCAAGTCAAGCAATGTTTCTTGCCTCGTTGCTTGATATAGTTTCAATGGTCAAAGGCAGATGGTGGCAGCGTATTTAATCCTTGTGTTAGCATTTCCTTATTGGCAGTGTATCTTTTGGTTCCGGTGTAACCATCATATGTCAGCTCACATTACCGTGTTTCATAACAGTGTTATCAAGTGCAACCGATGGGGAAGTGTTACTCAGGATAAGTAGTGTTTACATTATCAGTTTAGTATCCATTATAGTAGTGGTACACAAATGGTGATGTTACAACAGTGAATACAGTGATCAGACTGGTTGATACCTGGTTAATGGGGGTTCTGGGAGTTCTTCTACTCCCCAAGCCCGGCCTTCGAGTGTTTGGTCCACTAGGCTGTTGCTTGGAGCGGCCCGTAGGCCCACATACCCACCACAGCCCGGTTGGTCTGGCACTCCTTGGAGGAAACAATCTAGTTTCCTCTTGAAAATGTCCACGGTTGTTCCGGCAATATTTCTTATGCTCACTGGGAGACTGTGATGGCGCCCTGTATCGAAACTGGCTCAACTAGTGAAGTCGGCCATCGTGATATCTATCTCCATGGCAGTGAATCAGTGCACTTGGCCCTGACATAAGGCTGCCGGGAAAAGGTACACCCCGCGGATCGACAAAGGTCAAGGGAAATACTGTGTTGACAATGACGTTGGACGCCCCGCAGGACATGTCGAGAAGGTCTGTGTTACCCAAGGTAGGAAGAGGATACGTGTGACGTCAGGGAGCAGCCAAGAATATTAAAAGTCTAACAGTAGGGTACGAGCCACTTCAGTACAAGAACAAAGATTAATTAAAATCGGGGAACGTAGCCTCATGTTCAAGAGGACTAGAGCAGAGAAATTGAAGTCATTTCTTCCGCGCTGGACACAGGTGAGGACCCCGATGACCACCAGTAGTTGGATGATTAGGCTACTTTATGTCGCTCTGGGGGCAGAAAGTAGCCTAGTGAGTTCCCAGAGGTGCTGCGAGGTCTCCGTGTTTTGGGGGCTGGTGTTCACAGTGGTTAAGCGCTGACTTCATCACGAGGGAAAGTGAGTAGAGAGCCGACAACAAGGATACTGTAGAGAGCAGTGACGGAAAGTCACCGTTGGAGCTCGACAAGGCTCTCACCTTTGTCTTCCCTGATGACAGTAGAAATGTCAGCCTCTTTGAACCTTATTGTGTGTACAGCGTCAGACACCTTGCAAGAGATGTTGAGATCATTAGGCCTGTGGGAAATTACTAGCCTAACTTAAATTCCGTTTATAAAGAACAAAAAGTTGAGACTTCGACCGTGTTCTCTATCTGATTTAAGGATCAAAATAATGTGATGAGGTCTACCTAGTTTGATCATACCAGAGGTCAATGCTCGGATGGAATGGACGTTCCATGCCAAAACATATCTTACATGGTGCTGTAGATATCATCTGTCATGATATCTACACAAGCTTGTCGAGCCTGGCCTCAGGCCGAGCTCGGGGGAGCAGAACTCTGGAAACCCACTCCAGGTATGCTCTAGGTAACGTCAGTTGGTGCAAATAACTACCAGCGGTATATCTTCACATTCACTGTATATTACCATACACAATGCAATGAACTAATAGCATCACCAACATTAATTAAACACTTTAGCCGTCAACACTGTCGAGTTGAAGGCAGCCAGACAGGGACTATATCTTTCCCTTAGACACTAAAACAACTCACGACTCCTAGTCCCGTATGTAACACAGATCACATATTGAATGATTGGTGATAATTAGTTCTAATTCCAGCGCTGCGCTGATGAGTTTCGCTCCGGCAGATGTTGGCTCGTCGGGCCATTAATGAGCCTTGGCCGGGAAGTGGGAGCAGCTGCAATACATGTGTCCCATGACGAGGTGGTAGATGCAAGTCTTGCATGGACGACGACATCCAGCTTGGTAAGTCTACCAAGCAACAGCCTGTTGGATCAAGCTCTCACAAATGAAGCCTGGGCCCGGGCCGGGCTTGGCGAGTAGAAGAACTCTCAGAACCCCATCCAGGTACCCTTCGCCATCTTCTCTTGGCGAGTATTCATAAATGTTAACTAATTATTAGGTTTGTTGAATATTTTTCACAATGTGAAAATTTCTGTTCCTGGGTTCCTGGGTTATTGCATATTTGATTATTCTTATATAGTATACACAATACCTGTTATATTCCCATCAAATTTTGCCTTTGTGACCAGGACACCGATTTTTGTTTTAATTGACTAAATTTTCACGATAAAACGGGAGAATTTGTGTCTTTAACTTCACATAAATTTAGAAGAAAAAACCCATATGAATCAAAATTAACAATGAGACCAATGGTGGCCTCGCCACTTGCCAGGGGTCCTCCTGTGGCTCCTGCGTGGCACTGCTCCTCCCCACAGAGAACTCTGCCCTCTGTGCCACAGTCTCGCCTGTGGCAGTGCGCCTCGGAGCCCCAGAGGCAAAGACAGGTTGGGGGAGGGGGGGACTCTGTAAAACTAACTTACAGACTCGTCAGAAATGCCACCCTTCTCTCGTCAGACTCGTCAGGAATCGCTGGGTATTTAGGTTACATACTGACTTCGGGGACCATTCAAGCTTCAGCCTACAGTTTAGACCTATTGTCTTGTGTATGAGCCTCTGTCCTGCGTGACAGTGAATACCAGCATTATCCTCACTCTAATAAGACCTAATTGAATTCCTCAGATTAGGCAAAATTGTAATTTTTTGTCAATACAGATGTTAATAATTTTTTTTTTTTTTTGAGATATATACAAGAGTTGTTACATTCTTGTACAGCCACTAGTACGCGTAGCGTTTCGGGCAGGTCCCTGGAATACGATCCCCTGCCGCGAAGAATCGTTTTTTCATCCAAGTACACATTTTACTGTTGCGTTAAACAGAGGCTACAGTTAAGGAATTGCGCCCAGTAAATCCTCCCCGGCCAGGATACGAACCCATGACAAAGCGCTCGCGGAACGCCAGGCGAGTGTCTTACCACTACACCACGGAGACTGTTAAATAAATAATAATAAATCTTTGCAGATATATATATATATATATATATATATATATATATATATATATATATATATATATATATATATATATATATATATATATATATATGTCGTACCTAGTAGCCAGAACGTACTTCTCAGCCTACTATGCAAGGCCCGATTTGCCTAATAATCCAAGTTTTCATGAATTAATTGTTTTTCGACTACCTAACCTAACCTAACTTTTTCGGCTACCTAACCCAACCTAACCTATAAAGATAGGTTAGGTTAGGTTAGGTAGGGTTGGTTAGGTTCGATCATATATCTACGTTAATTTTAACTCCAATAAAAAAAAATTTGACCTCATACATAATGAAATGGGTAGCTTTATCATTTCATAAGAAAAAAATTAGAGAAAATATATTAATTCAGGAAAACTTGGCCTATTAGACAAATCGGGCCTTGCATATTAGGCTGAGAAGTGCGTTCTGGCTACTAGGTACGACATATATATATATATATATATATATATATATATATATATATATATATATATATATATATATATATATATATATATATAAATATATATATATATATATATATATATATTATATATATATATATATATATATATATATATATATATATATATATATATATATATATATATATATATTGTTGTAATCCACAAGTTAGTAGGAATTATTAGCTAGAGGATCATTACTACAACACTTAACGAATGATGATTGGAAGTACATGTTAAGTAGACAGACTATGGATCACATATCTAAGAAAGGTCAAGGGATTAAGACCGAAGCTACTTAGCCAAATTAATAATTCCTGGAAAGAGGAATTCTTCTTCTTCAGGCTTCTAGGAACAAGATTACCGCTTCTAGGAATAAGGTTAATCGGATTATACCTTCCTTGAGAGGCGGGGCGAAATGGTTGAAGTAGATGGCTGATTGGAGCCAGTCTGATTGTGGGAGTTGAACTGAGAAGTCCTCTGGATCTCCGTTTGCGGCAGCAGTGAAGTGTAGCAGACAGCTATGCGAGAACCTGATGTGATCTTAGTGACGAAGTTAAGTCTGCAGTATGTGAGTATTGAATGAAAGACTAACCGGGTGTGGAGCGTTGTAGTAATCATTTCGTATTAGGGACTTAGGCGGAAGTTACGAGTGTGGGTGGTGACCGCGGAGGTCAAGTGGTCTATGGGTATTGGAAGTGTATTGACCTAATAGAGTATGTTAATATGTTATTATTTGTCAGAGTCTATTCTTTGTAATTAAATGACAAAACCCGACGGCCTTTAAATACCTTCCATATGTTCATTCATTGTGTTCCAGTACAAACCTAGTGGTACGCCTCAAGGGTCTGGTGTGTGTAGGAGTACACGGTGGTAGTAACGGTTGCTGAGGCAAGGTGTTATGTGTTGTGTAATCGCTGTGTTCGGAATGAACCGGGGTTCAGCGTCACAACAATATATATACATATATCACATAAATTATATATAAGTCGTACCTAGTAGCCAGAACATACTTCTCGGCCTACTATGCAAGGCCCGATTTGCCTAAAAGGCCGAGTGATTTTCTTTATTTTCAATAAATTGTTTCCAATTAGTTTATTTGAATTATTATTATATTATATTAAGAACATAAATTATTCACTTAAGTATGTTAGTTTAGGTTAGGTTAACATAGGTTAGATTAGGTAGGGTTGGTTAAGTTCGGTCATATATCTACGTTAGTTTTAACTCAAATTTAAACAAAAAATTAACCCATACATAATGAAATGGATAGCTTTATCACCCCATAGGGAAAAAATATTGATATATAAATTCAGGAAAACTTGGCTTATTAGGCCAAGTTTATAAATGTGTGTGTGTATATGTCGTACCTAGTAGCCAGAACGCACTTCTCAGCCTACTATTCAAGGCCCGATTTGCCTAATAAGCCAAGTTTTCATGAATTAATTGTTTTTCGACAACCTAACCTACCTAACCTAACCTACCTTTTTCGGCTACCTAACCTAACCTATAAAGATAGGTTAGGTTAGGTTAGGTAGGGTTGGTTAGGTTCGGTCATATATCTACGTTAATTTTAACTCCAATAAAATAAAATTAACATCATACATAATGAAATGGGTAGCTTTATCATTTCATAAGAAAAAAATGAGAGGAAATATATTAATTCAGGAAAACTTGGCTTATTAGGCAAATCGGGCCTTGCATAGTAGGCTGAGAAGTGCGTTCTGGCTACTAGGTACGACATATATATATATATATATATATATATATATATATATATATATATATATATATATATATATATATATATATATATATATATATTGATGTATACTGGCAGCAGGTTTTCTTTCAAACATGTTTCATTGAATATGACCGCATATTCTGTATTTATTATTTTCTGGTTTAGGGCTTCTATCCCTCTAACTATTTTCTTAGCATCATGCTAAGCCCTGATGCTAAGAAAATAGTTAGAGGGATAGAAGCCCTAAACCAGAAAATAATAAATACAGAATATGCGGTCATATTCAATGAAACACATATATATATATATATATATATATATATATATATATATATATATATATATATATATATATATATATATATATATATATATATATATATATGCGAACAAGCCTGAATGGCTTGCGTGGGAACTTCTGGGGTGTGAGTTTTCACTTTATATATACATTTAATTTAAAATATTCCGCATCACGTTTACTCAACACAAAAATACCAATTTGATCAGAAAATTCAGAGACCAAATTATATAGAGGTCAACAAACAAACATGATTTATGAGGGAATTTGATCAGAGCAATTTAGTGCAGGCTACACGTCCCGGCAGACCCCCCCCATCCCGGGGGACCGTCAACACCAGACCCCCTGGAGGACCGTCAACACCAGACCCCCGGGACGACCGTCAACACACCAGACCCCCGGGGGACCGTCAACACCAGACCCCCGGGGGGACCGTCAACATCAGACCCCCGGGGGGGACCGTCAACACCAGACCCCCGGGACGACCGTCAACACCAGACCCCCGGGACGACCGTCAACACCAGACCCCCGGGGGGACCGTCAACACCAGACCCCCGGGGGGGACCGTCAACATCAGACCCCCGGGACGACCGTCAACACCAGACCCCCGGGGGACTGTCAACACCAGACCCCCGGGACGACCGTCAACACCAGACCCCCGGGGGGGCCGTCAACACCAGACCCCCGGGACGACCGTCAACACCAGACCCCCGGGGGGGCCGTCAACATCAGACCCCCGGGACGACCGTCAACACCAGACCCCCGGGGGACCGTCAACACCAGACCACCGGGGGACCGTCAACACCAGACCCCCGGGGGACCGTCAACACCAGACCCCCGGGGGACCGTCAACACCAGACCCCCGGGGGACCGTCAACACCAGACCCCCGAGGGGGACCGTCAACACCAGACCCCCGGGGGGGCCGTCAACATCAGACCCCCGAGGGGACCGTCAACACCAGACCCCCGGGACGACCGTCAACACCAGACCCCCGGGACGACCGTCAACACACCAGACCCCCGGGGGACCGTCAACACCAGACCCCCGGGGGGGACCGTCAACATCAGACCCCCGGGGGGGACCGTCAACACCAGACCCCCGGGACGACCGTCAACACCAGACCCCCGGGACGACCGTCAACACCAGACCCCCGGGGGGACCGTCAACACCAGACCCCCGGGGGGGACCGTCAACATCAGACCCCCGGGACGACCGTCAACACCAGACCCCCGGGGGACTGTCAACACCAGACCCCCGGGACGACCGTCAACACCAGACCCCCGGGGGGGCCGTCAACACCAGACCCCCGGGACGACCGTCAACACCAGACCCCCGGGGGGGCCGTCAACATCAGACCCCCGGGACGACCGTCAACACCAGACCCCCGGGGGACCGTCAACACCAGACCCCCGGGGGACCGTCAACACCAGACCCCCGGGGGACCGTCAACACCAGACCCCCGAGGGGGACCGTCAACACCAGACCCCCGGGGGGGCCGTCAACATCAGACCCCCGAGGGGACCGTCAACACCAGACCCCCGGGACGACCGTCAACACCAGACCCCCGGGACGACCGTCAACACCAGACCCCCGGGGGGGACCGTCAACACCAGACCCCCGGGGGGACCGTCAACACCAGACCCCCGGGACGACCGTCAACACCAGACCCCCGGGGGGGACCGTCAACACCAGACCCCCGGGACGACCGTCAACACCAGACCCCCGGGGGGGACCGTCAACACCAGACCCCCGGGACGACCGTCAACACCAGACCCCCGGGGGACTGTCAACACCAGACCCCCGGGGGACCGTCAACACCAGACCCCCGGGGGGGCCGTCAACACCAGACCCCCGGGGCGACCGTCATCACCAGACCCCCCGGGGGAGGGGACCGTCAACACCAGAGAGCAGGGGGGGGGGCGACGACCCACACACCGAGACTACCACAAGCGCCTCAACAAGTGACACACAACAATAATATAGCGCGGGAAAGTGGCCGCTGCTGATGACAGGCCGCGGTGCTGACAGGCCGCGGTGCTGACAGGCCGCGGTGCTGACAGTATAATCTCTCGTCTGGCTCGTTGACGCCTTATATATTGACGCCAGATAAGCCATCTTCAAGCCGGGGTTGACTCGTGCCGCTGTGTTTACTGCCACGATGTCACTCGTTCATCCACTTTGAATGGATGTGGTTCCGTGGTTCATCCGTGGTTCATCCACCACGGGTTCATCCCCGTCTCTTGCTATTTTGGGGGGGGGGGCTGTTTACTTATTAAATTATTTGTAATATGTGAGTAGGCTAAATGCGTGATGGTAGGCTGGAACATTCGTGTGTGTATCCGAGGTTGGAGTCTAGACAAACTTATACAAAAGAGTATAAGTATGATGTATGTTATGTGTAAAGGAGTCTTTGAAAATGTAAGAAGCTTACGAAATGCGTTCATGTGTCAGACCAAAAATAAAAAAGTAAAAGAATGAAATTTGGAGAGTTAATTTTTCAATTACCCTTGACTGTGTAGAAAAACATAAGAAATATTGAGAAGATTCGTGTTAGAATTATTAATTTCACCCTTTTGGTCATATTCAACAACATACATATTTATATCCTCTGAGTGAAATCTAATTTGCAATCATTCAACTGTATATATATATATATATATATATATATATATATATATATATATATATATATATATATATATTACTAGGTGCGACATATATACCAGGCTACATATATACCTTGCTACTAGGTATGACATATATATGTCGTACCTAGTAGCCAGAACGCACTTCTCGGCCTACTATGCAAGGCCCGATTTGCCTAATAGGCCAAGTGATTTTCTTTATTTTCACAATTGTTTCCAATTGGTTTATTTGAAATATTATTATTATGTTATATTAAAAACAAAAAATATTGACTTAGTTATGTTAGTTTAGGCTAGGTTAAGATAGGTTAGGTAGGGTTGGTTAGGTTCGATCATATATCTACAGTAGTTTTAACTCAAATTAAAGAAAATTAACTCTTATATAGTGAAATAGATAGCTTTATCATTTCATAAGAAAAATATAGAAAAAAATATAAATTCAGGAAAACTTGGCTTATTAGGCAAATCGGGCTTTGCATAGTAGGCCGAGTATTGCGTTCTGGCTACTAGGTACAACACATATATATATATATATATATATATATATATATATATATATATATATATATATATATATATATATATATATATATATATATATATATATATATATATATATAATTTTCTCACAAATGTTCAAGACCTCTTCCTTGGAAGCAAAATTTAACAATGCATATGAATAAACAAACATATTTTCATACATATTCATAATGTATATGTAAATACACTGGGTAATTTACATATATCCAGTACTATTAAAAGTAAAAACAAGTAATTTCTGTGTATATATATCTTCGTAGAACTTTGATTTTTGCAGTGTTGTATATAATGTTAAATATACACAAAATTCTCAGCGAAAGCAGACACACGTCTAATGTTTTCAGACTATTGAGCCAGTATTTACCCAGGTTCCACGGACACGCTCCAGACCATAAAGCAGGTGTCTATTAATCCGTTTGGGAATAATTCAAGGTCTGAGAGATTTATTCGGGCCAAGCGTGGCATTATAGTGTCCCAGCCCCGAGTGGGCAGCCCTCCCTGTTATCATGCCTTGTGATGCTCGAGAGTTATGACAGGTTCAGCCCTTTCCTATCTTCTCCTCTACGTCTGTGTTATCCACGGCCGTCTTCCCTTCCTCAACGGTCTGTCCTCTCTTATCATGTCTCCGCGGACCCCCAGCATGAAACACCAAATTTAGGCGAGAGTAGTGGAGCATCTAGAGAGCTTGTAACTTTGTAACTGTGTAACAGAACGGCAGCAGGGATTGAGAAAGGGAAATTAAATTGAAATAAGTTTATTGAGGTAAAATACACACAAAGGGATGAGGTAGCTCAAGCTATTCTCACCCCGTTTAGAAAGGGAAAGTCATGCCTGGCAAACTTCATCGAGTTCTATGACGAGGTTACTAGAATAAGACAGGCAAAAAAAAAGAAGGCTAGGTAGATTGCATTTTCCTAGACTGTCGAAAGGCATTTGATACTGTTCCTCGTGCAAGGCTGGTGTACAAGATGGAGAAGCAAGCTGGGATAATTTGTAAGACACTAAACTGGGTAAAGGAATACCTGAAGGACAGAAGACAAAGAGTCACAGTCAGAATCGAGGTCTCCAGCTGGGGGATTGTAACAAGTGGGGGTCCCCCAGGAATCGGTCCTGGAACCACTGCTGTTCCTAATTCATTTTGATGTGAACCAGAGGGAGCTGGCTCGTATATGTCAATGTTTGCAGACGTTGCTAAAATAATGAGAAATGCAAAAACAGGAGGAGGACTGCAGAATGTTACAGAATCACATTAACTCCAAGATGGAACATAAAACTACATAAAACTAAAATTGAAAAATTGCAGAGGTTTGCTACTAGATTAGTGCCAGAGCTTAGAGAGTTAAGTTATAAGGATAGGCTGAAGAAACTGGATCTCACAACCTTGGAGGACAAGAAATAGAGGAGATATGATAACAACGTACAAGATACTGAGGGAAACAGACAAGGTGGACAAGGACAGTCTTTAAGTTGAGAGAAAGTAGGACAAGAGGACACAAGTGGGTGCTGGAATTAAAAATGAGTCGATAAAATGTAAGGAAATACGCGTACCATGTACAGGTGGTCAACACGTGAAATAATCTAAGGGAAGAGGTTGTGGAAGCCACCTCCATCCACAACTTTAAGGAAAAGTTCAACAAAGATATCGAGTGTTAGAGTAGTGGAGCTTTAAGGCAACGAGTATACAACAAAGCAGGTATAGTAGGCGGGGTATGAAGAGCTAGACCTGACATCCCCCTAGGCAGTGATAGGTAAGTACCACTAGGTGTGTGGGTTGTGGGTTCCCACAATCATTGAGGGGAATCGAGTGTTGTTTTGGGGAAGTCCCGCTTTTAGGACAATGAATAAGAGTCCGACTAAATGTGTCCCATCTTCTAGGTATGAGCCCTGTTGTCTTGTTGGGCCACACAGCCATGTCCAATCTGGTTTGTTCTCCTCGTTCACAAAAAAATATTGCGTTTATACTGTGCCACGAATGACTTGTTAATACCACACCATATAAAATGTAAACCAAACACGTCAAACTCCTCGCAATGTCACACGTAAACCCCTTAACTGCTCACTGGCCCAGCTGTAAGGTCAACTAACTCGGAGTATCCCAGCCCAAGACCGCAAGTCACGGTAAGAGGGTCAGCAGCCGGCCACACGTAAGGAAATAAACACTTCATTACTGTGAGGTCATTATAACCATCTGGCGGTGACCCTTAACCCCGCCTGGACCACCCCCAACACGGCCACCCGGGCCCGTGCTCGCTCTCTCTCTCCTCTCTCCTCTGGGCGGCTGCCGGCGCCTCCTCTCCCATCTCTCTCATTCCCTTTCCCCTCCCTGGACAGTCAGGTCAGCCATGATCTTTCTCACTACTGGCTACACTCTCACTCATCCAACGGAGACAAGTTCCATCTAGGATTATACAGGTGAGATGTATAAACAACAATCTGCGAGTATAACCTGGTGCTGTACGCCTCCACACACTCAACATCTGAACTGCCCCATGCGATAGTGCTCAGTGCTCAGGATTACACAGCACTGTGGCCATAAGTCTAGCTGAGAGATCACCACTCTCTCTACAGATATAATTTAAGAACATAAGACTCAAGCCTATTGGCCCATACGAGGCAGCTCCTATTTATATCCACCCAAACTCATTCATATATATGTCTAACCTACGCTTGAAACAATCAAGGGATCCTACTTCTATCATGTTACATGGTAATTGGTTCCACAAATCAATAACGCTGTTACCGAACCAGTATTTACCCATATCTTTCCTAAATCTAAACTTATCCAATTTATACCCATTGTTTCGCGTTCTGTTTTGTGTTGATACTTTTAATACCCTGTTTGTCGCTGCAACCGTAGACCAGGTCAGGAGACTTCCCGCCAAACACACGACGGGACTACTTTGCTACAACGTTCGAACAAGTTTTAGCAGCTAACAAGTTGTGCCAACTACCAACGTTCTTATACGTCATAAAAACGTTATAACAAGATTTAACAACTTTATTACATGTTGTAACAAGCGGAAAATAGGAACAGTTACGTTTTGTGTTTGCAGGGTTGTGGTTGGACCAGAAGCAGCCTTTTTCAATATCTAGTACAACTGTTAAAGGAAAAGGCAGTGGCTGTCCTGACGAAATATCAAGTGTGTGCGTGTAAGGAACTGCACACACACACTTGATGGAAATTCACGTAATTTAAAGAACGTTTTGGGTCTGTATAATATGTGGGTGATCACACCGCCCACTATGGTGGCCTATGGACGCCTCGGCCTGGCTCAGATGACTGCATATGCTCGCTGATGACCATCACAGCTTCTATAGCTACACCCGGCTCAACGCTACAAGAATGGAAGCTGTTACACAGAGCTCATCTCTATGTTAAATCACAAAACAATATCTCTACGGGGAAGAATGTAGACCAGTTTCTCAGATTCTGCGACTTTAACACGCTAATATCTCTCTCTACTTAGCAAGAAGGTATATAGCAGATTCCAGATATTCCTTCCATCAATTTTGTAGTGCTGTGTCGGACGTCGTGGCAGGTGGTGGTGGTGGTCCCAGAGAAGTTGATAGACTGCCTGACGCAGGCGGTGATGGAGGCGCCGGTGCTGCTCCACTCGTTCCAGATGGTGATAAACCACTTGGACACTCGCTCGTCCACCTGTTGCTGGTGTCCCCTCTCTACGACCCCTTCAGCGGCGCCCTCTGGACCCCGGCTCTACAGTCCCCTACCCGCCCTCCAGTCGGACATTTTTTTTTTTTTTTTTTTGAGATATATACAAGAGTTGTTACATTCTTGTACAGCCACTAGTACGCGTAGCGTTTCGGGCAAGTCCTTAATCCTATGGTCCCTGGAATACGATCCCCTGCCGCGAAGAATCGTTTTTTCATCCAAGTACACATTTTACTGTTGCGTTAAACAGAGGCTACAGTTAAGGAATTGCGCCCAGTAAATCCTCCCCGGCCAGGATACGAACCCATGACATAGCGCTCGCGGAACGCCAGGCGAGTGTCTTACCACTACACCACGGAGACTGCTTCGGAGATTTTTGTTTGTAGGGAAAAACATTTATGTTAAGGAATATGGCTGTTGAGGAAAACAAAGCAACAATGGGTGAAAATGTTGTAAAAGGGGTAATGTGTGCAAATGTCGCCACTTGCCATCTATTTTTGCAGTTTTATTAGGACATGTGTTAATGGATTTTAAGAATTTGTGAGAACTCACTGAAATGAATTTGTTTCACTTATTCTACTTGTGTATCACTTAAATTTGTGTAAATTCTGTGTATTTTAGTTTAGTCAATTAAATACATGAGACAATTTATTTATTACATATTCTTAACACATGTTTATCAAATAGCCATGAAATTTTCAATCGAAAACATCGAGTAAAAAATGTGTACAAGAGAACCATTTAGATTTAGAGAAAATACTGAAAAACATAATTACTTGAATCTATAATTATAAATTCTAATCATTGTCATCTCAAGAAACATTCATACAAGTTGTATCCGGAGGGACAACAACCACCATCGCCCTCGGAACGACAGACCAAGCCCAAAACGTGGTCAAGACAGCTTTCAAACGCTTCGGCATTACCTCTGCACCCGTTCAAATCGCCATGTGGAAAAACACTACCAACTCAATCCGTATTTCAAGTGTTTCAAACATGATCACTTTGCTAGGAAATGCACCGAAGCATCTGCTCGGTGCAGGCGAAAACCACATTTGCGGGTCAACGTTGGCAAGAACTGCAAAGTCAAAGCCAAGCCAACTGGCACCACGAAACAAGATGCTGTTGCCTGTCGCCATTTCCCGACCTTAGCAGGACAAACAGCACGACAAGCGACAGCTTGGGTGCAACCAACCACCCTCAAACTGGACCGCCAAACGGTAATAACCTGCATTACCCGCCTCAAACATCCACGTTCAGGTCATTATAGCTTATGCAGACAGTAGCCAAAAACGCTCACAGCCTCTTCATCATGGATGCCCGCAAACTATTAGTGGCCAGCAGCTTACCATCAGTGCTTGTGCCAGGTAGACACGTGGGTAGTCAGGCCAGCTGGCTGGTAGGTAGTGAGACTCGTAGGCAGGAAGATGGGTATGCAGGCTGGCAGTCAGGAGGTCAGAAAACCAGTCAGGTAGGCAGACTGATGGTATAGAGGTCCATTACCTTCCAGGAGATAGGTGTTGGGACCACTATACTACCCAAGGGTTGGGTATGGGGTCCATTACCGCCAATTGGAGGGGCATGGGGTCCTCTGTCACTCACGGGATGGAAACAGGGTCAATAATACTAACTGAATAAACATGTTTTTTAAATTCCGAAGAGTGTTTAACACTTGTCCTTTGCAGAACATTACTTTTGAGAGAGTAGTATGCTTTTTGCGGAGGTAAACCTGTAAGCTGGATGTGAGGTGAAGAAAACATAGATTCACTGAAAAGAAAATCACTTAAAACTTACACTGTAACGAGGAAAAACTCCAAATAGGACACGACAATTAGATGTAATGTATAAGCTTCCCTATACCCTAATACATATAACTTTTCCTAGAAAGCTTAGATCGGACATATATAAGTCGATGACATATAGGCTATAAGCAAATAAAACCCAATATGGTAGAGATGAAATACCAGAGGAGAGATGTTTAATGATACAGATGGAAAGCCTAATCTGCTCTTTTCCAATCAAAAGTATGAGGAAAATATATTACCTTTGTACAATTTTATGAGTTTTACTCGTAAAGTGAATCCTGTCAAACACACGACGAAACTACAACGTTGCTACAACGTTTGAACAACTTTTTAACATCACCCAACAAGTCGTAACAAACAATATAGCAAGTTGTAGCAACGTTCTAATACGTCATAAATAAACGTTATAACAAGATGTAACAACTTTATTACAAGTTGTAACAAGCGGAAAATAGAGACGTTGTGTTTGCAGGGATATGAGATCTTAACAGTATAAGAACCATTTGTAACTCAGCTCTATGACAGGTTAGGAACGGGAAAGGTCTCGATGTGAAGAAAACATGTTGAAATTATGTAGTTTAACAATATATCGCGACCTTTCTGATGTGTAAGCATTAAGCGAGTTTGACATGTGATACTGTAGGAATTGATTGGTCCTACGAGATCTAGGTGCCAGAACCGATACATCTAAATGAACCTTTGTTAATGCAGGCGTCGAGTCACAATAACGTGGATAAAGTATGTTGACCAGACCACACACTAGAAGGTGAAGGGACGACGACGTTTCGGTCCGTCCTCGACCATTTTCAAGTCGATACAGACAATCGACTTGAGAATGGTCCAGGACGGACCGAAACGTCGTCGTCCCTTCACCTAGTGTCTGGTCTGGTCAACCTTTGTTAATGTTGCCTGATATTATAAACAACGATACCTTCTGAGAAAGGTGAAATTTGTATGGACAAAATCGACGGTATAAATGGTGTCGTGTAATAGGGTGTCTTTTTTTTTACGGGAGACATCTCCCGTCACGCAGGGTGCAGTCGCACCTCCACAGATCTCCAATATCAGCTCTTGGTACTGGTAATGGCTCAAAAGGGCCACCACTTACGGGCTATTCATGCCCGTGCCACCTTTTGGGTGGTTTAATCTTTATCAATCAATCAGGGTGTCTTGCACTAGCACCTGGACTAAGTTTTACTCGCTAAAAATGACTGAGTGACTGGTAGATGATGATGTGTAAAGAAGACGAGATGGCTCGGATTATATTCTCTGCTTTTGCCTGTCCCATCTCCTAAAAATTATTTCATTACTCCTATTTCTACTTTGTCATTTATAACACAATCCACAACTGTTGGAGAGATATAGTTAGCTATGATGAATAATAAATTGCATAGTATTAAATGTGACCTTTAACCGGGCCTTCTTCCTGACACCATAACAATTAATGGGAAATTAATTGTTATTAAGTACACAAGGACTTGGGAGTGGATATCATTTCAGAACAAAGTACACAAAATAACAACAGCCTATTTCAGGTTTCCGAACATATAAACAGCGTTTAAAACACAAATCAACTTTCAGGGCAAGACATTCAACCTACGTCAGACCAGTTCCAGAATACACAGCACCATACAAAATCCACACCTCGGGAAACACAACACTGAACAACTGGAGGTTTTATTGTACACGGCTACTGCTGGAATTATGAGGCTTAGGTTATTAAAACAGGCAAAAAAAATGAACTCTTACAAGAGAGACGAACCCGATGAGATATGATCCCAATATACAAAATATTAAGGGGGAACAGACAAGATGGACAATGACAGCCTCTTTCGGTTGAGAGGCAATAGATCAACAGAAGAGCGAAGTGGTCGTACGTGTGTAATACGGGTAGTAAACATGGCGACTGGATCGCATTATTACGTGGAGGCCGCCTCCACCGACCGTAGCAACAAGACCAACTACGACACACAACTCTTACGTTAAGATAATTCAATCCCACCACTTACGGGCTACTCATGCCCGTGCCACCTCTTGGGTGGCTTAATCTTCCTCAATCAATCAATCCCGCCAGCTACCGTTAGGTAAATACAACAGCAGGACTCACGAACAAAAACACGTGTTGAGGGCTTGCAAACACCTTGTGAGATACCTTCTTCAGTCAGTACCAAGTGCAAGTTTTTCTGCAGTAGCCGGCAGCCATTCCCCTGATATTGCCGTTCGCCTCAAACGAGCAAAAAATTCACACAGATGTGTGTGTGAAAACGAACTACTTGAAACAGCCGCAAGGAGCACCTCTGTATGAGAACCTTTCTGAACACACACTGCGGTAAGTTGTCACCTGGTGTCGACACCTGTGTGTCTAGGGCCCGCGAAGTGGACACACAAGCCAGGTGTGCGTGACGTCACGAGCAACAGGTACTGTGCACAAGTCGCACAATATGTAAACAACAGTCAGCTGACGGCGGGCCCAGCACCACCACAGGCAACGCAGCGAGAAAGTCAATATTTGAGAGCGAGGCCGCCCAACTCACACTCCAGAGTGGACCGACTCCTGGCCGCTACACTCTTCATCACATCAGTGAGGCTTACCTATACCTGCTTGATGCTGGCTTCTGGGAGTTGTTCTACTCCCCAAGCCCGGCCCGAGGCCAGGCTTGACTTGTGAGGGAGGGAGGGAATTATCAGGGGAAAGCACCAAGCCATTACGACTATATAGCACTGGGAAGGGGTCAGGATAAGGATTTGGGATGGGACGGGGAGGGGAAAGGAATGGTGCCCAATCACTTGGACGGTCGGGGATTGAACGCCGACCTACGTGAAGCAGGTCAACTCAAGCCGTAATATATATTTCATTCTATCACTGACTTACCGCCTTAACTTGGTACGAGTATAGAGACATACATTTATATGTGTATATATATATACATTTATAGATGTTACTAAGAAGTCTAAATGACCCAACTAGGATTCGAACCCATGACGTCTAGGATCACTCTCAAATACACACACGATACCGTGACCACCGCACCAGTGAGACGATCAATGGTGCGGTGGTCAAGGTACTGTGCTCTTTTGGGGTTGATCCTAGACGGCATGGGTTCGAATCCTGGTTGGGTCATTTAAGAGTTCTTAGTGATCTATGGCTTGCGCGTTCCTGCAGCCTCTTTTACATATGTTTGTATGTATGAGTATACGAGATATGTGTAACCTGGTCAGAGTTGCATTTCACCTTTGTAAATACACACTAATGACACTATGTAAAAGGTACCTCGAACTCTGTTTATGTAAGACAGACGTAAATCTGTATTTATCTATGCAGGTTAAATTAGCATTTTAAAAGCACTACAATCACCTTCTGCAGTTGATTGTTCAATAAATCACTGAACTATGTATTTAACAGATCTCTAACCCTGTCCATGGAGGACAGAATGAAATGTATATATGCAGTGTAAATGTGTGGCCACGTCTGTGGCACGAACAAATTATAAACAAAAAAGTAAACTAAAAACATTCCATAAACTCATGAGTGTTCTCCAGTTTTCACATATGTCCTCTTGTCCAGTTTTCACATGTGTCCTCTTGTCCAGTTTTCACATGTGTCCTCTTGTCCAGTTTTCACATATGTCCTCTTGTCCAGTTTTCACATGTGTCCTCTTGTCCAGTTTTCACATGTGTCCTCTTGTCCAGTTTTCACACGTGTCCTCTTGTCCAGTTTTCACACGTGTTCTCTTGTCCAGTTTTCACACGTGTCCTCTTGTCCAGTTTTCACACGTGTCCTCTTGTCCAGTTTTCACACGTGTCCTCTTGTCCAGTTTTCACACGTGTCCTCTTGTCCAGTTTTCACGTGTCCTCTTGTCCAGTTTTCATATATGTCCTCTTGTCCAGTTTTCACATGTGTCCTCTTGTCCAGTTTTCACATGTGTCCTCTTGTCCAGTTTTCACATATGTCCTCTTGTCCTACTTTCTCCCAGGTTTTAAGAGTGTCTCTGTCTCCTTTGTCTGTTCTCCTGAGAGTCTGGGAGCTCCTCTGTAGTCGTCTTCGCTGTCTCTCGCGTGTCAAGGTGACATTGGTTGTAATACGAAGCTGCTGTATGCTCAATATACTCACACACACTGTATTTCGTCACGTATTTTCTCCCCTTTCTTTCAGACAATGCAGCCAATGTCACAGACACTGGAATGATTGTCTTGGGTGTATTTTACCCTCTGCTACACCTTCCCTTAACTCTCAAAGGTGTGTTCACTCTCATTCACTCCCTCCGCGACACCCCCTGTCATTGTCCCACGCTCAGACCCCCAACCCTTCAATACAGTCAACTATTAGTACTGTCTGTGATTTACAGTCGGCTCTCCAAAACACTTCAGACCCTAAGTTAGCAAGACATTAAGAATCTTATAACAACGATCATAAATAACCATCTCGCTGTACTCAGTAAAGGCTTCAGAGTAACTTTTTATGGATACTATTAAAACATAAACCACCGTGATGACACAGACTAAGATGCTAAATCAGCTTGCAACAGAGTTAAAAAATTCTACCATACTGTTCCAGAGAACTGGGTCTGATTGAGAAATCAAGCACACACACACACACACACACACACACACACACACACACACACACACACACACACACACACACACACAATGGCTGAAAACATCATTTTACAGTTAATATGCTTAGCTCTGACACCTCTATGCTTCTATGAGCAGCACAAAGCGTTCAACAGGCAAAGTGACAAGAGCAACTGCCAGAATCATGTTGGGATTTCGTTACGTATAGCAGAGGTCCACGTTTGTTGCATATCCTGCCAGCAAGTATTAGAAATATTGCCAGAACAAATGTGGACTTCCAAGAAAAAACTGGACAGTTTTTCGAAGTTTTTTTCCGGCACACAAGAAGTGCCGGACCAACCGGGTTGTAGTGGAAATGTGGGCCTGCGGGCCGCCCCCAAGCATTTAACAGCCTGGTGGACCAAGCTCTCACAAGTCAAGCCTGGCCCCGAATCGGGCTTTGGGGAATAAAACTCATTGAACCCCCATCCACGTATAATTCAGAGGACTCATCGAGTGAGTGACCACATGGGGACAGTACTGGGCAGCGTTACTCATCCTGAGTGAACATATCACCCTAGTATTGGGCAGCGTCAGTGCTGTGAGTGAACAAGCCGTCATAGCCGCAGGTAGACTTATATAAGCTCTCTGAAAAGGAACTGGTTCACATCCTCCAAGATTACGTTATTAAAAGTCAGCAGACTTTTCAGACTTGCGGGTATGAGATACCTGGAGCCCTGCGGTGTCAGGGAGGTATCGAAATGTACTTAAAGAGGAGAAACCACTACACTACAGAGGGTCCCACATCAGGACCACTACACTACAGAGGGTCCCACATCAGGACCACTACACTACAGTGGGTCCACATCAGGACCACTACACTACAGAGGGTCCCACATCAGGACCACTACACTACAGAGGGTCCCACATCAGGACCACTACACTACAGAGGGTCCCACATCAGGACCACTACACTACAGAGGGTCCCACATCAGGACCACTACACTACAGAGGGTCCCACATCAGGACCACTACACTACAGAGGGTCCCACATCAGGACCACTACACTACAGAGGGTCCCACATCAGGACCACTACACTACAGAGGGTCCCACATCAGGACCACTACACTACAGAGGGTCCTACATCAGGACCACTACACTACAGAGGGTCCCACATCAGGACCACTACACTACAGACGGTCCCACATCAGGACCACTACACTACACATCAGGACCATTACAGTATATGGGTGTAACTGTGTCTGACGGAAACTACAAGGCCATAGTGGGTGATTAAGAAATACTTCAGACGCCACAGGAGGCGGCAAGGGGTTCGACAGCACGGAACCACGTACACTCTACTGTACACTCGAGTGTACAGTAGAGTGTTCAGTAGAGTGTACACTGCGTATAGCTGTGGAGTGTACACCACCCGCATGCACCAACTATGGGGACGACCCGCCACTTGCTGACTCCTCCCAGGTTCTTGCTATCAATTCCTCCAATCAAAGATCTCTCTCACGTTCTCCCTCTCCCTACTGCTCTCCTTCTCGCTCTCCCTCTGTTAACTGGGAATGTTAACAGAACTAGTGTGTTCTGCTCTAGTTCTCGCTCGCTCTATCCTCCCAATTTGATATCCCCCCTCTTCTTCCCTCTCTCTCTGTTTCACATTTCATCTTCCTCTTTACCTTCCCATTTTGTCTGCCTCTTTCTCCCCCCCTCCATCACTACACAACGCCCCCTCCCCCCCACACTATATTCAAGCAGCCTCGTCGAGATCGCAGCAACAGCTTCTAGGGCGAGGTCAGTCCCAGACACAAGCATCACCCTGAGATGAGATCACAGTGATTGGCTCTCTGAGAGCAGCATCCGTAGTGCCTCCCAGCTACCTACCCCTCCCCTACCGTGTTTTGTTTTTTGGGGGGTAAAGAGGAAGGAGAGGTATAGGTGAAGGGAAGTATAGAAGTGGGAAATACAGTGAGAGGTATGAAAGCAGGCGGGCTGTCCGCCTTGCTGACACGATGTGTGGGTGTTGGCAGCTAAGCTAAGCTGGCTCCCTTTTGTCAGGGAGCTGTGAGTGTGTGAGAGGTTCTTCTCATGTGTTTCACCATATATGGATGTCTATAGATGAATACTGTGTAGCATTCATATATACACACTCCAATGCTTCCACACATGTTGTTCTGTTTAAGGCTCTTTATTTTATTATTATTTATTGAGTTATTCATACTATTATTAGTAATAATAATAGTATGTAATATTAGTATTAATAATTATTATTATTATTATTTATTGAATTATTCAACACACACACACACACTAATTATATATATATATATATATATATATATATATATATATATATATATATATATATATATATATATATATATATATATATATATATATAATTACACCTATACCCCCACAACACCTATACCCCCTATTAGACTATTTTACAGGAACTTCTTTTCCACAGCTCATAAAACGGAGGAAAGGGTCCTGAAAGATATTAATAGAAACGTTATCCCTACAGACAAAAATCAGAGGATACAACTGACGATTTACTATAAAACCAGAAAAACGGCCAGCCTACTCATGAGAAACTCTCCAGACACAAAACAGAACGCTTTAAAAGAGACTAACGTCGTCTATGCCTTCAAATGCCCACTTGGGGACTGTAAGCTCCAAAAAACCCAGTATATAGGCAAGACAACAACATCTCTTTCTAGGCGTTTAACGATGCATAAGCAACAGGGCTCCATTAAGGAACATATAATCTCTTCCCACAACCAAACCATCGCCAGAGAAATCCTAGTAAACAACACAGAAATCATCGATAGATACAGCGATAGCAGGCGGCTTGACGTTTGCGAGGCACTACACATCAAGAAGTCAACACCAGCAATCAACAGCCAATTATTGCACAACTATATTCTACCCACCTCAAGACTCCGCTCCAATATAGAAGCATCAAGAAATATGGACCAATAGGCTTTCTACAAACACTTCTATTCAATACCCATTGTTTGTGTTCTGTCTTGTGTTGATACTTTTAATACCCTATTAATATCCCCTTTTGTTCTGTCTTGTGTTAATGCCACATCACCCCTCCCACCTCACTCAAATGTAGATATAAAATCGGAGATACGTAAGTTCTATTCAGTTGTGCATTTGTGAACTAAAAGTCTTTGAAAATGTAATAAGTTTTACGAAACGCGCCCGTGTCGCGTCAGACTAGAAATAAAAATGAATTTTGGAGAATTGATTTTTGATTTACCTCCAACAGTGAAGCGTAATGTACGAAAGATTGAGAAAATTCATGTTAGAATTATTAATCTTACTTTTTCGGTCATATTTAATAATATATGTCTACAGGAAAGACTGCTACCAAAATATATATATATATATATATATATATATATATATATATATATATATATATATATATATATATATTAGTATATTTTGGTTGCAGTCTTTCCTGTAGACATATATTATTAATTAAATATGACCGAAAAAGTAAGATTAATAATTCTAACATGAATTTTCTCAATATTTCTTATATTTCTCTTCACTGTTGATGGTAACTGAAAAATCAATTCTACAAAATTCATTTTTATTTCTAGTCTGACGTGACACTTGAACGCATTTCGTAATAACTTATTACATTTTCAAAGACTTTAGTTTACACACACACAACTATAACTAAACAGAGTTTAAACAGCTTCGATTTTATACCTACATTTGGGTGAGGTGATATGTTACAACAGTTTTGGATGAGGTGAAAACAAACTTTCAACACAAGACAGAACACGAAACAATGGGTATAATATTTTGTAAGTTAAAGGGAAGAATGGAAGTAACTGCAAAGGGCCTATTGGCCCATATTTCTTGATGCTTCTATATTGGTGCGGAGTCGTGAAGTGGGTAGAATATAGTTGTGCATTAATTAGCTGTTGATTGCTGGTGTCGACTTCTTAATGTGTAGTGCCTCGCAGATATCAAGCCGCCTGCTATCGCTGTATCTATCGATGATTTCCGTGTTTTTTGTTAAGACTTCTCTGGTGATGGTCTGGTTGTGGGAAGAGATTATATGTTCCTTAATGGAGCCCTGTTGCTTATGCATAAGGTCATATTTAATAATAATATATATATTATATATATATATATATATATATATATATATATATATATGTCGTACCTAGTAGCCAGAACTCACTTCTGAGCCTACTATTCAAGGCCCGATTTGCCTAATAAGCCAAGTTTTCCTGAATTAATATATTTACTATAATTTTTTTCTTATGAAATGATAAAGCAACCCTTTTCTCTATGTATGAGGTCAATTTTTTTTTATTGGAGTTAAAATTAACGTAGATATATGACCGAACCTAACCAACCCTACCTAACCTAACCTAACCTATATTTATAGGTAAGGTTAGGTTAGGTAGCCAAAAAAAGCTAGGTTAGGTTAGGTTAGGTAGGTTAGGTAGACGAAAAAACATTAATTCATGAAAACTTGGCTTATTAGGCAAATCGGGCCTTGAATAGTAGGCTGAGAAGTGCGTTCTGGCTATTAGGTACGACATATATATATATATATATATATATATATATATATATATATTTTTGTGACGATAATCTCTTTCAAGAGAGAGATTGAGCCTGCTCTTCCCTATATCATTTACGTCATTCTACAAGTACAAGATGCTATATTAAAGATACGTCCACCAGTATCACCAAACGTTTTGCCCAGGAAGCAAAGCGTACCTTGCACCACCCGACACGCCGGCTCTCCACCCGTCGTCAACGAGCAAACTACCCATTCTCCGCCTGCCTGCTCCTGATTGGCTGGTGTATCGCCGACAGCACACCTGCACCTGCACTCACGCTCTCTACCTGAGTCGACGTCTGGGCCAGCTCATGCCGTCCTCCTCAGAATATCTTTGTGCTCTTAGAAGTTGACATCTCTCTCTGGTAGACTAAGCCCTGGCTGTCGTGTACTAAGGGAGGTAGCAGCTCTAGCCAATATTCTCAGCACCTGATTATTATTATTGTCTTGTACATTATTTTATATTAGAGTAAATTTTCACTTCTATTAATTATTCATGTTGTTTTGTTTGTTGACTTGTTTTGAATTTTACGTAAGCCAAGGGATTGTCTTTGTTCATATCTTGTTTTCTCAAGTAATTAAAATTTCATTGTTTATATTTTGTGTTTTGCATGTCTTCCCATTACCTTACCACAGACAAACAGGCAAGCAGTCTCTTTTTTTTTTTGTAAGGGTGACAAGGCATTGACACCTGCCATTGGAGGACTGCCGAACATCAACACTCCAACACTTTACCCTCACAATATATATAAATATATATAAATATATATATTATGTATGAGGTCAATTTGTTTTTATTGGAGTTAAAATTAACGTAAATATATGACCAAACCTAACCAACCCTACCTAACCTAACCTAACCTATCTTTATAGGTTAGGTTAGGTAGCCGAAAAAGTGAGGTTAGGTAGTCGAAAAACAATTCATGAAAACTTGGCTTATTAGGCAAATCGGGCCTTGCATAGTAGGCTGAGAAGTGCGTTCTGGCTACTAGGTACGACATATATATATATATATATATATATGCATATATACAACTACAGTATACACATACATACTCAATTTTTCCAATTATTGGGGGAAGGATTTCTGGTCAGTATTTCATCTGGGAATTATGTACTGTGGGGCGGGATTTTCATCTAGTAAATCGAGGCTCTTGGGCCACCCGCTGTGGGAGCGGGGCGTCACATCTTGGAGCAATCTTTCTAACATTGGGTCCTCTAATATTTCGATGGTGTTCCACACCCTGATGGCTTGGTGCTGCAGTCTGATGTTTAGTGGCTGTATGTTCAGGAGCTCATGGAGCTCCTGGATTGTCTGATCAAATGGTGGACGGTGTTTTGCTGCTCTCCTTAGCGACTTATTTTGCACTACTTGCAGTTTCTGCATGTTAGTTTTCTTTATGGTGTATAGTGGTACTGGGGGATACTCTAGATGCGGCCGAACTAGAGCCTTACATAGGTGGATCTGAATGTTTGTACTGAGGCTTCGGAATCTCAACAGTTTTCCTAAGGCTGGCGATGAGTCACAATAACGTGGCTAAAGTAAGGACCATTCTCAATCGACTTGAGAATGGTCCAGGACGGACCGAAACGTCGTCGTCCCTTCACCTTCTAGTGTGTGGTGTGGTCAACTTTCCTAAGGCTGCTTTGGCTTTGTTTAGTCGGTCCCTTACATGAATTTGTATCCCTGTTCTATTTATCATAAGTCCCAGTATTCTGCCTACCTCCGCATATTGGATCGGATGGTTGTCAAGGATGATGGGGTCCGGGTTTCTTTTCGCAATGTGTATTATCTGAAACTTTTGTTTGTTGGTGCTAATTTTCCAATGCTTCTCAAAGTTGTTTATGAGTTCAATTGCTGCCTTGGTCTTGTCGACTAGTATTGGCTTTGATGGTCCCGGTTGGTATATTATTTGGGTGACATCGTCAGCGTATGTGATGTATTCTCCATGTTGGGGTAGGTCAGCTGTATATATGTTGAATAGAGTGGGGGAGAGGCAGCTTCCTTGTGGTACTCCACTTTTCAGTTCTATTACGTCACCCAAGTAGCTGCCGATATTAAGCCTAGCAGTTCTGTTGTCTATAAAGCTGCAGAGAGTAGCAGTAAATCTCACAGGAAGTCCTAGTTCAGATATCTTATATTTTAGGCCTGTGTGCCACACTTTGTCGAAGGCTTTCGAAACGTCTCTAAGCACTATATTACACTGTTCTTTTTCGACACTGCGTTGGCTATATGCTCGTAGATCAGGGCTATAGCTGTATGGGCCCCTCTGCGGTTTCTAAACCCATGCTGCCTGGTGTTATACTTCCCTTCCTCGTCCATGTACTTCACAAGTCTCTGATTATTTTTTCGAATATTTTACCTGGTACTTCGAGGAGGGAAATTGGCCTGTAATTTTCAGTTTGGGTTGAGGGTTTACCTGGTTTGGGGATTAATCTTATTGTGGCATTCTTGAAGTATGTGGGGAATAGTCCAGATTGCCTCCCAGCTACCTAGCCCCCCACCGTAGTGTCTCCCAGCTACCTAGGCCCCCCCCTCCGTGGGGCCTCCCAGCTGCCTAGCCTCCTCCGTCGTAGCACTCCACGACCACCTAGCCCCGCTCCGTCTACGAGTGGCAAGAACATACACTACATTGACACAGTACTTAATGCTTGAGAGGTGGAGATACGCCTGGAGGACCCGGGTGGAACACACTGCAACATGACCTGATGCTGTATCATCCTGGCTGCTGAAGGAGGCTGCTGATGTATACTTTGACATCTGCTAAAATGGTAATCTGAAACGCTAAGACGATTCAATAAATGGGACAGACAGGAGACAATTATAGAACAGTGTCAGTAAGAAGTATTAGGTGTAACAGTGACAGAGAGAAAGTAATCAGGTTGAGACTAATGGAACACTTGGAGAGAATTCGTTTTTATTTTTTTTTTTACCACAAAGGCAACAACGGTGTTGATGGAGAGTCATGTCTGGTAAACCTGATCGATTGTATGTCAAGGTTATAAAAAAAATCATTGGAGAAACTACGCTGGGTAGACAGCACTTTTCAAAGACTGCCAGAAAGCATTTGATACTGTTCTTGCAACCTATCCTCCTGTTTAGAGAGGACCTGTTGTAACTATCTGCACAATAGTACGAACATTGACGTACTAAGCAATTAGATAACAGTCAAACTTTGAAGTGTTTGTAGACAAATGAGTCCAGTCATAACGTGTAACAAAGGTGGTAGTGGGAGGGGGAGTTATCAAGGGGGAAGCGCCAAGCCATTACGACTATATAGCACTGGGAAGGGGTCAGGATAAGAATTTGGGATGGGACGGGCGGAAGGAATGGTGCCCAACCACTTGGACGGTAGGGGATTGAACGCCAACCTGCATAAAGCAAGACCATCGCTCTACCGTCCAGCCCAAGTAGTTGGGGAGGTGGTAATGGGAGACCTGGAGGCAACTACACAACCACCCCGGCAACATTACTATTGAATCAGATATGAAAAAAAACATTGTGAGTTGATATGATACTAACACCAGAGACACACTAACACGGGCTGTATACGGCAGCATTACATGAAGCGGGAAACATTAGAAAGGTATTTAAAACCTAAATAAGGAGGCTGTTCAATATGTCGCCGCCCCTGTTTGACCAAGAGTAGTCCAATATGTAGTCTTGGTCTAAGGGGAAACAATTGTTTAAGAGGAAAACCAATAATTACACGAAGCTTTCACATCACTCTGAGGCTGCTGCTAAGCTGACTATCCTGCCGCTGGTACCCTGAGCTGACTATCACGCCGCTGGTACCCTGAGCTGACTATCCTGCCGCTGGTACCCTGAGCTGACTATCACGCCGCTGGTACCCTGAGCTGACTATCCTGCCGCTGGTACCCTGAGCTGACTATCACGCCGCTGGTAGCCTGAGCTGACTATCCTGCCGCTGGTACCCTGAGCTGACTATCAAGCCGCTGGTACCCTGAGGTGACTATCCTGCCGCTGGTACCCTGAGCTGACTATCCTGCCGCTGGTACCATGAGGTGACTATCCTGCCGCTGGTACCCTGAGCTGACTATCCTGCCGCTGGTACCATGAGCTGACTATCCCGCCGCTGGTACCCTGAGCTGACTATCCTGCCGCTGGTACCCTGAGCTGACTATCCTGCCGCTGGTACTCTGAGCTGACTATCCCGCCGCTGGTAACATGAGGTGACTATCCTGCCGCTGGTACCCTGAGCTGACTATCCTGCCGCTGGTACCCTGAGCTGACTATCACGCCGCTGGTAGCCTGAGCTGACTATCCTGCCGCTGGTACCCTGAGCTGACTATCACGCCGCTGGTACCCTGAGGTGACTATCCTGCCGCTGGTACCCTGAGCTGACTATCCTGCCGCTGGTACCATGAGGTGACTATCCTGCCGCTGGTACCCTGAGCTGACTATCCTGCCGCTGGTACCATGAGCTGACTATCCCGCCGCTGGTACCCTGAGCTGACTATCCTGCCGCTGGTACCCTGAGCTGACTATCCTGCCGCTGGTACTCTGAGCTGACTATCCCGCCGCTGGTAACATGAGGTGACTATCCTGCCGCTGGTACCCTGAGCTGACTATCCTGCCGCTGGTACCATGAGCTGACTATCCCGCCGCTGGTACCCTGAGCTGACTATCCTGCCGCTGGTACCATGAGCTGACTATCCCGCCGCTGGTACCCTGAGCTTACTATCCCGCCGCTGGTACCCTGAGCTGACTATCCTGCCGCTGGTACCCTGAGCTGACTATCCTGCCCCTGGTACCCTGAGCTGACTATCACGCCGCTGGTACCCTGAGCTGACTATCCCGCCGCTGGTACCCTGAGCTGACTATCCTGCCGCTGGTACCCTGAGCTGACTATCCTGCCGCTGGTACCCTGAGCTGACTATCCTGCCGCTGGTACCCTGAGCTGACTATCCTGCCGCTGGTACCCTGAGCTGACAATCCTGCCGCTGGTACCCTGAGCTGACTATCCTGCCGCTGGTACCCTGAGCTGACTATCCTGCCGCTGGTACCCTGAGCTGACTATCCTGCCGCTGGTACCCTGAGCTGACTATCCTGCCGCTGGTACCCTGAGCTGACTATCCTGCCGCTGGTACCCTGAGCTGACTATCCTGCCGCTGGTACCCTGAGCTGACTATCCTGCCGCTGGTACCCTGAGCTGACTATCCTGCCGCTGGTACCCTGAGCTGACTATCCCGCCGCTGGTACCCTGAGCTGACTATCACGCCGCTGGTACCCTGAGCTGACTATCACGCCGCTGGTACCCTGAGCTGACTATCCTGCCGCTGGTACCCTGAGCTGACTATCCTGCCGCTGGTACCCTGAGCTGACTATCCTGCCGCTGGTACCCTGAGCTGACTATCACGCCGCTGGTACCCTGAGCTGACTATCCCGTCGCTGGTACCCTGAGCTGACTATCAAGCCGCTGGTACCCTGAGCTGACTATCCTGCCGCTGGTACCCTGAGCTGACTATCCCGCCGCTGGTACCCTGAGCTGACTATCACGCCGCTGGTACCCTGAGCTGACAATCCCGCCGCTGGTACCCTGAGCTGACTATCCTGCCGCTGGTACCCTGAGCTGACTATCCTGCCGCTGGTACCCTGAGCTGACTATCACGCCGCTGGTACCCTGAGCTGACTATCAAGCCGCTGGTACCCTGAGCTGACTATCCCGTCGCTGGTACCCTGAGCTGACTATCCTGCCGCTGGTACCCTGAGCTGACTATCCCGCCGCTGGTACCCTGAGCTGACTATCCTGCCCCTGGTACCCTGAGCTGACTATCCCGCCGCTGGTACCCTGAGCTGACTATCCTGCCGCTGGTACCCTGAGCTGACTATCCCGCCGCTGGTACCCTGAGCTGACTATCCTGCCCCTGGTACCCTGAGCTGACTATCCCGCCGCTGGTACCCTGAGCTGACTATCACGCCGCTGGTACCCTGAGCTGACTATCACGCCGCTGGTACCCTGAGCTGACTATCCCGCCGCTGGTACCCTGAGCTGACTATCCCGCCGCTGGTACCCTGAGCTGACTATCACGCCGCTGGTACCCTGAGCTGACTATCACGCCGCTGGTACCCTGAGCTGACTATCACGCCGCTGGTACCCTGAGCTGACTATCCCGCCGCTGGTACCATGAGCTGACTATCCTGCCGCTGGTACCCTGAGCTGACTATCACGCCGCTGGTACCATGAGCTGACTATCCTGCCGCTGGTACCCTGAGCTGACTATCCCGCCGCTGGTACCATGAGCTGACTATCCTGCCGCTGGTACCCTGAGCTGACTATCACGCCGCTGGTACCATGAGCTGACTATCCTGCCGCTGGTACCCTGAGCTGACTATCCCGCCGCTGGTACCATGAGCTGACTATCCCGCCGCTGGTACCCTGAGCTGACTATCACGCCGCTGGTACCATGAGTTGACTATCCTGCCGCTGGTACCCTGAGCTGACTATCCTGCCGCTGGTACCCTGAGCTGACTATCCCGCCGCTGGTACCCTGAGCTGACTATCCTGCCGCTGGTACCCTGAGCTGACTATCCCGCCGCTGGTACCCTGAGCTGACTATCCTGCCGCTGGTACCCTGAGCTGACTATCACGCCGCTGGTACCCTGAGCTGACTATCACGCCGCTGGTACCCTGAGCTGACTATCCTGCCGCTGGTACCATGAGCTGACTATCCTGCCGCTGGTACCCTGAGCTGACTATCCTGCCGCTGGTACCCTGAGCTGACTATCCCGCCGCTGGTACCCTGAGCTGACTATCCTGCCGCTGGTACCCTGAGCTGACTATCCCGCCGCTGGTACCCTGAGCTGACTATCACGCCGCTGGTACCCTGAGCTGACTATCCTGCCGCTGGTACCCTGAGCTGACTATCCTGCCGCTGGTACCCTGAGCTGACTATCCTGCCGCTGGTACCCTGAGCTGACTATCCTGCCGCTGGTACCCTGAGCTGACTATCCCGCCGCTGGTACCCTGAGCTGACTAACCCGCCGCTGGTACCCTGAGCTGACTATCCCGCCGCTGGTACCATGAGCTGACTATCCCGCCGCTGGTACCCTGAGCTGACTATCCTGCCGCTGGTACCCTGAGCTGACTATCCCGCCGCTAGTACCATGAGCTGACTATCCCGCCGCTGGTACCCTGAACTGACTATCCTGCCGCTGGTACCCTGAGCTGACTATCCCGCCGCTAGTACCATGAGCTGACTATCCCGCCGCTGGTACCCTGAGCTGACTATCCCGCCGCTGGTACCCTGAGCTGACTATCCTGCCGCTGGTACCCTGAGCTGACTATCCTGCCCCTAGTACCCTGAGCTGACTATCCTGCCGCTGGTATCATGAGCTGACTATCCTGCCGCTGGTACCATGAGCTGACTATCCTGCCGCTGGTACCCTGAGCTGACTATCCTGCCGCTGGTACCCTGAGCTGACTATCCTGCCGCTGGTACCCTGAGCTGACTATCCTGCCGCTGGTACCCTGAGCTGACAATCCCGCCGCTGGTACCCTGAGCTGACTATCCTGCCCCTGGTACCCTGAGCTGACTATCCCGCCGCTGGTACCCTGAGCTGACTATCACGCCGCTGGTACCCTGAGCTGACTATCACGCCGCTGGTACCCTGAGCTGACTATCCCGCCGCTGGTACCCTGAGCTGACTATCCCGCCGCTGGTACCCTGAGCTGACTATCACGCCGCTGGTACCCTGAGCTGACTATCACGCCGCTGGTACCCTGAGCTGACTATCACGCCGCTGGTACCCTGAGCTGACTATCCCGCCGCTGGTACCATGAGCTGACTATCCTGCCGCTGGTACCCTGAGCTGACTATCACGCCGCTGGTACCATGAGCTGACTATCCTGCCGCTGGTACCCTGAGCTGACTATCCCGCCGCTGGTACCATGAGCTGACTATCCTGCCGCTGGTACCCTGAGCTGACTATCACGCCGCTGGTACCATGAGCTGACTATCCTGCCGCTGGTACCCTGAGCTGACTATCCCGCCGCTGGTACCATGAGCTGACTATCCCGCCGCTGGTACCCTGAGCTGACTATCACGCCGCTGGTACCATGAGCTGACTATCCTGCCGCTGGTACCCTGAGCTGACTATCCTGCCGCTGGTACCCTGAGCTGACTATCCCGCCGCTGGTACCCTGAGCTGACTATCCCGCCGCTGGTACCCTGAGCTGACTATCACGCCGCTGGTACCATGAGTTGACTATCCTGCCGCTGTACCCTGAGCTGACTATCCTCCCGCTGGTACCCTGAGCTGACTATCCCGCCGCTGGTACCCTGAGCTGACTATCCTGCCGCTGGTACCCTGAGCTGACTATCCCGCCGCTGGTACCCTGAGCTGACTATCCTGCCGCTGGTACCCTGAGCTGACTATCACGCGCGCTGGTACCCTGAGCTGACTATCACGCCGCTGGTACCCTGAGCTGACTATCCTGCCGCTGGTACCATGAGCTGACTATCCTGCCGCTGGTACCCTGAGCTGACTATCCTGCCGCTGGTACCCTGAGCTGACTATCCCGCCGCTGGTACCCTGAGCTGACTATCCTGCCGCTGGTACCCTGAGCTGACTATCCCGCCGCTGGTACCCTGAGCTGACTATCACGCCGCTGGTACCCTGAGCTGACTATCCTGCCGCTGGTACCCTGAGCTGACTATCCTGCCGCTGGTACCCTGAGCTGACTATCCTGCCGCTGGTACCCTGAGCTGACTATCCTGCCGCTGGTACCCTGAGCTGACTATCCCGCCGCTGGTACCCTGAGCTGACTAACCCGCCGCTGGTACCCTGAGCTGACTATCCCGCCGCTGGTACCATGAGCTGACTATCCCGCCGCTGGTACCCTGAGCTGACTATCCTGCCGCTGGTACCATGAGCTGACTATCCCGCCGCTGGTACCCTGAGCTGACTATCCTGCCGCTGGTACCCTGAGCTGACTATCCCGCCGCTAGTACCATGAGCTGACTATCCCGCCGCTGGTACCCTGAACTGACTATCCTGCCGCTGGTACCCTGAGCTGACTATCCCGCCGCTAGTACCATGAGCTGACTATCCCGCCGCTGGTACCCTGAGCTGACTATCCCGCCGCTGGTACCCTGAGCTGACTATCCTGCCGCTGGTACCCTGAGCTGACTATCCTGCCCCTAGTACCCTGAGCTGACTATCCTGCCGCTGGTATCATGAGCTGACTATCCTGCCGCTGGTACCATGAGCTGACTATCCTGCCGCTGGTACCCTGAGCTGACTATCCTGCCGCTGGTACCCTGAGCTGACTATCCTGCCCCTGGTACCCTGAGCTGACTATCCTGCCCCTGGTACCCTGAGCTGACTATCCTGCCGCTGGTACCATGAGCTGACTATCCCGCCGCTGGTACCATGAGCTGACTATCCCGCCGCTGGTACCCTGAGCTGACTATCCTGCCGCTGGTACCATGAGCTGACTATCCCGCCGCTGGTAACATGAGGTGACTATCCCGCCGCTAGTACCATGAGCTGACTATCCCGCCGCTAGTACCCTGAGCTGACTATCCCGCCGCTGGTACCCTGAGCTGACTATCCTGCCGCTGGTACCCTGAGCTGACTATCCTGCCCCTGGTATCATGAGCTGACTATCCTGCCGCTGGTACCATGAGCTGACTATCCTGCCGCTGGAACCCTGAGCTGACTATCCTGCCGCTGGTACCATGAGCTGACTATCCTGCCGCTGGTACCATGAGCAGGACACCTCCCCAGCGCCCCCCCCCCCCTCCACAAAAGGTCTCAATCAGACCTCAGCAGGAATTTTTAGATTGCAATTTCGCCTAATGTGTACACACACCTTATAATTTACAATACCAGTTGGTAACAACTTTTGGCACGGCAACAGCTAAGTAATTACAATATATACAACATAATGCACAAGGACATCGCCTTAGCGTGGTGTATCAAAGAGGAAACTAACTGGAGCCAAAAGGGTGGGGTGGGGATTCGAACCAGCAGCAACCCAGCCAAGCGAATACCTTAAACCAGTGAACATAATTTAACACAGTTCTTGTTCCTGGTTATCTTACTTTCTGATTACTTACGCCTCCAAAGTATAGAAAATGGTTATTACTTCCCCCTCATGCTTTGCTTCAGCAGCCTGTCTTCCTATCAAGAACGTCGCCTTTACGCCCGTATGCGTTTCGCAAGGCCCAAAATAGTCGTACTTGAAAATGAAAGCGGCTGGTGAAAGTGACGTATTTTCCCGTTTTCTATTTTGGGTCCTCTGGTAGGTTAGGAGAGGGACTCTTTAAATTGACCGTTTTCTTGACGTTGGGAAATCTTAGGAGGACGAGCTAGCTTCACACAGCTTAGGGAAGATATCTTGAAGGTACTTGAAGGCTGCCGACTATAGTGCTGAGACATCTCATTCTCAGCTCTGAGACGTCTTGAGCAGAGACACATCTTAGCCTCAGCTCTGAGACGTCTTGAGCTGAGAAACATCTTAGCCTCAGCTCTGAGACGTCTTGAGCTGAGAAACATCTTAGCCTCAGCTCTGAGACGTCTTGAGCTGAGAAACTTCTTAGCCTCAGCTCTGAGACGTCTTGAGCTGAGAAACTTCTTAGCCTCAGCTCTGAGACGTCTTGAGCTGAGACACATCTTAGCCTCAGCTCTGAGACGTCTTGAGCTGAGACACATGCCCGAAATGCTCTTTGTACTTGAGGCTTTATTAAAGATGCAGTTTATGTAACAACTGTTCAACCACTACACCGTGTTCACCTGCATGATTTTTAGATAATTATTATTATTATTATTATTATTAATTTGCCATCCACACTTTCGTGGAAATAAATATTCCATTCACCTGGGCTCAAGGAGACTCGAACCCCGGACCCCATGTGGAAAAAATATAATCAGCTTCTGCCTCACACACACGTAGGGTCCGGGGTTCGAGTCTCCTTGAGCCAAGGTGAATGGAATGTTTATTTCCACGAAAGTGTGTATGGCAATTTAATAATAATATTAATTTAAATTATTTATTATTATTATTATTATTGTTGATCTTTATCAACATATTATTATTATTATTGTTGATCTCTGGTCACGGTAAAATCTCTAGTAAGAGATTCGGTCTGCTCCATCATCACCTATTCTACCCATACCACGTCTATATATTCAAGTACTGCAGCAGCAGCAACAACAACAACAACAACTACTACTTCCAGACGTCTAGACAGTACTACCAGTCTCCCCCTTCACCACTGCCCGTCACCCTCCTCGCACCTGGCAACGCCCTGGGAGCTCACGCCATCCGAAACAAGCAGTTTAAGAGCCGGTTAATAGTTAAAGAAGGCACCAGCGCCATCTGCACATTATATATATATATATATATATATATATATATATATATATATATATATATATATATATATATATATATATATATATATATATATATGTGTGTATATCACGAAAATAAACACGTGATTAAGAATGTGACAATGTCAGACCACGGAGGAAAAATGAAACAGGAAATTTCCTTAAGTACTTTCGTATATTAAATACATCTTCAGAAGGTGACCTTCTGAAGATGTATGTCGTACCTAGTAGCCAGAACTCACTTCTCAGCCTACTATGCAAGGCCCGATTTGCCTAATAAACCAAGTTTTCCTGAATTAATAGATTTTCTCTAATTTTTTTCTTATGAAATGATAAAGCTACCCATTTCATTATGTATGAGGTCATTTTTTTTCATTTGAGTTAAAATTAACGTAGATATATGACCGAACCTAACCAACCCTACCTAACCTAACCTAACCTATCTTTATAGGTTAGGTTAGGTTAGGTAGCCGAAAAAGTTAGGTTAGGTTAGGTTAGGTAGGTTAGGTAGTCGAAAAACAATTATTTCATGAAAACTAGGCTTATTAGGCAAATCGGGCCTTGCATAGTAGGCTGAGAAGTGCGTTCTGGCTACTAGGTACGACATATATATATATATATATATATATATATATATATATATATACCCATTTGTAACCCATATGTAACTCCTTTTTTGTAACAAAGTTCAAATAAAGTAAATATATATGTGTACATACAAAAGAATGGGGGTGGTAGGAGAAGATAATATTAGTGTTCAGTGAGAAACCACAAGGTCTCCTCTGAATACATTTTATTTTCTTCTCCGAGGCTATGGGTCCCCACATTGGCACCAGAGGTGGTACCCTCACAAACTTTTACACACTTACACACACACACACACACACACACACACACACACACACACACACACACACACACACACACACACACAGCATATACCGTACCTGGATCACTATATACAATATATGCAGCATATACTGTACCTGCATCACTACATACAATATATGCAGCATATACTGTACCGGCATCACTATATACAATATATGCAGCATATACTGTACATGCATCACCATACACGTGCGAACCATAATCAATTACTGTATGCTCTTTTCAACACCTTTCAGCATTTGCACAATACCATGTATACTTATGTACAGTACTGAATATTATTATGTTTAAAATATGCTCTAGTAATACTGTGCACATCTTTCTGTCAATGCAAGTGTCTTTCCATTTATAGCCTTTATAATTTATATCTGATACACCATGTACAGTATACCCATTACATCATTCTTGGAGCCCAGCCCCATATTACCCTTCACACTGTCAATGATAATGATTCTAACATCTTGGAATCATATCAATCTCTCCAAATATCCCTAGCAATTTTTTTCTGCCCTGTCATATCAATTACTACAGCCAGTTTAGCCCTTTCAAACTTAAACTTAAAAAAAATCAACATGAAATGTTCCCAGGAGATCATACCTTACCCTATGAGAGAAATATACACAATTTCTGGCCTCTTACTGATAAATTTAATTTCAACATTCTTATGTAATACAAACTAAAATAAGCACCCAAAGCTTTCAGTATTCCATCAAAGATCCTATAATATGTCCCTTCCACTTGCAATTCATGCTACATTACTAACTTATCTATACAGTATGATATTAATGGGATTTATGGCAGGGTTCACCTACCTACCTGAAATCCATCATTGCCCAGGAAAAGACAAACCATTATAAGAATTTTAAATATTTCTCTCACCAAACAGTATTGTTTCAAATTTCTAAACATACTAAGTATATACAGTACACCCAGGTTGCATAAATTCTCCTGTACGTCTCTACATGTACAAGATCCTGAATTGTAGTACTGTACTAACTCTGATGACAAACTATCAAGAGCGATGCAACAGAACTAATGTACATATCCTTCAGGGGAAAAAAGTATACTTTTTCAATCTCTCTCACACACTCACTCACTCATGAGAGTGAGCGAGTGAGGTTGAGTGAGTGAGCAAGTTTACTTTAACTCAACCTATGAGAAACTCCCATGCAAATAAACACAAAGTAAATAAAATAGCCTCCTAAATGAAAGAGTTATCCAACACTCAATACTCAGTAAAAAAAAAATCATATATATATATTACATAAACAGTACTGCATACAGTATTCTATACTATTGCCTTAATTAACAACCTCTCTTCCTCTGTGGAACCGATGAAAGAGCATCAGAGGTCCCACACTATCTCATTGCCTGGGAGAGGACTGGAGTTCTGGTTGGTTAAATACCCCAGAATTCCTACCTCTATGGCTTTGAAGTATGGTGTAGTGGATACAGCATGCAACTGCCACCTTGTTGGCCAGTGTTCGAGTCCCCTGGTGGGTTGAGTGTCTAAAAAGTTATAAACTTCAGCTACTGGAATAGGGTAGTCTGTGCATATATATATATATATATATATATATATATATATATATATATATATATATTAAATATATATATATATATATATATATATATATATAAAATCTGCTAGTTCCTATTTCCTCTCTTCTAAGACTTCTCGTTTAATGACACTTTTCAGAAATCTTTTTGATAGTCCAAGATTACGTTCAGTATTGTACTGATTGCAAGCTTAGCAAGTGCATCAGCATTATCATGCTCTTGCAGCCTGCAGTGCGAGATGGGCGCCACAACAGTTTGACTTGACCCCTCCCTCCCCCTCCCCCTCATTAAGTATGCATTCCTACGCGTGTGCATGCATACCTGTCCGGGTGCGGATGCATGCACGTTATAATCTGATTGTAAGCTGACTTTAAACCTGGTAATAAGGAAAGGGAGACTGAAATCATTATAAGTTGTCTACTGTGGTGTTTTCAATCACTGTGAGCGCAACAAGGATAGATAGCCGACAGTTCAAGCGGCGTGGGTTATGTGCCCCGTCACTGGCTTACATTCTCTCTAGTAAGAATGGCTTTCAGTCATTTCTTTCATTCTCTCTACAGTCTTGTTTTCATTCTCTCTACATTCTCTACCGTCGGGCTGATGAACAGACGTCACTCCCTCATCACTTGTAAAGCTTATAGTGAAGTTTTAGATCTTGTTGAGTTTTGATTTTAATGTGGCATTTATTAGTATATTGATCATGATGGGGGCTTAATTCTCCTCCTTAAGGGGTGCCTCGGTTCATAAATTTATTTCCACTGTTTAGCTTTGGAGGACTTCCTTGGAGGTCTTTAGTCTTGGAGGACTTCCGGTTGGCACAACCATCTCGTATCCACTGTAACAAGTTACCACCTATACATCCACTGTAGGTCATTCATACAGAGCGTCGTCCCTGTTGGCAATATCAAAGGCATTTTTCAATTAAGGAAATGTTGTGTACTAAATGCCTTCTGTGTCTCCACGAGCGCTGAAAAAGGTTGTGAAACAGTTGTTATACACACTTTTTTACGTGTAGGGACACCACTGATATCACCCGACACGTGTTCTTTAATTCTACTGAGCACCATTCTACTGAGCACCATTCTACTGAGCACCATTCTACTGAGCACCATTCTACTGAGCACCATTCTCTCAAAGGTTTTTACACCGGAAGGTACTAATAGCCTAGCCTTCTCTATCATTTTTTTGAGATGTATCTTATTGTCTCAATAAACTTGAAACTGGTTTTGTACGTGAAATTGGTCATGGATGGAAAGCACGAGACTGGCTAGGCTGTGTAGCTGGTACTGCGAGACTGGTAGTCCATTAGATAGGAAGCTGTCTAGTGAGAATTTGTATTAAACAATTTTAATGGTGGATGTTTCTACCGGGGGGATGGGGTGGGGGTGGGGGTGGGGGTGGGGTGGGGGGGGGTTGAAGCCAGTCGACGGTGATTCCAGGGCAGGAAATGTTCACCAGCCCGTTGTGAGTGCTGACGGCCCAATTTGGGGGAAGGATGTTAAGGTAAATGTTTATAGGTTAAAGGTGATGTGGAGGCGGTGATGAAGTTGGTTGGTGGGAGGGGGTGTGGAGGTGACCGCTGGAGGTGGGGGGGTGGAGCCCCCCACCTCCAGCGGGGGGGAGGGGGTAGGGTAGGAAGGTTAACCAGGATAAGTATACACGGTTGAGCGGCGACACCCGGTCTCTCCATCATTCACTCCGTAAACAACCCAACCACTTAACCTAACCAGGAACGTACCCAAGCCGCCCCTCTAACTAATCGAGTCCAAGGCATAGAAATGAAAAACAAATTGAGCCGTTCATTTTCAGAGTAGGTTGCATCTGTTACGTTAGTGACCGGGTCGTAGAGTGGTCACGACCTGTGAGAGAGGGAGGGAGAGGGCGGCGTTGCCTCGTAACACCTGCTGGTATCACCCATATCTGAGGTCACAGCGGATACAAACAAATACTCTAACCTGTGACAAAATACGGCACACTCTACACTACATTTCCCTCCACAACTTGCAAACTATAATAACAGTTATAATAAAACCTTTCTTGATCAATATATTTATCTTTAATAATGATAGTCGAACGACTGGATAATATGCAAATGTCGCTAATCTTCTGGACATTACTGCCTCCCACCATGACATTCATATCGACCTAATACAAGGCTGACCCGGTAATGTTATAGTTGGGATGCCTCTGTGACCTCCCCCCAGCACCGCGCCCACGCTAGCTAGCACCGTACTTGGTGTCATGTAGGTAAGTTCCAGGCACTTAGTTATGGTGGAAACGAGGAACTTGGACGGAACACAGGGTACAGGACACAGTCAGACCTACTCATAGAAGGAAAGCAACGTGTAACAGATCTGGGAATTATGATGTCTGACGACCTGACATTTATTATACATAACCGAGCATATATAGCGGCGGCCAGGATAATGATAGGATGGATCATGAGAACGTTCAAATCCAGAGATTCCACAGCAATGCTAATACTATTTAAATCACTGGTGCTGTCCCGTCTTGAGTATTGCTTGAGAGGGAATACAGTGAACATATACTGCAAGCATAGAAACGATAAAATATCTAAATTATTGGGACCGTCTCAAAGCTCTCAAAATGTACTTTTTGGAAAGGAAACGACAAAGGTATCAAATAATATATACACGGAAGATACTGGAGGGCCAGGTCCCAAATTTGCACAGTAGAATAACAACATACTGGAGCGAAAGATACAGAAGGAAATGAAGAATAGAACCATTAAGGAGTAGAGGTGCCATAGGCACAGTCAGAGAGCACTGTCTGAACATCAGGGGTTCACGGCTGTTCAACACCCTCCCAGTAAGCATTAGAAATATGGCCGGAACAAAGGTGGATGTCTTCAAGAGGCAATTACCTAAGTACCTGGAACTTACCACCGTTAACATCAGGTTATTTTTCGTTGGCCGATCGAATAATATTAATATCGGCTATAGTTTTTCAAGTAACATTTACAGAGTCAATTTAACAGTAGACTCCGATTCTCTCCCCCCAATAATCAGGATGAAATTCCAGGACGGCCCCCTGCAACTGTTTAGTCCTCTTAACTACTGTCACTTGCACCTGTTCCGTCTTCACCAGCCTCCTCCTTGCTGTTTTACTGTCAAAAGGAGAAAAGAAACCCGTCATCTGAGACGGGTCTGACACGTACTGAAGCACCGAGGAGACAGAGATCAGGATCTCTTCATCCAATAATATCACCTCGAGAGTGACTCTCACGCTCGGATTGGCCAATGTCTTTAATCCACGACAGTCACACCAATCATTAAAAGGTGAAGGGAAGACGACGTTTCGGTCCGTAGTGGACCATTCTCAAGTCGATTGTCTTGTCACAATCGACTTGAGAATGGTCCAGGACGGACCGAAACGCCGTCGTCCCTTCACCTTCTAGTGTGTGGTCTGGTCAACATACTTTAGCCACATTATTGTGACTCCTCGCCTGTACACCAATCATTATGTCACTCCATCACTGACTGGCTGGGAAGGCCACAAGGACGAGGGAGGCTTATGGAGTCAGCTCTGGGAATAACACTAACATGACACCAGGACATGACAGATCTCCCAACATGTTAACGAACCCTTGTATGTTAAGACAGTGTTGGGACGGGCGTAAGACCCTCAAGAGCCCGGGTATTCACACATGGCTACGACCCACGGCATCATAAACTACCTGCTACACACCTACGGTTTTTTTTTAATATATAAAGTTTTATTTAAGACGATATGATGGAGGAGACGGACAGGTGGAGGGGACGGACAGGTGGAGGGGATGGACAGGTGGAGGGAACGGACAGAGACGGACAGGTGGAGGGGACGGACAGAATCAAATGATCCCCCCCCCCCCCCCCCAAGGAAGCAGCCGTAGCCGCTGTCTAACTCCCAGGTACCTATTTACTGCTAGGTGAACAGGTACATCAGGGTGAAAGAAACCCTGCCCATATTTTTTTTTTCCGCCTCGGCCCAGGTTCGAACCCGGGGCGCTTACGATTATGACCCCAAAGCGCTGTCCACTCCGCCGCGAGGCCCCCCGCAGGGTGGGGGGGGGGATGGTGCCTCGCGGCTGTCTTGATCTACTATAGCCACCTTGGGCTAGGCGGTAGGGCGACGGTCTCCCTTCATGCAGGTCGGCGTTCAATCCCCGACCGTCCAAGTGGTTGGGCACCATTCCTTCCCCCCCGTCCCATCCCAATTCCTTTCCCAGTGTTATATAGTCGTAATGGCTGTGCGTTTCCCCCTGATAATTCCTTCCCTGGTGCACAACCAGGTCAGTCGCCACACGGGCTCGGCAGTGTAGCCGGGCACGATGGTGTCTCAAACGTATACAACATACCTGGAACATACCTGCAGAGGGTTTCGGGAGTTCTTCTACAGCCTGGCCTGAGGCCAGGCTCCGACTCGATACTTAAAAGCACCATTGATATTAAATGCCATACATACATACATGCATGCATGCATGCATACATACATACATACATACATACATACATACATACATACATACATTACATACATACATACATACATACATACATACATACATACATACATATATAGGCACACACTGCTTTAAAGACGAGATGAATGTGTTTCAAACCGTCGACAAGAGGGTGAAAACAATCCAGCCGGAAAACACAACAAAATACATGGCCTAGATGGTAGAGCGAAGGTGCCGCTCCCATTTTGCGAGTCTGCGTTCAATCCCCCGACCATCCGTGCAACGCTTTGACCACATTAATCCCTTCCTTCGTACTATCCTAACTCCTTATCCTCACATGCCTTCCAAGTGCTATATACAGTCGTAAGAGCTTGTGTTTTCTCCTCATAATTAACACACCTCACCTTTCACAAGCAGGTAACATATATTAACACAAGAGGTGAACATGGCATCACTTAAATTGAAAGGAGGGAGATTTCTGACAATTTTTTTAAATACATAAAAAGTAAGAAAATGTGTAGTTAGTGTCCGCCTCTCAGTCATCCACCTGGCTAACAGTGCCCGCCCCTCAGTCATCCACCTGGTTAACAGTGTCCGCCCCTCAGTCATCCACCTGGTTAACAGTGTCCGCCCCTCAGTCATCCACCTGGTTAACAGTCCACCTCTCAGTCATCCACCTGGTTAACAGTGTCCGCCTCTCAGTCATCCACCTGGTTAACAGTGTCCGCCCCTCAGTCATCCACCTGGTTAACAGTGTCCGCCCCTCAGTCATCCACCTGGTTAACAGTGCCCGCCCCTCAGTCATCCACCTGGTTAACAGTGCCCGCCCCTCAGTCATCCACCTGGTTAACAGTGTCCGCCCCTCAGTCATCCACCTGGTTAACAGTGTCCGCCCCTCAGTCATCCACCTGGTTAACAGTGTCCGCCCCTCAGTCATCCACCTGGTTAACAGTGTCCGCCCCTCAGTCATCCACCTGGTTAACAGTGTCCGCCTCTCAGTCATCCACCTGGCTAACAGTGTCCGCCCCTCAGTCATCCACCTGGTTAACAGTGTCCGACCCTCAGTCATCCACCTGGCTAACAGTGCCCGCCCCTCAGTCATCCACCTGGTTAACAGTGTCCGCCCCTCAGTCATCCACCTGGTTAACAGTGCCCGCCCCTCAGTCATCCACCTGGTTAACAGTGCCCGCCCCTCAGTCATCCACCTGGCTAACAGTGCCCGCCCCTCAGTCATCCACCTGGCTAACAGTGCCCGCCCCTCAGTCATCCACCTGGTTAACAGTGCCCGCCCCTCACTCATCCACCTGGCTAACAGTGTCCGCCCCTCACTCATCCACCTGGCTAACAGTGCCCGCCCGGGCCGCCTTCGTCCCTGTACTATAATGACCGGCCAACACCTTGACGTATTACAGGTCCGCCGCTTGTGGGTCCTTGTGAGGCGTGTAGCGTCGCGGCCCCAACACCCCGCTGTAATTACCTGTGTGTGGAGGGAACGGCGCACCAGTGTGGAGGGAACGGGGCGCCAGTGTGGAGGGAACGGGGCGCCAGTGTGGAGGGAACGGGGCACCTGTGTGGTGGGAACGGGGCACCTGTGTGGTAGGGAACGGGGCCACCTGTGTGGAGGGAACGGGCACCTGTGTGGATGGGAACGGGGCACCCTGTGTGGAGGGAACGGGGCACCTGTGTGGAGGGAACGGGGCACCTGTGTGGAGGGAACGGGGCACCTGTGTGGAGGGAACGGGGCACCTGTGTGGTGGGAACGGGGCACCTGTGTGGTGGGAACGGGGCACCTGTGTGGAGGGAACGGGGCACCTGTGTGGTGGGAACGGGGCACCTGTGTGGAGGGAACGGGGCACCTGTGTGGAGGGAACGGGGCACCTGTGTGGAGGGAACGGGGCACCTGTGTGGAGGAACGGGGCACCTGTGTGGTGGGAACGGGGCACCTGTGTGGTAGGGAACGGGCACCTGTGTGGAGGGAACGGGGCACCTGTGTGGTGGGAACGGGGCACCTGTGTGGTGGGAACGGGGACATGTGTGGAGGGAACGGGGCACCTGTGTGGTAGGGAACGGGGCACCTGTGTGGAAGGGAACGGGGCACCTGTGTGGAGGGAACGGGGCACCTGTGTGGAGGGAACGAGGGCACCTGTGTGGAGGGAACGGGGCACCTGTGTGGAGGGAACGGGGCAACTGTGTGGATGGAACGGGGCACCTGTGTGGTAGGGAACGGGGCACCTGTGTGGAGGGAACGGGGCACCTGTGTGGAGGGAACGGGGCACCTGTGTGGAGGGAACGGGGCACCTGTGTGAGGGAACGGGGCACCTGTGTGGAGGGAACGGGGCACCTGTGTGGAGGAACGGGGCACCTGTGTGGAGGGAACGGGGCACCTGTGTGGAGGGAACGGGGCACCTGTGTGGAGGGAACAGTTTCACCAGTGAGGAGGGAGAGGATACCAGGGTAAAGTAAAAAGTAAAGAAAAAGTAAAAAAAAAATAAAAAATGCATTAAATAGGATTTAGTTATAGATGCGTAGCACCGTAGATGCGTAGCACAGGCCCCGGAGCAGAGCGCGGTGTCACAGGCCCCGGAGCAGAGCGTGGTGTCACAGGCCCCGGAGCAGAGCGTGGTGTCACAGGCACCGGAGCAGAGCGCGGTCACAGGCCCCGGAGCAGGGCACAGTGTCACAGGCACCGGAGCAGGGCACAGTGTCGGGGGCGCCGCAGCAGAGTGCGGTCCCTGGCAGAGGGACACAAACAAAACATGGCCCCAAAATCTGTTGGTATTACAGATGGGCTACCTGTAAGCATGGGGAATCGGGAAGAATAAATGGAACATGTACACACGATCACCCTAGAAAGTGCAGAAACCTCCTCAATACAGGTAAATGTACCAAAAGCTGTGAATTCTTTCACCCAGAAATTTGCAAGAACTCTTTGGACAGGAAAGAGTGCTTCAATGCTGAATGTCCAGCTTTTCATATAAGAGGTACCAGGCGAATAAAACCGACAGACTACCACTATGAAAACAGCCACTACTCCATCGACCGGGATAATTTTTTAGCAAGAGGAGGAGGAGAAGAATGGCTAAAAATGACCAGACTCTACCACCAACTCGGTCAAATGCTAGAGAGGACGCAAACACAGTGGCCATCTTACCAGAGCTTCAGATATTAACACCAATTAAAGCATCCAGCACTTCCACTAACACGATAACATCATTTATATTTGCCAACATCCAGGGTATAAAAACACGCAAATCCAACAAAGTTCAGTTTATAGATGGTCTCCTTCATGAGGCAAATGCAGTGTTTGCAGCCCTAACGGAAACTCACACAAAGGACTACCTTGATGGTGAAATATGGATCTCAGAATACAATCTCTTCAGATGTGATAGGAAACACCGGCTTCAGGGTGGGGTCAGCCTCTACATCAAAGACACACTCATCTGTACTGAGCTGCTAAACACCTCAAATGATTTGGTGGAAGTGCTGATAGTCAAAATAGAGATCCTAAATGTAGTTGTTGTCCTTGTATATAAGTCACCGGAGGCAAACCCTCAGCAGTTTAAAGACCAACTAATGAAAATAGAGCACTGCTTGGAAAACCTCACAAATCCAGCTCCGAACATCATCCTGCTTGGGGACTTCAACCTACGGCACCTGAAATGGAAGCACCTGGCTAATACAGTAATATCAGAAAGAATACCAGGAAGTAGCCTAAATGAACAGGCACATGCAAATGACTTGCTACGGATGTGCGATAGGTTTGCCTTAAACCAGCAAATAGTAGAACCAACTAGGAAGGAGAACACGCAGGACCTCATTTTCACTAATAATGATGAGTTGATCGGGAACATAATGATTACAAATACCTGTTACTCAGATCACAACTTAATTGAAGTTCTGACAACTATGGGGAATGGACCTTCAAAACCAGTCCAGATTCCCGGTGGAGGAGATTTCAGCAAATTCAACTTCAATAATAAACGGATAAACTGGGAGCAAATAAACCAGGACTTCACAGAAATAAACTGGTTAGAACAGCTAGGAAATGCAAACCAGAACCAGTGCCTGGAAAAAATAAGCTCAGTAGCACTAGAAATATGTTCAAACCGCATACCCCTAAGAAAAAAGATTAAGAGATGCAGATTGGAACGGGAACGTCGTTCCCTATATAGGCGAAGAAAACGAATCGCGGAACAACTTGAGAGTCGCACCCTATCTCAAGAACGGCGAAGAAGGTTAGGTAGAGAAATAGAAACAATTGAACTCAAGCTACAAGAATCATACAAAACCCAGGAGAGGCAAAGAGAGCAAAAGGCCATCAGTGAAATAGAGAGAAATCCGAAATATTTTTTCTCCTATGCAAAATCAAGATCAAAAACCACATCTAGTATCGGGCCCCTGCGAAAGGGAGATGGAACTTTCACCGATGACAACAAAGAAATGAGCGAGTTACTGAGGAAGCAGTACGACTCTGTTTTCAGCGAGCCATTAAATGCACTAAAGATTGATAACCCAAATGAATTTTTCATGGATATGATATCAACATCAAATCATATATCAGACGTCGCCCTATCCCCACTAGATTTGAAGAAGCCATAAACAGTATGCCTATGCACTCTGCACCAGACCCGGATTCTTGGAACTCCATATTCATCAAGAAGCTGTAAAAAACACTATCGCAGGCCCTTCACATTCTGTGGAGACAAAGCCTAGATACTGGCGTTATACCTAACATACTAAAAACAGCAGAGATAGCACCACTCCATAAAGGAGGAAATAAGGCAGAGGCAAAAAATAACAGACCGATTGCACTAACATCGCACATCATACAAATCTTTGAGAGAGTGCTAAGAAGTAAGATCACAAAATACATGGAATCACAGCATCTCCATAACCCCGGACAACATGGTTTCAGAACAGGGCGCTCTTGCCTGTCGCAGTTGCTGGACCACTATGATATGGCATTAGATGCTATGGAAGACAAACAAAACGCTGATGTAATTTACACAGATTTCGCAAAAGCTTTTGATAAATGTGACCATGGTGTTATTGCACATAAAATGCGTTCAAAGGAATTACCGGGAAAATAGGCAGATGGATCTACAATTTCCTGACTAACAGAACCCAATGTGTAATAGTCAACAAAATAAAATCCAGCCCATCAACCGTGAAGAGCTCAGTCCCCCAGGGTACTGTGCTTGCTCCAGTACTTTTTCTCATCCTCATATCGGACATAGACAAGAATACAACCTATAGCACTGTATCATCCTTTGCAGATGACACTAGGATTTTCATGAGAGTTGGCAACATAGAGGACACGGCAAACCTCCAATCAAATGTAGATCAGGTCTTTCTATGGGCTACAGAAAATAATATGGTGTTTAACGAGGATAAGTTCCAGCTCATGCTCTACGGAAAAATTGAAAATATAAAAACAGAAACCACGTACAAAACTCAGGTAAATCATAACATAGAACGAAAAGGCAATGTAAAGGATCTGGGTGTACTCATGTCGGAAGACCTTACCTTTAAAGAACACAATAAAGTAGCCGTCACAACTGCAAGAAAAATGACAGGTTGGATAACAAGAACTTTTCACACTAGAGATGCTATACCGATGATGATACTTTTCAAAACGCTTGTGCTCTCTAGAGTGGAGTACTGCTGCACAATGACAGCCCCTTTCAAAGCTGGAGAAATTGCTGACCTACAGAGCGTGCAGAGATCCTTTACTGCTAGAATCCACTCAGTAAAACATATAAATTACTGGGACCGACTAAAGAGCCTAAATCTGTACTCCCTTGAGCGCAGGCGGGAGAGATACATAATAATTTACACGTGGAAAATAATTGAGGGGCTGGTCCCAAACCTGCACACAGAAATAACACCACATGAGACCAGAAGACATGGCAGGATGTGCAGAATACCCCCGTTGAAAAGCAGAGGTGCAACAGGTACTCTGAGAGAGAACTCTATCAACATCAGAGGCTCGAGACTGTTCAACACGCTTCCACTACACATAAGGGGCATAACTGGCCGACCCCTCACAGTGTTCAAGAGAGAAATGGATAAGCACCTCCAAAGGATAACTGATCAACCAGGCTGTGACTCATACGTCAGGCTGCGAGCAGCCGCGTCTAACAGCCTGGTTGATCAGTCCAGCAACCAGGAGGCCTGGTCGACGACCGGGCCGCGGGGACACTAAGCCCCGGAAGCACCTCAAGGTAGCCTCAAGGTAAGTAGGTAGCGTTAGCAGTAAGACATGTAAAGACGTGCAGCTTTACTTGTTCTTGTGCGGGCCCTAGTTCGAGTACAGCTCACACAGGCCGCGAAAAACTTTTCAGAAAACATTCCAAGTAGCGGCGTTTATCACTTTCAGGAGCGGGTGATCACTTTAGTGCTGGTGGTAGTAGAGGGAATAGTGGTGGTAGTGGAGGGAATAGTGGTGGTAGTGGAGGGAATAGTGGTAGTAGTGGCCACTATGTAGTGGTGGTGGTAGTAGTCATACCTGGATCTTACCTGGAGAGGGTCTCGGGAGTTCTTCTATTCCCCGAACCCCAGCCTGGAAATAGGCTCGACTTGTGATAACTTGGTCCACCAGGCTGTTGCTTGCAGCTGCCCGTAGGCCCACATATTCACTACAAACTGGTTGGTCCGGCACTTCTTGCAAGAACTTACCTAATTTGTTCTCGAAGAAGTTCACCTTTGTTCGAACAATATTTCTAACGCTTGCTGGGAGTGTGTTGAACAGCCGTGGACCTCTGATGTTCAGACAGTGTTCTCTGATTGTACCTCTGGCACCTCTACTCCTCGCTGGTTCTATTCTATTCTAGATGTACTCAGTGTATTAGTGGTAGTCGTCGGCGAGAGCGATAACGAGTTAAGAGTTAGGAACCCTTTGTAAGAGTCGGTGGAGGCTTAACACATACACCAACAAGGGCGCCATCCCACGCTAATTGGCGTGTTTACCTGGAAGCCCGGTCATTAACGCGTTCCCTTTCACGTGGGAGATGTGGGAGACGTCACTCCCTCACAATAGGGGACTCGGGATGACTGGCAACCGCAGCGGATCACAATTTAATGGCACTTCTTCACTTGTAGTGACTTGTGTTGTGTGAGCCTGATGTTGTTGTTGTTGTTGCCTCTAGCAGCGCCAGTGACCTCTGGTGTGACGCCACGATACCATCTTATATCTTGTATACCACGTATGTAAGACTATTCATGAAGTATGCAACTCCAGCATGGAGTCCATACCTTGTCAAGCATAAGACGAAGCTGGAGAAGGTGCAGTGATATGCCACTAGACTAGTTCGAAAACTAAGAGGTATGAGTTACGAGGAAAGGCTGCGTAAATTGTACCTCATATCGCTAGAAGATGGAAGAGTTCGGGGAGACATGATTGCCACATTCAAAATTCTCAGGGGAATTGACAGAAAAGAAAAAAACATTATTTAACGCGGGGGTCACACGCACAAGGGGACACAGGTGGAAACTGAGTACCCAAAAGCCACAGGGACATTAGAAAGAATTTTTTTCAGTGTCAGAGTAGTTAAGAAATGGAATGCATTAGGAAGTAATGTGGTGGAGGCTGACTCCATACACAGTTTCAAATGTAGATATGATAGAGCCCAGTAGGCTCAGGAATCTGTACACCAGTTGATTGACAGTTGAGAGGCAGGACCAAAGAGCCAGAGCTCAACCCCCGCAAGCACAAATAGGTGAGTACAACACGCACACAGTTAAATTATTACTCAAATGAAGAAGGTAAACAGGTGTGACACAGCACTAGACCTCACTCCCCTGTAGGCACTGTTAGGTAAGCGCTGGTAAGCAAGCACACACACCACTGATCAAGACAAATCACCCGTCACCCCGCACTTGCAACCCACCAGTCTGGGTGTGAGCAGACGCCAGGCCGGCCACACAGGGTGAGTCACCCTCCAGGGCTCTGTCAGTGTCACCCTCGCCTCACCCTGATGCACTCACCTACCAGTACTTCCCTAACACTATCTACAGGGGAGTGAAGTCTATATAGCGCTCCATGTCCTATACATGATGCATATAATAGGCTCATGAAATAAATGTGTCTCTAGGAGCAAGCTTCAACTGACTTGAGGTAAGATAACAGCTCTTGCTTGCAGTTTCACCAGGTACTTCAATCAACAGCCCTATTGAACCCTAATCTTAGTTTACTACCTTGTACCACCCTGCTGCGTTATAATGTAAGTATTCTGACGTCTGATTGTGACCTTGAAGATGTGGAGGAGGTGGCTCCCACAACTTCTGCTTCTCGTGCATTCCACTTGTTGACCACCCGTACAGGGTTCGAGGTTTTCCTTACATTCCTTCGGCTCATCTGCGGTCCCAGTTTCCACCGGTGTCCTCATGTCCCAAACTCTCACAAGTCAAGTCTGGCCTCGGGCCGGGTTTGGGGAGTAGAAGAACTCCCAGAACCCCATCAACAAGGTATGTCGTACTTGATCTCAGTTTGAAGAGGCTGTCCCTGTATATTTCCATCTGTATCTTGTATATTGTGATCATGTCCCCCCCCCCGTTTCTTCTATCCTGTACGGTTGTGAGATTTAATTTCATAAACTATCTTGATAGTTTAACCCTCTTGGCCTTGGCACCGCTCTTGTTGCCAACCTTTAAACTTCTTCAGTTTGAGGTTTATGTTTCACAAGATGTGGCTTCCATGCCGGTGCTGCACATTCCTGCATTGACCAAAAAAATGTTGTGTAGATTGCGATCTCGCGCGCGCGCGCGCGCGTGTGTGTACTCACCTAGTTGTGCTTGCGGGGGTTGAGCTCTGGCTCTTCGGGACCGCCTCTTAACTGTCAATCAACCAATTTTTTGTTCAAACCTCATCCCCCCCCCCCATGAAGCAGCCCGTAGCAACTGTCTAACTCCCAGGTACCTATTTTCTGCTAGGTAACAGCGGCACCAGGGTGAAAGAAACTCTGCCCATTGTTTCTCGCCGACGCCGGGAATCGAACCCCAGATCACAGGATTACTTGTACAGCGTGCTGTTCACTGATCCACCGGCCCCACCTTACAGCAAGGTGTGTAGATCTGTGTGTGTGTACTCACCTAGTTGTGCTTACAGGGGTTGAGCTTTGGTCCTTTGGTCCCGTCAATCAACTGGTTTACAGGTTCCCGAGCCTACTGGGCTCTATCATATCTACACTTAAACTGTGTATGGAGTCAGCCTCCACCACATTACTTCCTAATGCATTCCATTTGTCAACCACTCTGACACTAAAAAAGTTCTTTCTAATATCTCTATGGCTCATTTGGGCACTCAATTTCCACCTGTGTCCCCTAGTGTGTGTACTCCCCTTGTGTTAAATAGCCTGTCTTTATCTACCCTATCGATTCCTTTGAGAGTCTTGTATGTGGTGATCATGTCCCCCCTAACTCTTCTGTCTCCCAGTGACGTGAGGGTTAATTCCCGTAATCTCTCCTCGTAGCTCATACCCCTCAGTTCGGGTACTAGTCTGGTGGCAAACCTTTGAACCTTTTCCAGTTTAGTCTTATGCTTGACTAGATATGGACTCTATGCTGGACCGCATACTCCAGGATTGGTCTGACATACATGGTATACAAAGTTCTGAACGATTCCTTACACAAGTTTCTAAGGGCCGTTCTTATGTTGGCCAACCTGGCAATGTTGACCAAACCACACACTAGAAAGTGAAGGGACGACGACGTTTCGGTCCGTCCTGGACCATCGACTTGAGAATGGTTCAGGACGGATCGAAACGTCGTCGTCCCTTCACTTTCTAGTGTGTGGTTTGGTCAACATATTTCAGCCACGTTATTGTGACTCCTCGTTTACAACCTGGCAATGCCGCTGATGTTAGCCTCTTGATATGGGCTTCAGTGGACAGGTCTGGACTGATATCAACTCCAAAGTCTTTGGGGGGTTGTGTGTGTCTTAGTCTTACTGTCTGTCTGTCTATATGTACGTGTGTGTATCTATTCACCTAGTATTCACCAAGTTGTGTTTGGGGGGGTTGAGCTTTGCTCTTTCGGCCCGCCTCTCAACTGTCAATGAACTGTTTACTACTACTGTGTGTGTGTGTGTGTACTCACCTAGTTGTGTCTGCAGGATCGAGCATTGACTCTTGGATCCCGCCTTTCGAGCATCGGTTGTTTACAGCAATGACTCCTGTCCCATTTCCCTATCATACCTAGTTTTAAAATTATGAATAGTATTTGCTTCCACAACAAAACACAGTGTGTGTGTGTGTGTGTGTGTGTGTGTGTGTGTGTGTGTGTGTGTGTGTGTGTGTGTACTCACCTAGTTGTACTCACCTAGTTGTGTCTGCAGGATCGAGCATTGACTCTTGGATCCCGCCTTTCGAGCATCGGTTGTTTACAGCAATGACTCCTGTCCCATTTCCCTATCATACCTGGTTTTAAAATTATGAATAGTATTTGCTTCCACAACCTGTTCCTGAAGTGCATTCCATTTTCCCACTACTCTCACGCTAAAAGAAAACTTCCTAACATCTCTGTGACTCATCTGAGTTTCAAGCTTCCATCCATGTCCCCTCGTTCTGTTACTATTCCGTGTGAACATTTCGTCTATGTCCACTCTGTCAATCCCTCTGAGTATCTTATACGTTCCTATCATGTCCCCCCTCTCCCTTCTTCTTTCTAGTGTCGTAAGGCACAGTTCCCTCAGGCGCTCCTCATACCCCATCCCTCGTAGCTCTGGGACGAGTCTCGTTGCAAACCTCTGAACCTTTTCCAGTTTCATTATATGCTTCTTCAGATGGGGACTCCATGATGAGGCGGCATACTCTAAGACTGGCCTACGTAGGCAGTGTAAAGCGCCCTAAATGCCTCCTTACTTAGGTTTCTGAATGATGTTCTAACTTTTGCCAGTGTAGAGTACGCTGCTGCTCGTTATCCTATTTATATGTGCCTCAGGAGATAGATTAGGTGTTACGTCCACCCCCAGGTCTCTTTCACGCGTCGTTACAGGTAGGCTGTT